>NC_047541.1:4924270-5267187 GCF_012275295.1 Melopsittacus undulatus
TACACCTGCCTCTGTAGGGAACTCACTGAAGGGACACAGGGTTTAAAGTTAAGACTAATCACTTTGCAGCCAACCTTTGATGTACCAGAGTAATGATTCTCTTTTCATCTGTTCTAGAAACACAGGAGATGGGGAGAAATTAATGGACCAGCTATTGATCAGCCCATTGACTGCAGTGATGGGACCCCCCTCACTACAGACACACCTACTGCAGGCAGAGCTTCTCCATGCCTCTGGCTTAGTGGAGGGTACTTACATTTCCTCATCAGCTTCTTTTCCCTAAGTGAAATTCTACCATCAGGGAGGTAACTGCTGTTGCAGTCAATCTTTCTGACTGTTTGAGGATGGAGTGGGGGGGACTGGTTAGCTCCTTGGCTAATAGGAGTGCTGCAGAGTCATCTGGCCTTCTGCAAGGCTCTTCCAGGCTCAGGACACTCCTTTGGGAAATTCAAAAGCACAGGAATTCTCCTGTCTATCCTCACACGGGTGAAATGGTCACTAACAGCAACTTCACGTACAGAGCTGCCACCATCTGTGTTAGTACAACCCTACCTTTTATAGAGGTCATAGTCCTCATCCTCATCTTCATCCTCTTCCTCTTTGGACAGAGCCTCATCCACAACCTTTGCCTGAGGGCAGCATACGTATTCTGTTCCATGGAACTGGTCTACTCCACAGGGCAGCAGCATGCCATAACTGTGCAGGATCATCCCTTCTGTCAGACAGGCCTGCAAGAGGAGCCCATTGGTGTCAGCTCAGCATCATGCACTTGCTTTGGATAAAGCTGAAGTTTGCCTAGCAAAGATCTTGAGATTAGTACCAAAAGTCTATACTTGGCAGCGAAAAGGACAACAGCAACATAAAACCCAAGTCTAATACCAAAGGAAAATGGATCTGAGCCTTGTAGCTGAATCAACATCTCCAGTAAAGTCCCAGATTTAAGCTGAGGATATTCTGTACCAGCTCCAGGGATGGAGCACTCCAAAGCAGCAGAGCTGCTGTCTGCATTTCTGGGCTGGCCATTTCATTAAGCTTTATTTATTACACTTTACACTGCAGTAAGTGAATAATCACTCCAATGGACTTTATGTCAAGATTATTTTAACATGCTGAAGATGAAAATCAATCCGATAATTCAAGAAAAAGCCAAATGCAAACTGTGATCAGACCTTACGTCTATGAATGTCTCATAAGCTAAGGAAACACATGGTTTTAAAAGAAAGAAGTAAGAAAGGCTTTATTATGCACATCAGAACCCTTTTGTGCTTTGCTTTGTTACAGCACAGATGGACAATGAGCCAAGTATTTCTGGAGAAGGTCTCCAACTCTGTCTAAAGCAGAGTGACTTTTAAATATGCTCAATATTAACAAGTTTATCCCCAATTAAAAGGGGATTCCTTCAGCACAGCTTGCTTTCAGTGGGGTTTTGCTCCTGGGATTTTAAAGGAACAGGTTTCACTGGTGCATCTTTAGCCTCTTTACTAGCACATCACTGATCATTGTGCTGCTGTTTCAACGCACGCATCTTGGTTTCTTTACCCCCCCAGCTCAAATGGGTGTGCACAGAATCTGCAACCTTTATGCCAGTCAGATTAAAAACCACCACACAACCCCCCTGGGCTAGATTTATTCAGAGAAGATAATCCATCTCTTATGTAAAACCTCCACTAATCAGGAACCAGGAACTCAGATTGTCCCCGAGCAAGTGCTGCCATCCAAATCCCCTGCAGCAGCAGGTACATTAAGGCATAATGTGCAAGGGAAATAGGAACCAGCCATGAACACTGTGGCTCTCTAACCTGGAAGGAAGGATGAGCCCTGGTTAAAGCAATTCCTAGCTCTATCCTAGAGCCTGGGCAAGCTCCTTTTGTGCGTGAGGAATAACTCAGCTAGCTGCAGAGGTTGTTTTAAGTCACTTGAGTGCTTTTAGCTTCCCTTTTCATTGCTGTCTGCCTCAGTCCAGAGGCTCCAATATGGGAATGACAGACCCCAGCAATGAATGCTGTGGTGCTGCAATACTACACGCATCCAAAGGGATGGATCCACAGCAAATATTCCTGCCACAGCAGGTCATTTACCTCCTTGGCCACAGTATGCCAGTGCTGATGGCTCTCACACACATCCATCCGCTCCTTGTGGAAGAACCGGCACTTCTCTGGCACCAGCAGCACGTCGCTTACAAACTCCCCCACTGAAAAACAAGAAACATCCATAGATCACATGTGTCCTAACAAACACCACAGCCACCATGAGAGCTCCATTAAAACACATGTTGCTCAAAGTGCCTTAAAAGTTCAGTATATTCTTAATGGGGACAGAAAGTCAGAGGCCAAGAGTTTCCAAGCTGGAGCAGCTGCTCCAGTGGAAGGTGTCCCTGTCCGCGTCAGGCGGTTGGAAGTGGATGAGCTTTAAGGTCCTATCCAATCCAAACCAGTCTGGGATTCTAAGAACAGGAGTAGGGGCTGAAACATCATCTGAATCCTAAGGCTGCACTGAAGGCAAAAGTTTCCAGTGCAAGTTAAATACTTGTTCATGGATGAGACAGGATTCACTGAAGGGTTTCCACACAGACCTTTGAAAACACTACATCTGCATATGGAAGTTTTCAAACCACTTAATGGCCACTTTCTAAATGTCATAGCAAAGCTACTTCATGCGCTTGGGGGCTGTAACAGCCTGGACACTTTCATATGGCACTGGTATTATCTACGTTTGCAGTATCTGAGCAAGTCTTGTTTTGTTTCCAGATGGTTTCATTCAGGATCAACTGCAGTCCATTCCCTGACTTGGCTGGTCCTGTCCTAACCAGAACACAGCAGGCTGGAAACAGCAAAGCTACACAGGCCAAAGCCCAGGGTACAAGCAGAGCCAGCAAATACACTGCATGCCATCCTTTAGATAACCACCACCTCACAGCATGATGAAGTGTTGGCACTGCCTTAAAACCAGACCGTTGCTTTTGAGGAATAAGGGAGAGCATCAGCCTGCTCTCCAGCCTCTCTATTAGTTGGACTGAGCAGCCATTTAGTCTGCATTTCCACCACAACTCCATTTAGAATCAACCAGGTTGGAAAAGACCTTTAAGATCAAGTCCAACCATTGTCCATCACTAAACCACGGTGCTGAGGGCCTCATCCACACTATTTGGGAACTCTTCTAAGTCAAAAGGCCTTTCCCCACAGAGCCTCCAGGGAGCAGAATTACTTGTCCAACAGTATCTTTGCCAAATAGATGTTATGATTTTGCATGACCACTCAGTACTGGTAGCAAAGGCTCAGGGACACTGCTCCTGGGCCCTACACAGAGGGTGTTGAGCAGAGTTTAGGGGCAGATTATGGGAGGACAATTGCAAGATAATGAAATCAACTAACACTTGAACATCACCCTTTTAACATGAGCCACACTTTAAACTAGTAAGCACAACAGAGAAATGGGTTTCCCCTGTTTCCTTATCTCAGAACAGGCCATCTGCATTTTAAACTCAACAATCCTTCCCTCTCAGGAGAGGTTTCAATGTTTCTGATAGGAAAGCTTACACTGGCCAAGCTTTAATATCCAGAGACTGAAGTTCTGGGGGCTGAAGGCAGAAGACTCAAAATGATCAAAGGTGAACAAACAGCTCTTTTGAACAACGCTGAACCCTCACACCATCACATAAAACACACCAACCCACCTAGGAACTGGGCAACCCTTATGTTAATGACACCTTCCCCACTGATGGCCACTGTCAGAAAAGCAAATCCTCTCCTTTTTCAGCTCAGAGCAGGCATAAGAAGGGTTTCCTTGTCACCTCTTCTGTTTCCATGCCACCCAGAAGCCTAGTTTGCCTCTTCACACCTCAGCAGGCTCAGCCCTGCTCCCATCATCCTATTGTTACCTTGGTTTTACAGTTCAGTGGCCGTGCTAATGGCTTCTCTTCTCCCCTCTTTACCTTTGAATGACAAAAGAGCTTTCACTGCTGGGGGGAGGCAGGAGAAGGTTCATCAGCAAGCAGCAAAATCCCACCTCGAGACAGTCTGTGCTTTAATGAAGGGAGGAAGATTCAAGCAGGAATGGGTACAAACCCCCCTTGACTACACTCGAAGTCATACAGAACACATCATCCACTTGCAACAAGCAAGCTGTGGGCTGCTGAAAACAAGAGAATGCATTTGATGTCTATGTGGACTATTGAGCTGCCACTCAGCTCTGCAAGCCAAAGCTGCCTCGCAGGCTGAGCAGCACAAGCCAGGAACACTGGGAAAGACACTAATTACAAACGTGAACAGGGAGTTTAATGCTTATCACATTTTAGGGCAGCGTCACTAAAATCAGCTTATTTTTCAGCTGGAGAATAGGCTTGGGGAAGGATTACTCCTCAACGAGATGACTCCTCCTAAAGCCAGAGATCTTGCTTTCATCCTGATTTCCATTAGGAATTCTCTGCATAAACAGCTGGGTTTGGTTGCTTCTCAAACCTGAACTGCCACATCTATACAGACAAGAGTCTTCCTCCCAGGTTGCTTCCACAACAGATTCCATTTTTATGATGTGCTTTATGATCATCTATTGGAAGGCATATGTGTGTATATGTATATATATGTATATGTGTATATATATATATATGTATATATGAAGGTATATGTATATATTCACACCCATATAGGACAAAGTACCCATACAGTTCTGCAGATTTGCTTGTGTCCTCCTATGCCAAACCATATCCTAACCTGAAATCAGGCCCCAAATAAGGAAAACTGCTTCCCACTCAATGCTCCCAGCACTCAGACTCCCCAGGATAGCACAAGACTTCTATTAAACCACCTATTTCCCAGTGGATAACTCCAAAGAGAATCAGCCAGCTGAGACCAAGCTTAGTGCTAAGAACACATGCAGTGCAGCACAGTGTCATGCACAACCTACAGGTTGCAAGGTAAAGAAACTAAACGTGTGCCTTGATTCCAGTGGATGGAATGATTCTGGAAAGGACCATGAAATCCATCAGTTTCTCTGATATTCCTTCATAGTTCAAAGTGGGGACATGGGATACAGCTGCAAGAAGCCTGTTCTCTTTGGAACAGCAAAGTTTAAATATAGTCATGGAAATAGAATAGAGATCTCTTGCCAAGACCAAAGCAGGAAGCCTGAACACACTGAGAGCATTGGAGTCTCCAAGGCAACAAAATATTAAACCTCCACAAAAATAGGATCAGAGTATTAAATCCCAATGTCTTTGTGATACTCAAGTACAATAGCCTTCAGGTTTGTATGGCAGTTGCAGAGGGAATGGGGATTTCTTTTGCATGCCAGGCACCATTATCCCACCACAGCTGCTATCAAGCTGTCGATCTGTTTGAGACAGGGAGAGTTCCATCTTGTGGAAATCAAAACGTTTAAGAGGAAGTTGGATGTGGAAATGGCAACCTGGGAGGAGAGAAGCTTTGTAGAGCTCAGTTGTTGCCTCTGTTAGAAACCAGAAGTCTTTTTGCTCCCTAGGAACACACAAACACATCCCACCACCCGCTCACCCAGGCACTTGTAGGGCACAACAATGTGAGTGTGGTCCTTGCACTGCTTCTTCCCCCTCTTGCACCAGCTGTCGATGCTGACGGGTTGGTTGGCTTCCACCACGTTCGTGATCTGCAGGTCTGGATACATCTGTTTAACGAGAAAGGACAGAGAATGGGCAAAGTGGCTCCTCACCAAAGCAGCGAGGCTGATTCTCCACACAAAACCAAGTTCCAATCCGTGCACGGACACACGTTCTCTTCTGGATCAAGCTTACAACAGCTGAAGACATAAAAAAGCTGTTTGGCACCCAGGGCTTGAGAAATGGAATGTGTTATCCATCACTTCTTTGCAGCAGGAGGAAGCCAGGTCATGAGCAAAAGCCTTTGCTGGCACTAAGCTGAGGTGTTTGGCTTTGCATGGTAATGGAGAAGGGGGATTTGGGTTTGGAGATTGCTTCATTTCATTCTGTCTGGTGCAGCCTGATACCCTCTGGAAGAGGGCAGTCACCAACAAATAGGGCTTAGTAACACCTTCAGACTCCCTTGTCACTTGTCAGGCTAATATGCACCTACCTGCTCAGGTTTCCTTATGCCTGCTCCATTTATGATGTATTCATATGATTCCTGCATCCTCCTCGAGTTCTCAAGTCCAGACACTGACTTACATTTAGGCTTTTACTACGTGAACCAGATGTAGCCCCAATTACATCAGCCTTGTAAAGCAGTTTTAAAAGTTATCCAAGTCCAGACATGGTGCATTCTATCACTTTCCTATTTAAAGGATACATTACTTAGTATTTGCCTTGCCTGTCACCTGAGAGGAGCAACTAAAGACACTTATCAAAGCCAATATGCTACAGCATACTGAAAGGACATTACATCTTTTGCAATAAACCTTGATGAAGATACTTTTCTCATGTTCTGCCTGATCTGAACATGTTGCTGAGAACAACCCAGCCACAGTTTGATGAGGACAGTGTCAGGTTCCATTATGTACAATGTGGTGGTGATGCTGATGAACCGGGTTAAGATCTGGAGATACCCCTGCAAACACCCTCTACTTAAAACACTGATCACCTTCTGTGGCAGTGCAAGCTGATGTAACCAGAGGTAGCTCCTCAATCCCACTGCAGTGTCCTCCCTGCTCTGCCAACAGGTCATGGAATCGAGCTAGTCAAAAGCAAGCTCATCTCCTGCAGGGTTAATTTGCTCCTGACCGGCTAAATGGGAATCCAGTTCCTTGGCTGCAGTGAAGATGTATGGACACCCAGGAAAACTCACCTCCTGGCAGTACTGCAGGATCTCTTCCTTTCTTCCAAAGCAGCTCTTGGTCCCAGAAGGGTCAGGCTCCCATTTCCCAGTCTGGATGTTCACGTGCATATTGAGCTTCCCACAGAACATGGCAACCTGAGGCTCTGCCACCGCGAAGCCTGCCCCAGCATTGGCTGCGAGCGCCTGTGAACACAAAGACAGGACACATTGATTGCATGGTCTGATGGAAAGCAGAACAACCCAAGGAACCAGAAGGCCTCTGCCAGCTCCTCTAGAGAGCTCCTGCTTAATCCAGAACATTGGAGGAGTTTTCCCAACCATTTTGTAATGATATTCCTTAAGGATGCTGAGCACACATCGTGTTTGCAACAGTGTTTTTCCAAACTCTGCTTTTATTACTTCAACAGTTTACCAAAACCAAGAGTAATTCATGCTTCAAGGTTGTGCCCACAAAGGTGACTGAACAACTTCAACCCATATTTGAGGATAAATAACTAATACCAGTAACTTTAGCATAAACACCTCTGTGAGGCTACCCACAGTATTGCTGCTACTGATAGAATAACTGCACACATCCCCTGGGATGTTCCCAGTTTGTGCTTCTCCCAAAATCCTCACAAATTCGGGATGGAAACACTGAAGCTTCTTGCTCTAACACATAAGCAAAGATGACTTTGCTGAATTAGAAGCTGTTGCACCCAAGTCCTCAAAGCCTGTTGTCTCTTGGTCAGTGCACTCCTATGGGTATTTGTCCTGCCTGCATTCTGATGTGTACTCTGGGCACTTCCAAGCCTGCCCTGGCAGACAAAACCCCAGCAGCCCAGCCCCAAACTGCAGACTGATCAATGCAAACAAGGTCAGGCTCCCTTTTGGCAACCTTGCTGCCTGACCCAGAGGAGAAAAAGGGGATTAAATCCAATTGCAAGCTTGGGCTTTGGCTGAAAAGACTGAGTGAAGGCTGGGAGCTGGACATGCTCCCTACACAACTACTAGCTGCTGTAAAAGAAGGGCTATGAGGCAAAGAAAACCAGACTCCTAAACTCAACACTCTTTAAGGTGTTTAAGGGGAAAGGCAGATTAGAAACAGGCTTCAGGGACCACTGCCCCATCACTTCATGATTCCTGGCCTTCATCTTTAGCTTTTTATACACTCAAAGCCACACATGTTACTGTGGGCACCATCCATCCCCACTGCCTGCAGGTCCCCATCAGCGTGTGCCACTACACGCATGCTTGAAGGAAATAAAGGGAAGAATCCAATGGGACAATCTCGGGCATCAATGTCCCACAACAAAATGCTTCCAAGTTCACTTACACATACAAGTTTAGCACTGGAATTTGTTGGGCTCTGTCCTAACAAAAATAAGACAGTTTGTACTTCAAGTACAGGATGAATACACTGATGGTAACAGGATGCAGTAACTTTGCTCCTTTAAGAATCGAACCATTTAATAGACATTCACTTCCACCAAGTGCTAACGGATGGCAGAGAGCAAACCCATGCTCTTATGCTGTAGCATTCCAGAAGAGGCAAATGCAGAATGCTCCTTCATCACTATAAACACACACATACACACACACTTTGTAAGAGGGCCTTTTTATCTCTCTCCAAACCACCACCACTTTGGTACCAAAATCACGTTCCAGAGAGCACAAGACTTGACATGCTCAAGGAAACAACAGCTTTGCCTGATGACAACAATGAAACTGCATCCAGATTCAAGCTGAACTGTGAAAAGAACAAAAGGAAGTGCAAGATGGAGCGTGCACAAGGTGTTCACCCTCACAAGAACACAGTGCATCAAAGGAGTACGAGTCTCGAATGGTCTGGAGATCTTTAGCATCACTGATGCTGGGGATCTGGTTTCTCCTAAGCATACTCCATGGATATGCAGCAAAATGAGGTAACTATAAGCAAAGGAGGCAGAAACATCCCTAAGTGATCCATTCACAGCAGCTCTTGCATGAGCAAACTCCTGTTCAAACACATACCAGCCTCCTGACATCATGCCCAGCCCCAGGCACATCCACTGTTTGTTTGTGCTGTCTCTCCTGACACCTCGCACTGTGGCAAAGGTATCACTTCTCCTCCTGGGTGGATTGCTCACATACTTTACCTATCAGAGCAGTGCTGTTGCCCCAACTACCCCCCAGTTCACAGCTGAACAAAGGAGACACCAATGCCTTGATTTCATCACTTTTAATCCAATGGAAGAAACCTTGTCTTGCATCAGGCTCTTGAGTAAGTGAATGAACTTTGATAGAGGCAAGTTGAATCTTTAACCCAGTGACCTGCAAGATAAGGGGTTTGAGTGAGAGGCTGCTCCAACCCCAGCAATTAAAACACAGCATGTTCATCTCATTCTACCTGTAATGAGAGAATAGGGCACAGCAAACTCCATCTGTACCAGTGGAAGCCACATCTTTAACACTGCTGCTTAAACAGTGAAGAAAATCACCTTTTTGGGACAAATTTTAGTTGCTACACACACAATTGCCTTTGGTGCATCAGAAATAACAGCAGATACACTGCCAGGGACAGGACATCCCCAAGCATCCCTTTGCAAAAGCAGAGCTAAGGAACATGTAAACCAGCACGAAGCTTGGGATAAAGCCATGTCCTTCGTTAAGCTCTGGAATACTGCAGAGAACTCACATTGCAGAGGGATGAGCAAGCTGACAGCACATTTTTCTTTGGGAATTTCCCAGCCATAAATGGAAGCAGCCGCCTCCTTCAGCGCTGGGGAGCAACTATTCCACCTCTTAAATAAGCAGGCTGACAGCTTAGGAGGGACAACACACACATAATGGAAGAGAGTTGATCCTGCTGTGTACCTCCTCATTGAATGTTATTTGAGGAGCTATTATCCTATTAATATATATCCATAATGTGAGACCAAGATGAATGTTATTTGGGAAACAGATTTACATAAACCATCACTTTCCTCACTGGTACTTACATTCACAAGCTGCTCTATGGTAAATTCCACTCTGCCTTTTGGTGTAATTCTGTAACCCAAGTTTGCTTTCCAAGACCAAGGAAGTACTTGATTCCATAAACACATAAATCTCTGGCCAGTTAAAGTCAGTTGAATTCCTCACCCTGTCACACAGTGCCTGATTTATGGTCCCTCAAACACTGGAATCCAAACCTCTACATCTTCCTCTCTGATGCCCAAGTGTTTTAATTCACTACTAGCCTCTCCCAGTTGTGCTGAACAGGTACATCTACCCCTCAAACACATGCAATGCACTGCAGTTCCCGTTTGGAAAGATACAACCTGAAAACCACACACATATTCCTTGCCCTTTATTTCCAGGATCTGTTAAAGCTCAACACAACAAACCTTCTTCAGCCCAGCTCCCTATCCAATGCCAGCCAGGAAAGCCTGCCTGGGGACTCCAGGATTGGAGGTTTGCTTTTGGGAAGAGTTCATCCCTGTGTTTGACACAAATGAGGTCTTAAGTACCCAAATAGCACAAAGATACCCATAAAGCAGCATCATTTAACTATGGCCTGAATCTTCGGTGAGGTCAAACACTGCAGACCTCTCACCTAACAGCCTCAGTAGCAATCTTCATTCAAGTAAAAGAAGAGTGGATGGGAGCATAGCAGGAAATCTTGATTCCCTTCTCATTCCTGCTAAAGAGCTGTTCACAAATTGCTTCCCAAGACAATCATGGAACACTCACTATGGAAAATGAGAGCCTGAGATGTACCCAGAGCCTGCAAGGAAAACTCACACTGTGCTTCCCAGCAGGTTTCCTTTGAGGCAAAACACCAGCAGCCTTGCCTGGCTAAAGCCACAGAAGATTGTTCTCCAACTGGAACTCCAGCCTGCAGGATTCATGAGGTGCTGAAACGAAGCTCTGGTTGTGAACAGCATTGACTTGGTGGCCAGAGAAGGAAACTGCACAGCCTTTTGCTGCAGAGCCTGCAGGTCCCAGCAGATTCCCTGCTGGAAGAATGACAACAATTCCCCATCTCTTTGCTGCCACGCTGACAAGGAATGCCAGGCATTACTTGGGAAGATTGCCTGTGCTGTTTGGTTTTAATTAAGCAAAGCCCCATTGAAAGCAATCCTGGTTATTAACATCAGAACGTGCGTGAAGCACAAGCTGAGGGACTTGAGAACACACTGCTCAGTGCACTCCTTACCCTGATGAACACCTCCCACCATTGCTCCATTGAAGGGAAAAGGGAAAGAAGAGGGAGGATTCTTCTCTTCATGCATTTCCACTTGTTTCTGCAGCACAAGGGTGCAGCTCCTCCTGTGTCACTGGAATAGCCACGGATATGGAGGTTATAAATTGAACTCTTTCAAGACCACTGAGGAATTCCAGCAGTCCCTTTGATACTAAAATGAGCCTTGTTACCTTTATCAGCCCTCCTGGAACCACAGTCCTCAATGCCTGCTGCTTTGAAATGCATGAATATTTCACCTTTCCACCCTTTCCTGGGCTGAAAACTGCACAGAGGACTCAGGACAGGGAGCAGGATGCTCAGAGAAGCTGCAGCTGCCCCATCCCAGACAGTGTTCAAGGCCAGGTTGGACACAGGGACTTGGAGCATCCTGCTCCAAACTTTAGGCCCAAGAACTGAGCAGAACACTGAAAATGCCCCTGCTTTGGGATTTCCAACTTGTGCATACAAGTAGAGCTTTCAAATCCTGCCTCAAATTGTGTTTCATGCTTGGTTTTCCTTCGCTCCTCTTCCTGCTTTTATCCAGCAGATAGGTGGCTGGAGCCTAATGAATGCCTGACACAGCAGGCAGTAAATCTCAGCCCTGCAGCTCATCCCAGCTTTATTGCTTTAGGGGTTTTTTTCCCATTGCTGATAATTACAATAATGCACATGGGCAGGGGGCCAAGGCAGGAAGAATTATTGTCTGCAGGCAGATCTGGTGTGAGCTGATAATACCAGCCCTGTGTTTGCCTTTGAATTTCAATGGCAGAAATCACAGTCTTTGGCTTGCTTTAACTTGCTGGAAGGGGAGGAGTTCCCATCAGCTCGTCCTTTATTGACTCTTGGGGGGGAGGATCCTGATCCTGCAGCAGTAGAACAGGGAACCACTGCTGGAGCTGCAGTGTTAGCTGGGGTGCAGATCATGCTGGATGTCTAAGCATCGATGGATCTTCATCCAGAGCATTACCCTTCCTGCAGAGGAAGGGGAGGATTTCCAAGTACCTGTGACTCCCAGGCAGCCGTTCTGCCCTTGAAGCTCCTGTTAATGAAACAGCAGGTTATTTCCTCCTCCTCCTCTAGCTTATCATGCTCCATAACCGAAGCCTACATGAGTCATTGGGCAGATAATGTGCCTGTCAGCCATCTGCACTGGGGAACTGCCATGCTCAGATAGGGAAAGCAGCACTGCAGGCAGTACTGGTGCATAGCTAGTCTCAGTGAAGCCACAGCTCAGCATAGCCTTGGCTTCCTGAAGTTGTTTGTGTAACGCAGTTGCCTTTGGCATCCTCTTTCCTACCCCAGAGGCTGAGTTCACAACAACTCACTTGGAACGTTCCCTGTACAAATGTTACTGTACCCAGACCAGTGTCCTTTAGAGAGAGATTAATTCATAGGCCTCAAGCATGCAAAACTTGTGTCTAATGGCTGGGACTGGAAGAGTTTACCATGAAAACCACTCTGAAAACAGAGAAACTCAGCACCATGATGCCTTTAGGAATGCTTACACAGTGCACAGGTAGGTCCAAATATGCTTCATCAGCCGAGCTGCCTTCCACTCCTCACAAGGATTTCAGCAGCTATTTCCATGGATGGCTGCACTTACGGCCTCTTCCTTCCCCTTTCCAGCAATACACAGCCCCAGAGCCACCTCAAGGCCCCTTTCCATGGAGAGATCCTAAGTCATATCGCAGCACATGGAGCTGGACCTATTTATTCCTGGGCTAAACTAAGGCACAAAGTCAAGTGACTTGCCTGAGGTCACCCGTCAGCAGGCTCAGCCTGGTTTAATCCTCAACTCCACGTCGCTCCAATCTGTGCCATCATTCTGTTGTGCACAGCAGGACTAATTACTGCATTCCCACTGGAATGACTTGGGCATCTGAACCACGGAGCCTCAAGATGTCTCTGTTGCCAGCCAGAGAGTGACAACTTCACTGCAAGGTTCCACATGCACTCAAAACTGGCTGGAGAGAAGGGATATGGGGTGATTTTGCCTTCCTTGGAATAAGGGAGATCCAAACCACATCGACTCCGCTTAGGGAAAGCACTTGGCTCTCCTTTTGGATTCCAGCTTCATTGTTGAGCTGTTAATATGAACCATCACTGTTCACACCATAATGGCTTCACTGACAACAGCATACATAGGGAGGAGTATTGAGATACAGAACAAGGTTGTAACTTCTCCCATGGTTTAATACAACTCCTATCTTAATGCTCTTTAGCTACATTAAGACTTAGGGAATAGAATCCCTGCGGTTACTGGGATACAGAGATTCCATAACACACAAGAAAGTACATTTCCAACATCTTCCATCACTTCAAAACAATTTGCATGGAGCAAAAATAACTTCTGCATCAAAACACATCCCAAGTCACACACACAACTTGTCCACTAGCTTTCCCAGTGGGAAAAGCTGGAAGAAAGGAGACCAGAGGAGTAACTTATTACTATTGAATCCAAGTGATTTAGCATTCCAGGGGGGAACAGACCAAAACCCTGCCCTCAAAGCAGCATGAATATTGGTTTTATCTCAGTGGGAGCATCCCAAGGAAGCCTGCAATGTAGGACCAGGCATGGAACCACTCGAATGACTCAAGACTGTGTTATTCCCTAATACACAAGTATCCTGAAAGCAAGAAGGAAACTGCAGGGTGTAACGTAACAGAGCACCAAGAATCTGGAGTGGCAAAGCAAAACGCCTGGGGGAAAAATGCAAGATAAAGGAAAGATAACAAGTGGGAATGCAGTTTGCAATGCAGCCTGGGTTTGGCTTCAAGATCAAGTCTCCCTCCCTTTATATCTGTTGTTCAGGATCACAGACTGGCTGTTTATGTGCAGACTGCAGCTGGTTTGGAACATGGAAAAACACCCATTTTGTACCTTCAAGTCCTGCAGTTGGGTAACACACCAACTTCCCTATAGCGCACAGGAGTAAGTCACTGTGCATTGCTCTCATGAAGCCCTGTGGGTCATGCTGACTGCTTTCCAGCCCAAAATTCACCATCTTCTGGGAAAGCAAAACCACCCCCAACCCAGATTTATGGGAATTCTGCTGTCCAAAAAGTCCAGCTCAAACATCAAATGGGGAAGAGAAATCCATGAGGTTTTTAGGTCTTGCCTTTCCAAACCATCTTCTGAACACAGGAAAGTCCCCACTCATCTATTTGATCCAAGGGCTGCTTTGCCAAGTGAATGCGGATCCAGAGCAAAATTAACAAGTTCCCAAAACACTATGGATGAGCTTTGTTGTTTTCAGCATCCAAACAGATGCTGGAAGTATGAATGTAACCACATTGCTACTCACGTCTTTAAAGGTCCTGGCAAAAGCACAGGTTACTGCAGTTACTGTACCTGCTGTCCCCAGATTCCTACTGGATGTTCATTCAGCTACAGCAAAAGATGTTCTTTTACCCAAAACAGAGAATTGTGACCTAAACATCACCCCAGGAAGTTTCAGTTTTCAGTCCTCACTGGCTCCAAAATAAATGCAAGAGATTTAACTTCATAAAACCACCTCAGATTCTCCCCAAAAACCAGCCTTTCATTCCCCAGCCTGCAGCTATTCTTGATCCCAGTAAACAGCAGGAAAGCCAAGGAAAGGCTCCCAGCTTCCTGCCACCAATGCTGGCAACCTGGAGAAGAAGGAGCAAGCACATAGGAGCAGGTTAAAGCACCACCTTTTGTGAGGAGCACAGAGGCTCAAGTGCAGCAGGATGGCTTGGAGCAAGCTTCCAAAAGCCCCATGGCAAAAGCTTAGCTTTAAGCTTGTTCCCCATCAGTGACCAGCTCTCTGAAGCATCCCAGTATTAAGAGCAGAATCTGGGTTCAAATCTCCCCACTTCCTTCCTCCTTCCAAAAGCAGAGGATAAAGGGTGGACTTCCATCTATTCCCTGGATTGCCAGCACCTAGATTGAGCACTCTGGCACATCAAATCACAAAGAGCTTTCTGAAGTCCCCCTCAAGCTCTGTCAGCAGTAGGGTCACTGAAAGCAAAGGAGCTCAGTAATGGCTTAATGGATTTCCATTTTTTACTCTTTAAAAGCAATCCTGCCTAATTTAGCAGCATTTTCTTTCTGAAGCATTAATTTATCAGCCAGGGTTTAATAATCACAGCATCCTATCATAGCCAGGCTAACACACAGAACCTCTAATGGCTGTATTAAACAGCTCCTTTAAGGGAAGCAACACATCTCTACTTAGAAGAGCTGCTTAAGGCTATTAGAAAATTAAGGGGTCATTTATAGCACAGATAGAGCCGGGTAAGTTGAGATCCCAGCTCAAAGCCAGCCTAGAACCCCCAACGTTTCACACTGCCCCACATTTAACTGGTGGTATATGCTGTACAAACACACCTGAGCTTTATAGCTCTTCCATCTCGATCACATTTGCAGCATTGCATGGAAATACAACAAAATGGGAGAGCTGAGTTTTATCTTGGATAAAATGAGATTCCAGCTTGTGAGCAGGAATTCTGTGTACACTGATACCTGTTTTCTTGAGGTTTCCTTTAGCATCTTCCAGGAATTACCAAGGGAGGGATGGAGAAAATGCTGCTTTCTGCTTTTCTGGCTACTTAGCTGGTGGAGGAAGCTCTATACTGCACCTGCATACATGTGATGGTCAGTTCTCTGAACTTCACCACTTCACTGTGCCTTAAACAGGCAGCACACACTGAGAACCTCCATCACCTTAAATCCTCTTCAAGGTCTCTGAAAGGTATTACTCTTCCATCTCTTTTATTGCAAACCCTTTGTCCAGGCTGTCCATCAGTGTAAAACTGGCTTTTCTTCCTAAAGAGTTCATATTCTCCAGTAAAGAAATACTACTTTGAACACAAGGATTCCAACCAACTCTTTGCTTTCCTGTTTGGAAAAGGCTATTGGGCAGAAGACAGCAACTACTGGTACTTAGAGAAGCTTTTGCTTGCTCTGATGCTCTTGTCCAGCCTGATACGCAGTTGAGTGAGAAGGACACAGAACAAGTTTTACCTTCCTTGGCCCTCCAAGCAAATAGGGACAGCAATGGAAACACTGCCTTCACATGTAAATCCCATCCCTAGGACCGTGCTTGGAAAGCAGATTGATCTGTGCATTGATGCAAAAGGCTGCTCACCATTTTCCTAGCCATAGGCTGAGTAGTTTCATTAGAGCTGTCTCTAAGTCAGAGGATGCAAATGTTGCAGTAAGGTTCTGACCCTTCAGACATGGCCTATTAAGGTGGGGTTTAACTCTAAACATGGTTATGGAGGCATCCCAACTGCAAACATTCAATAGTAAACTCACCAGAATGTGGTAAATCACTGCTGTGGATAAGCCCTATGGAATACATACAGATGTTTGACATCACAGAATAGGTAGGGTTGGAAAGGCCCCTCAGATCATCTTGTTCCAACACCCCTTCCATGGGCAGGGACACCTCACACGTAACACATCAGTACCCGAGAAGGCCATGTTGAAATCAGAGCTTAATGATGCAACAGCAGGAGACTGTATCTCAAGTTTCATATCCTTATTTTGGACATCTTAGACGAAAAATAACCATTTAGAGCCCAACTGAGCTCCTGAAAACACTGAATCTGAACTCCCTTGGAGGCTGCCTACCCCTGCACAATGTCCAGCTAGGCTGGACAACAGTGACACCCGTACGGGGTGAATTTGTGCTGTGAAGTCAGGAGCATTTAGAGGACTGAGGAGGAAGACAGGTTAGGAAACAGGCACAAAGTGAACTGATGTGTGTCAAGGTTGGCATGGCAAAACCAAAAGGCCCAGCTATTCCAGTAGAGGCTGCCTGTATCTTCATCCCTATCAATAAAGGGGATGTATTAGCCCAGAGAGGTGGGAATCATAAGGACAAAGCTTTGAGGCCACTATTCTTACAGGTATTTCTCACTAACAAAGACTGCTAAGCACATGATTTGAAGCCTCACTCAGGAGCCAAGGTGTTGCAGAGGGGACCAACTACATAGGAGACAATATGAAAGCAAGAAAGTGTGTCTGCAGACAGCACAATGAGTGCTTCATAGGCAAACTAAGTTCCAGTTTCAACTCTCTGCAGTATGAGCATCTCAAAGGTGGCTTGAGGTGATGATGTTCACATCCTGATGCATTCCAACAGACTGGACCACGGCAGCATGTGCAATCTGGATCTTTATTTTGTGCTTTACATGACATGTGGTGTATTCTGCAGCTTAATGACTATTTTAATCCTCTTCATCACTGAAGAACGTCATCCTCGATGTGATGTAGATGCACGCTGTTCAACGGGAGCTGCTTGGAGATGTATTTCAAGAGATATCCCAAGGTAAATCCTCACAAAACCAAAATCTCTGCTTTACTTGAGCTGCAGTATTTAAAGCTAGCTCTTACAAACAGTAAAAACCTTCCAGCTTCCTATTAGGGCACGAGAAGCAGCTTACAGGCAGGTTTAATCATCACACACTGTCAAATGAAATAGCAGAACAACATGAGAAAAGCTAACCTTTGGCCAAAATATTGCAATATAGCAACAGGAACCCCAAAAAGCCAAACTGAAAGCAAGGATAGCAATAAAGTGAAGTCATCTTCGCTTCTCTTCTGAAGAAAAAGGGCATTTAGAGCCTTAGAAAGCGCTTCTCTTTTACACTAGAGATGAAGCCTGCAGTTCTGTGGGTATCTTGATAGTGTTCTGCTCTGGAGCAACCAGTTTGCTGTTTGCATGCACAGGACTAAGAAGTTTGACAGTGACCATTCCAGAACAGGAATGCTCTTGAAATAGAGCAGCATCTATTACAACAGGATGCCAGTGATGCATTCTAGTCAGTGCCCTGCAGTGACATAGGGAATTAACATGCTGTAGATACCCTGTGGAAAGCCTCTATATACTATGAGAAGCATTCTCTTCATCACACCAATCCACATGGAAATCTTGCTCCATGTTGTTGCTCATGTGTTGTAGTTCCATCCTAACCTGGGAATTTCAGCCTCTACTTCACCATGCCTTTTGCCTGTATTGTGGCATTTACATGGAAGCAAATGGGGAAAGACTTCCTGCCATCCTAACGTTAGGAATCCAGCTCTTGTTAGTCTTCCTTAGAGCCTGGAGGAGAGGGAGAGAAGGCAAAAGGACTTTGCCTCTTAACCCAAGAAACGAAGACATCCTGAAGCGAGATGCATTTCAAAGGATGGATTAATCCCTATCTAAACCTCTCTGTATAGAGCACAGCACTGGGGATTCAAGCCCAGGTGATGGTTTGCAGTGTCATTAGCCAAAGTTCTCATTCCCCAGCTCCAGCAGACCTGTACACGCACACAATGAGAAGACCAACAAACACAGAAGGTGAGAGGGAGAGCCAAGCAAATCACAAGCTGTGATTCAAACCATGAAGCCAGCTCTGGCCGAGGCTGGGATACAGCAGTGCAAAGCTTCCATTGCACCAAGGCTGAGCTCTGTCAGGCCATTCATTTCCTGCCTTTGTTAGTGGTAAATTGCTTCCAAGCAGGAGGCTGTTGCCCTAAACAGAATCTCCACATACTGAGTAGCTTTGTTGCAGAGTAACTATTGATGCCATTTGAACAAGACAGCATTTATCAGGAGCAACAGGGGCAGGAACACTTCTTCCCCAAGCCTTTTGCTGGGACACGATGCTCTGTGCCAGGCCCAAGCTGCACACATACATAGGAAAACCCCAACTTCATTCCATGACCGTGATACTCAGCCTCTTCTGAGGTCTGGTTCTTGCCTAAGTCCTCAGCACCGTGTCCAAAGGCTGAGCTCTAATACACCAACACGTTGCCAACCCAAAACCCAACTTTCTTGGCTGACCACCAAGGAAAAACCCTTGTCCATTGCTTGAGGTTTTGAGGCTCTACTTTAAGACTGTGGAAAAGAAGCAGTTATTTAAAACCCTGCAACTCAGAGGAACTTCATCTTATCCCAACAGTCCAAATGGGAGCTTGTGAGCATCACAGAATAAGCCTGGGTTGGAAGGGACCTTCAAAGGTCATCTCACCCCTTGCAATGAGGCCATCACAGTGCTCAGAACCACATCCAGCCTGGCCTTGGATGTCTGCAGGGATGGATGATGCCCTATTCAAGAGTAATAATCGGACATGCAGCAGCATCAAACACATACATGAGCACTGCCACATCCTATCCTTGAGGACTCAGATCCAGGAGGACCTGGATCCTGCCACCGCTCCCTTCTTTAGTGTTTCTAAACATGTATGTGTCAAACACTGCAGACATCAAATCCAATCTCTTCAGCAAGAGCTTTGATAAATTATGCAGAGACAGCCTCACATTCAGATGCTGATACAGTCGCTGGGAGCTCAGACCACAGGCCTGAATGCACATGCTGCATTACATCTTTGGAGAGCAATACCTGGCAGATGAAAGCCCCTCTCTACTTGAGCCACAATTAGTGTACCCCTACCAGCCTAAGAAGTCCACTGGTGTTTGGGATTAGTGAATTACAGTTCATGGAGGATGGTTTTTGGCAAGTTACTAGTCCCAGTATGAATGGGAAATGATTAAACAGCAATAAAACCCCCCTATGACTTAACTTAGACCTGGCAATGTGTCATGCCAAGCCCAAAACCACACAGAGAACTTGGTGATTAAAAGCTTTATGTTGGAGGTTACCATGGGTCTAAGCAGAGCCCAGCTTCTGCTGTGAATATGCAATCCAAATCCGCTTGAAACAGGAGTGCATCGTGTTCATTGTGACAGATGGTAAAGGCAAGACTTTGCTGTCTGTTCCTGTCACTTCACACCATGCCACAGCATCAGAACTATGGGATTACCAAGCCAAAACTCCAAAGAAGAGGGACAAAGCTTTCAACAGGAACTGGAGCTAAAAATAACAGAAGGGCCTTTACAGAACAGCCCAAAGATGAAACAGAAATGCAAATGCTTGGCTTTTGATTTTAGTACTGCAGTTAGCAGAGGGCAACTGCTGGAAAACACCCAGCACTCCACCAAGGCTGTTCCATCCCTGCTACAGCATCATCAAGAGACCATTTCTGAGGTCTCCTCACTGGCTGCTTTAGTGCTTTGAGGTGGCAGATGAAAGAAGGCAAGCACAGCATCTGTGTGAGAAAACGCAAGCTCCTCTTATACAGGGTTAACAGAGGAATAATGCAAGGATTTTAACCCCCAAAACACTGATGACACCTCAGAACGCAGCAGACATCTGGAAACAGGACCTGAACAGCAAGTGTTTGTTGGGGGGGAAAAAAGGACCTAAATAAGGGAACTTTTGAGGTTCAACACTACTTCTATTTAAAAGTGATCAGTAAAATGATCCTTCTTAAATGGAACCTTCACTATCAACCTGCTGTTACAGTCAGGAGCCCCAGACATCACTGTGTCCTTGTGTCCATCTCGACCTGCACCAAGACACTTTTGACTGCTGTCATTTTGTGAGAGAGAAACTACTGCATGCAATCACTTCCATGCATCCCTGTCACCGAGCCAAAGCCTGGCATCTGAGCACTGAAGCACGCTTAGCACCCATCCTGCACCTCTGCATGGTACCAGGTTGGAGTCCCATTGCCAAGAGCAGAGCCATAACACTGATGGCTCAGTGCCTTACCTGGAGCCAAGGCACATGGGGGTTTAGTGACACTGCTGGCAAGGAACAGTCAGCTCCAACCTTCTGGGTCTCTCTTTAGGCTGCAGTTCAGTTGTGCTGATGTTTCTAAGCCCTTCCTATTTGGTGACTTGCAAAACTCAAAGTCATCATTTCATGATGCTTTCCAGCCCCAAAAGGCACCAAGGAGTTGTTGGTTGTGCCTCTTCTGTAAGTATATTTAAAGCATGCTGCGCAGGATACCAACTTCAGACCCAGCTCCATCAACTGGAGGCAGCCACAGCAACCAACCACACTGCTGACCAGGGCAAACCCCCACCAGCTGGGATAACTGGTGGGAATCTCCAGTTCAGAAGAGGAAAACCCCAAGAAGCCTACAAAGAAGATGAATTTAAGCTCTGTACTGCCACTGTTCAGCAGGCTTGAGAGCTAAGACTTAGCCCAGTTGCTACTGCAAGGGGGTTTGGAGGTAGATGAGCATTAAGGTCCCTTCCAGCCCAAACCAGGCTGGGATTCTATGAAGTGCCACCAAGAGCAGCACTTTTGACTCCTTACACTAGTTAAGAGCGACAGGCACCAAAGATATAACCCAAAAGGAAGGGCTGCCATGGCTAAACTTGTACAAGAACACAATCACAGCTGACAGCACGAAACACAACAAAACATTAGAACTAAATTTAATACATTTAAGGGCCTATCTTTCAGAACTAACACATGTATTCTCTCTCCCGCTGGCTGTACACAAAATACCCAGTGTAATACATCAAACCCAAGCGCTGGTAAGCGGCTTAGCCACATGCATTTCTGGTCAGGTGGGTCCCTGATTACATAAAGACAAGCAGGCTGGTTTGCTGCCAGAGAGATGAGTTCAACACTGTCTGCAGAACGTGAGGATTCTCATCCTTCACCCCAAGTTGGAACTTGGACAACCACACAGAGAGGTGGAATCGTGTGTTTGAAACACAGAATCACAACCTGGTTTGGAAGGGATCTTAAAGCCCATCCACTTCCAAAGGGACCCCTTCTACTGGAGCAGCTGCTCCAAGCTGCATCCAACCTGGCCTTGAGCACTGCCAGGGATGGGGCAGCCACAGCTTCTCTGGGCACCCTGTGCCAGCGCCTCAGCACCCTCACAGGGAAGAGCTTCTGCCTAAGAGCTCATCTCAGTCCCCCCTCTGGCAGGTTCAAGCCATTCCCTGCATCCCTCTCCAGCTTTCCTGCAGCCCCTTTAGGCACTGGAAGATGGGGAGAAGGTCATGAACCTAGTGCAAACCTAACGGTTAGAAATTCCTCTAAACCCAACCAAACTCTCCCTTCTGAAATGCACATTTCCTTGTGTCTGTCTCTCAGGAATTCACTTGTTTCTTTCCCCTACAGCACGCAGCCTGGAGCACAGCTTGCCCTGGTTTAGCTGAAGTTACCCTTTAGCCTGTTGTACCCAGTGAGGAGCCACCAGCCCTCCTGAACCAGAGTATGCCATTTGGTCAAGCCACAATAAAGGGAAGCCTGCCCATTCACTTCACTCACATCTTCCTTCTTGCTGCTTTATAACTTAGTAGTAAGCCTACAATAGATACATACATCTATAGAGTTCCTCTGAGGCTTTGCACAACGTTGTCAATCTGTTTCCTCTCTCCACACCCCTTATTGCAGAAAAAAAAAGCTGGAAAAGGGAAATATTGGAATGCAAATAACAAAATTAATACAGTCAAAGTGCCCTAAAGACTCCATTAAAGAGAAACAGGAAGGTAAAAGCTGTGGTAGAATAAACCATTTGCCTGCAAAGAACTATGGGCCCATAGAAAGAGCAGATAGTGGCAGATAGAATCAGCTAGGTTGGAAAAGACCTCCAAGATCATCAAGTGCAACTGCTCCCCCAAGATCGTGTATTTCTCTTCTATTTGCAACTGAAGACCAAGGTTATGGTGTAAGTATACTTGCAGAAGCAGACACCACACTCAGAATAACTTCTATAGACAACATTAAGGTCCAAATGCCTCCATAAAGAGTGAAAAACAGGTATCATTTTTACAAGCATCATCTAAGAAGCTTAAATGATGTACAGAGCACTGACACTGCATTAATCCTGCCTTGCACTGTAAGGGGCTGAAGGAGTAGCTGTATGTGATGATAACAGAGCTCGCATCCAGCTAAAGCCACCCACACAATAGGTTTGAATAGCTCTCAGGAGACACAACCAACACATTAACAACAAAACCCACCGGTAGAGATATTAATGCCCAAAACCCATTTGAGAGAGACCATAAATAATCCACATGTGAAACAAGAGGAGCTGAAGGCCTTCTCCAAAGAGCAGGGCTTACCTTGCCATGGCATTCCACAACGCAGCAGGAATTCCAGAGCCTCTGCAATAGCAGATGTCCATCTGATGGGCTTTATCCCCTTACAGCTCTGCTTCAGAGGCATCCCTTTCCTAGGAAATGCTGTTTCCTACCAGTTACTGGGAAGTGTGAGGGAAACCAAAGGCCACAGGCTCCAGGCTGGAATTTTACTGAGCTGTTTGGGACTTCAGCAGGAGTGGAAATTTCCCCTAGGTGGAGTTCTTTGTTCAATGCAGCAGGCAATTACAAGTCCCCAAGGGCTGCAGAAATGGCACAAGGCTCATTTGTGTCGGTGCGAATTGAAGCACACAGAAATGATAACACAAAACACATCCTTCTGCTGCGGAACACACTGTTGGGGGGGTTCTCACCCCAAATCCTGGTGATTTGGAACAGGCAGGTAAGCATCTGAGAGAGCTTTGGAAAGAGCCATTGGAAGCAAACCTGATTAAAGAGGAGCAATATCGAGTCTGCACCGCCTCTGATCTGATTATCCTAAAAGGTCAAGTGATAAAGAAGAAACTTTGCATCTTCAAAGGCCTCGAGGGCACCACACAAGTAGTTTATCATTGGGATACACATGCAATTAGAACAGATTTCTCCTCTTTTCCCAGTTGGCATCAATGTCGCTGTGGCAGCAGGCACCGAATCCAGCACAACCCCAAGACACACACTGCTCAAATACAACACCAACAGCTGTGCATCAGTGATTTCCCCAAGCTCTTCTATTGGGATTCATCCAGAAAAGGCACTGTTAAAGGTTATCTGCCATCAACCACAATGAGCTGAAAGGGAGACTGACTGTTCCCAGCCACCAGCCCTTGGGAACACCCTGGACAAAGGTTCAGGTACCAGTACTTCAAATGAAAAGACACATCTGCCACTCCCAGATGTGTGTTTTTGATGGCAAAGGAAGGAAGAAACACAAAGTGTAGTCCCTAAGAGGATTATTGGGTGTTCTAGGGACAGGGACTGGCGGCTGAGATCATCAAGGAAAGCAAATCCACCTAAACAGGACTATGTCAATCCAACTAAACTCATCACTGCAGCCATTGCTATAGGTTTTCCTTAACTCCATCTTCAAACATCACCTTTAGTACTGAAAATAATACATAAGCAATCTCCTATTTGTCATCCTGTTATCTGACAGCAGCAAGTATCACAGCATAAAACCCCAAACCCGTAACCATTCCGCTCCCTGAGCTCCGCATCCATGAGGAAACCTGGCAGCCACAGAGCCTGGAGAGCTGCAGTCCCCCACAGACATGGCAACGGGAGAGGATGCAGCAAAAGGAGGAATTCCAGTGTCATGTCTTGAGAGGATGCACACTGTGCTGCAGGAGAGGCAGCCAGGACAGGCTATGCACTAACACTGCCCCACACCAGCCTGCAAACCCTAACACAGGATAAGGAATGATGCTGGAAGGGTTTCATTGTCAGGGTGCTGAGGGCTCCTTTAGCCAATCCCTCTGCACATCCTGTGACTGGCAAATCCCAGGATCTGCTTCATCAGATGGACACTGGGCTTCGGGATGAAATTACAGCTCTGCTTCCCGAGCTGGCATTCCATGTCCATAGCAGCAGCTTCCCAGGGCCCGAATTAGCCTCGGATATGACAGAGGAAGTGACCTGCAGCTGGAGGAGTTCCCAAACAAGTGCAGAGCTCGGATTTAACGTGGCCACCCAAAGGCAGCCCCCTTCCACCAAGGCAAAGCCAAGCAACCGGATCTGACACCTCAGATGTCATGAGGTTATCCTTTTCCCAATGACAATCACCACCACGTTCCATTGATTTATGGAAACAGAACAGCAGGAACGGTACAAGGGAGGTGGCACGAGGTCCTCCATAGCTGTTGGGAAGTCATTGACTGCTATCATACAACACATATGCAAAGCTATCACAGAACCCCACTCATGGCCACTGCTTCAGATTTAAGAGGCAGATACTCTCCTTAACCAAACCTGTTTGATTTTACTGCAAACCAGCAAGTCAAACCATGCACAACAGCCACAAGCCCGTTCTTTATCCATACAGTAACCCAGAACCTACACAAGGCAGCTGTATCCCCAACCAACATCCATGCATTGAGTACTAAACTCTAGTGATGTGCCACCTTTCCTCTGCTCTTTTGCTTTGCTGTTTCACTTGAAAATGCAGGTTATGGGGTGAAGTTCTTCAATCAAGGTCTTTTCAGCTCAATTTTGTTGTTGAGATCGAGAAATTACACAAAGTTTTGGGGTTTAGGGGTAAAGTCGGGGTTTGCCACCCTCCAACTCCATTCATATAGAGACAAATGTAATATATATTCATGGCTATACACAGGTATTGGTGCAGATGTGTGTGTCTGGGGTACAGTTAGAATTTCCCACCCTCCAATTACTTCCATGCGGAGATATAAACGTAATATGCTCATACAGATGTGCGTGGATTCAGATGTACATATTATGATATCTAAGCCATTTTCATATTAATTGCAAGCCCTTAACCCTTGGCTGAAGCATCCCCTCCAAGAACCAAGGAAACGGCTCAAACCCGAGGGATTTATTCGGGATTTACCAAGCGGATGCAATCAAACGGATCCGTTTAACCGAGGCTTTTCCCTCCCCAACTGCCCTCTAAGACTCTCCTAAGCTTCTAGACCAATCCGGAGCTCACCGCTCCTGCACCGTGCCAAGAATGCAGAGGTCACTTCCCACAGCAAACCCCAACCCCCCGAGCATCCCGGCGGAACGAAGCCCCTAATCCAGACCCGAGGCCTGCGGTACCCGGCTGGAAGCGCTTTACCTCAGGGACACGGACCCACCACCGCTCACCCCTACAAGAAGGCAGAAGCTGCTCCAGCTCCAGCTCCCTTCAGCCCTTCGCCTTCCTCCTGCCCACCGCAGCCCGGTAACCCCCGGTAAGATGGCGAGGCAGCCCCACCGCGGCCTCCCCTCCGCCGCCAGCCAACGCCCGGCTCCCAGGCAGCCTCCCAGGGGAGCCGGCTCCCTCCGCGGGCAGCAGCGGCTCCGCGGCCCGCACAGAGCCCCTCGGGCCGTACCCACCTCGATGTACCCGGCGAGCGTGGCCGCGGGGCCGGCGAGCACCAGCAGGAGCAGGAACGGGAAGCGCAGCGCGGAGCCCATCGCCGCCGGCCGCCTCCACCGCCGCCGCCCAAGCGCTACTGCGGCCGCGGCGCCCCCTCGGAGGGAGCCGCCTCGCGAGGCCCCGCCCCCTCCACCGCCTCCTCCAATCGCGAGGAGGGAGAGGAGTGATGTCATGCAAACCCCGCCCCGCTACAGCCAATCACCGCTCCGCCGCTGGTCAGGGTGGGTGAGGAGTTCTGAGGGTAAGAGCCACGCCCCTTTTCGCGCTATCAGCCAATAGGAGACGCGCTGGGCCGTTGCCCCGCCCACGGGGGTGAGTGTCTTCTCCGCCCGAAAATGGCGGCCAGTGGAGACGGGAGAGCCTGAGGGGGACGGACCCCGGGGGGAATTCCACCCTCCTTTAGTGCTAGATATGGAATATAAACATAGACCAGCCACCAACGCCTTACATAGGGGAGTATAAAGGGGCACGGGGCCTATGGCCATGGGCCGGATGGGGGCCTGTGGACTATAAACCCTCCCTCCTTCTCCCCCCCACTGCAAAGAGAGGGGTGTAGTAATAAAAGGAAAATAAGGCAATTTCCACATCTTTTCTGATTTAAAACAATGAGTTTCCCCTTCTAAAATAAAGCTATCTCTACATCTACCCCCAAGCTCCAAGCCCTGCTTGATGTGCAATGAAAACCAACACTCTTCGTGCTTGGTAAGTTTTTATTCCTTTTTCTCCTTAAAACACAGCTGTTGGATAATAATCTTCATCCTGTCACCAACACAGAGGGCAAATAACCATTGGGGGCTACAAAGGCAGCACAACACACACCACAAGCCTGTGTAAATGCAGCAAAGCTGCATGTACATGTTAGTTAAATGGAGACTTATCTCTATGATACAGCATCATAAGCATCATCATCACAACCATCATCACCACCACCTTCTCCTCTGGTTCCTTCCCATGCAGATGCTCTGCCACAGCCAATAGCACTATTTAAGGGCACATTTCAGGCTTTAAAACCCATTGTGCCCAATTTGCACCAACATTGCTTTCATTTTACCCTATTTTCATTTCACCACATGGCTTTTATAGCAAGGAATTAAACAATCAAGCCCTTCTGAAACAAAGGGCTACCAAGCTGCTGCTACAGTCGCCCTTCCATATACTCTTCTTAGTGCCTTCTTAGCCCTTTCTTTGGCTTGAGTCACTTGTATGGAAATACACGAGGTGCTTACATGAGATGGAGAAAACACCAAACTCAAGAGATAGAAACCTCCATTCTCAACTTCTATATCCTTTATATGGCTCTTAGAAACACTATTGGCTTAAATGGGTGAAGGGAATACTGCTGAAGTGATGCAAGTAGGGGTAAATCTCTATATTAGATCAATAAGCAGCCCTGTTGTCATTAAAACAGCTGACTGGACCACTACTCGCTTATTATGGTCTTTTCTCCAGTATTTCAAACCCCTTAAATCTCTTTTACTGCAGTCCTCTGGCACATGTAATTCCCTTCTCAGCTTGGCCAAATTCAGCTGGAAAACAGGGTTTTGGCAAGGGATACATTTTGGTGCACTATAAATGCACATGTAAATAACAGGACATTGAGTTTAGCTTTTCACTTGTCTTAAAGGGGTGTATTTGCCTTTCTGCCCAGGTCAAAAGGTACAAGCTCTTTAGAAAGCTTTAGATAAGGGCTTTCATTGAAGGTTGAATTTATATAGCATTTTAAGTGCTATATAAATTAATAGACTTTTAATACTTACTATTTATGTAGTGCTTGGTGTTCATGTTCACAGCCCCTGTTAGCTAATGCGTTCTGAGGATGGCAGAAAGAGCTGCAAGGCTTTTGAATTGGGGTGATGTGAAGACTTGATCTGAGGAGCAGAACAGAAAGCAAGGTCGTGATTGCAAGAGGTGCTTAGTTACCTGCAGCTCAAGTCATCAATGTCTTAAATCCAGAGGTTTGAAAAGGATGAGGCTCCTCACGACAATGTGAATGTCCACAGCCACCTTGGATATAGCACTTTATGATAGGACACTGTTAACAACAAAACAAGTGGCATTCCCCAATGCAGGCATGACATACCAAACAGATACCAGATTCACTTGGAGTACATTCAATGAGACAGCTCCATTACAACAGTGTTATCCTCATTGAAAAACAGCAGATTCCCCTTCATACACAGATCAATCACCCCCAAAAAAGGAGGTTCTAAGCCACAGGAGCTTGTTCTTTCCTTAATGCTCATATGTAATTCAATTAAAGACTGCTGGGTAGCAGGTAGGAAGGGAAAGTGAGCTGGTCTCCAGCAACATGCAAATGTGGTCCAAGCAGGTGAGAAAATCCCACACTTGCAGCATGGAAAGGCTTTGGAAGTGGTGGCTTTCAAATGAGCACTTAATCAACATAGGAACAGCAGGTTACACTGCTGCAGGGATGCTGACACAATGGTCATGGTTAATTCAACATGTAGATATATTCCAGGTAAGAATCCACAAGGCAGTTATCTGTTGCCTCTGACAACAGCACCAGTTGGAATGAATGCTGCAATGCTGCAGCATTCCTTAGAATGCCTTTCCTCTTGGAAGCTGCCACCTACTAAACAGGGTGAACATTTACTTCCAAGAATCCCATTTTCTATGCTTAGTTCCAGGGCTTTTGGGGCCCTTTTCCCAGTACATCTGTGCTAGCAAAGCACTGAGAATGTCATGCTCACCTTTGACTGCTACTGTTTATTCTGTAAGGAGTTTCAAGTGAACATCTCTGCCCATTATCACTTGCACGACCACAACTGTGTAAATGCAAAGAGCATATTTATGACTGAAAAAACATGCCCTCTAAGGGCAACGCTGATAAAAAGGGCAAACAGACGTTGCCAAGGAATGTGTCTGGTACCATTAAAGTCACTGGGAGCTGCAACATTAGTGCTGAGATCCTGCAGAATGAGTTCAGAGAAGAGAGCAAGGCTTTGAATAGTCTCACCATTCTATTAAAACTCCACAAATTAAAGCATAAAATTGATCTAGCCTGGAAGAGCTAATGGGATGCAGCTCTTTTAATTGAAAAGCTTGATTCAAGTTGTAAAGGGCAGATAGTATCGTTCCTACTCGCTCCACGTGCCAGGTATGGACAAGTTAGAGGTTGCAGAGGAAGAACTGAGCCAGCCTTGGGTTTAGGAGGCAGAGTGCAGACAGAAATGGCCACAGCATGTGGTGGGCTTCAGTGAGGGAACTCCTTCCAGCAGAGCTCAGCAGTATAAGGAATACTGAACTTGAATGAATGATGTTCAGTTAGCTATCACAACTCATCACAAGCCACGCTGCTTGAGAACAAGGTCTCCCTCCATCAGTAAGGCTGTATGAGGGGCATAAAGCAATGCAAAACTTATTGGCCAACTATACCTTTATCCAGCATTCATCTATGGAAGTGCCTGTGGGAAATAATACTCCAAACCCCATAAACATCTGTATTTGGCTACAAGATTTCCTGGTGGGAATCTAGGGTTTCTGCTGGTTTGCAGCTCAGTCTTCCATCTGTAGGGAAACACACTACACAGAAGGGGTAGGAAGTCCAGCAGTGCTGAGATGAAGGAAACCACTGAAGTAGCTGGGTTTAAGATACAAGGCATACACAGAGGATAAAGATGTTCCATAGCAAAAGGGCAACACAAAGTGCAGAAACCTTCCAGGCCTTGAAAGATAACACAAGGCAGGCAGGAGTTTAAATAAAGGGGGTTCCTGTGGGAATACAGTGAAGGATGGGATGGAGAAAACAGATGCCTTGCAAGTGGACACAGATAGTAAAAACAGAGCTGAAAGGAGTAATTGTAGGAAACCAGCACAGCAATCTGTGAGAAGGAGTGACACAGTAAATAAGGGTGGATAAGCCTGTTTCTCCTCAAAGGCATCTTTAAAAGGGCTTGGCAGGGAAGGGAAAAGTGTTCCCTTTATCAATGAATCCTTATGTCTCCATGGCCATTCTCCTACTGCTCCTGCTACCCAAGGCAAAAGCAGCATCTCAAAGACACAAGGAATCCTTTGCTGGGATAGATTTGCACATCTGTAGGAGTCGCTATCCAGGAAATAACCTCTGATATGTAGTTCAATAAAGCACTGAGTGTGGGTTCATATTTAGGAGCCCAAAGGCCAAACTATGAGACACGAAGCACCTTTTCTAGCTATGGATCAGTTCTTTGAATATACAAACTGGGTATTTATGTTGCTCATTTTCTCTCTTCAAATGGATCCATGGCTTTGGACCTCGAGGCCTGAAGAATCATGCCTGAATCTTCTTCCAAGAGCTGTAGCAAACACTTAACCTGATGCATGGAACTTGAAGGCAAGAATCTAGAGGTCTACCAATAAGCCTTAGAGAGAAAAGCTGCATTGCAGGAAAGATTTAGTAAACCCACCTTGTTACATTGCAGTATTCCCACAATGGGCTGGAGGCATCCTCTCATCTTCATCCCTTCTAGTCCACTGCGATGGACTAGTGTCACTCAGCCTCTGTAGATGGCAGGAGCAGTCACCTGGATATCAAGGCAACCAAACCATGAGCCATAAGAGAGCTTAAGGAAAAACATAACAATTAAGAAGAATCCAACAACTGAGCATATTTTGCACAGGTATCAGCTTATTATGTCACAGATTCCTCCTGTTGTCCTTGGATAACCTTCCTCTCCTCTCCTCTCCCCTCGTCTGCTTGCCCATCTCACTCTGACAGTCTCATTGCAACAGTGTGAAAGGTGGTTCATTTTATACAAGTCTTTCACAAGAGATGAAAATTCAACTATGTTCTAATTAGCTGCCGTTCCACATAAGTCACTGTTATTGCAGCTTTTAGATTAGAACTAAATTTGTCCCACAAATGTGTGTCAAATATTACAGTGGAATGATTAACGATATCACACATAATGGAAGGATTAAGCAGTGATGCAGGAGAGTTGCTGGAGAGGAACAGTTTAAGCTTCTTTCTACTCCTAATTTTTGGCCTGGATGGTAAAAGAACCTGAAATTGAAAATAAAAAATGGGTTTTGTGACTGGCAAGCAAGGAGAGATCTGATTCACAACTGAATTCTTCATTCAGTATTCACTGGTGGATTAAAAGCCAAATCATCCTAACAAATAGCAGTGAACAACGTTGAATCTCAAAACCTCAGGGTGCTGAATAAACGCAGAATCATTTCCAGCAGCTTTGAAGATAAGTGCAATTCAACAACAGAAAACCAACCCCTCCCTCCCAATCAGGTCTGATTCAGTGCCTGCTGCATCAGGCAGCATGGAATAACCTGTGCTGACAAGCTCCTTGATGGCACACCAAAGTCACCCTTTCTTTCCCCCATCACTCGTTTGTGCTGTTACTCAGCCTGCAAGCAACAGGGTGTGTAAGGAAGTAACTTCCAACACAGGAACAGACAATAAGGAGGTTTACAGTGTCTGGATCTCCTGTGTGATACAGCATTAGCCCTGGGAACTGTTCTTTCCCACCAGTGGCACAGCAGCCTTAAGTGCCAGTGCATTTAACAGCAAAATAACTACACCAAAACTCCCTTCCTTACTCCTTGGTATCCTTGTATAACATTTCCTGTTCCAATCATCATTAGGAGGTGGCTCCCAACCTCCCAGTCATTCTTTTTATGTCAACACAGGAATATTTACTTTAGCTTCCCAGAATACACACCCTGAAGCAAGGGAGTTGGGGCCTCAGGGACCTGCAGCCCTGCCCTCCAGTGCCTGTCACCACATCTTGTGCTGATGAATAGTCTCATCTTTGATATTTACAAGGAAAAAATAGTGGGATTAGGCATTCCCAAGCACAGGAATTCACATTTTTAGACCTTGCTCTAAAACTTTAAATGTCCCAAATACAGATGGTGCCTCTCTAGTACTATTCATGAATGAATTTATTCAAGAGAATGGCTTCATATTCTTCCCTGGCTTTGTTATAACCTTTGCAACAGAGTTGTTTGGAGGGCCATAAGAAAGAGAAGTAGCAGAGCTTTGAAGCTTCTAAGGCAGCAAGAAGTTAGAATACAGGTTCTCTTGGCAATAAGAAAGAAACCATGTACTTGAAGTCTGTTCCAGTTGAATAAAGGCACCCAGCAAGATGCAGCTGAAAGGAACTGGGTCATCTGGGCAGAAGACAAATCCCAGGGTCTCCAAGGGAAGGAGTGGACCACATACAGCTTTAACCCTATGGCCCGAGGGGAGAATAACCTCCTCAATCCCGCCCCTGAATCACATTTACTCAGAGGACAAGTCAGCCCTGAGTAGTCTGTGTTTTGAATGAGAAGTTGCTCTTTTTCATTTATAACTTAGTTTTTTGCTATAATTTTCCCCTCCCGCACAGGAGAAGTGGGTATCCTGTGTTCTGCCATCCCAGTTTGCCAAAGCTTGAAGGTCCCCTTTTTATCCCCCCAAAGTCATACAATATCGAAGACACCAGTTCACAGGAGACCTTCCCACCAACACCAGCATATCCTGCATTTCATGATGCAGATTACAAGGCTTTTTCCAAGTCAGGATTTTCCTACCTTGTCTTAGGGTTGACTCCCTAAGGTCTCCAACCAGATAGAGCTGATTGGCTAAGTTATATAAAAGGAGTCTTAAGTAGAGCACTCAACTGAGGTTTGAGTTTTCCCTTTAAAATGCAAATGCCTGGTAGTTAATTCCCTTTTGGGATTTCAGAGCTGCATTTAAAATGGGAAATGATGATACAAAAATACACTTCAGAAAGCATCGCAGGATGAGTAATGAACCATTCGCCACGTGAATACAGATTTTGCTGGTCAGGAAACAACTTCATTCAGCTGTGTTTCAGGAGCTCTCTCAAAACTGCTTTTGGTTAAGTTTCTCCTCAACCTATTACCTGGTGCAGTCTCCAGGAGGGCAAAATTTCACTATTTAACATATTCCATTTACATATATCAATATTCTATCAAGTATTATAAATACCTCCCTCTTTTCTGTTAAAAGAGCCTAATGATACCTTTTCCATGCTACCTGAAACTACAGCTGGATGACAGACCTTTTGCCAGCTCCCCTGCTGACTGGAAAGGCTAAAGAGCTATCCAAGGAAGTGTCACCTTGACAAAGATCTTCAATCACTTTTCACTTCCCAGTTTCAAAAGGAGAGTCTTCCATCTCACTTTCTTTTTCCATGATTCCCAGTTTACTCCTGAGAGGAAGAAATTACAAGCATTTTATAAGGATAATTATATCCTTAGATCAAACAGTGCTTAAACACCTACATGTGCACATAAACACACCACTACAGCCTTCACAGACATGGGGATGCAAAGTGCTCTAACCTGCATTTAAAACTGTGTTCCACTCTTTGCATGACCAGGCCTCAAGGAGCTCAACTGGATTCCTTGTATTTGTTCTGTCTTCTGGAAGATATACCTTTATATAAGCCTTCAAAAGGATTCACTTCTATGCACACTGGCACATACACGTAGCCCATTTTGAATAAGCCTTATAGCAGGAAAAGATGGGGCTGTGCCATTGTGATACCAAACCCACAGAACACATGCCTAAAAGGCAAAACCTCTAGCCATCTTTTGGAAGGTCTAACCCTGTGATCTATTTGAAGAACTACAAATTACTTGCATTTGGATGCACTTGCCTAGGTGCAAAGCACGAGCTATGGCCAGGGAGAACATGCAATGGTGTGCAATAGAGCAGGCCCCAAGCCTGCTCCCCCTGGCTACCTGGTGATCCATCACTGACATCCTTGGTGTGGTCCACAATTAAGCACCATCTCAAACCCTGAAAAGCAGCAAACTACACAAGTCTTACATCAAGTTTGCCTCTGTCTCTATGAGAAAATCAACTATATCAAACAGCCAAACTTCCCCTTTCTGCCCTTCTTTTGTTTCCGTGTTTTGCTGCAAATTATCCCAGTTCCCCAGGCTCTGTGCTCCCTTTTTTTGTTAGAGACCAACTTCAATCAAACCCCAGATCTCAAAGTCCCCAAACAACCAACAAAGGCTGCATTTGAGCATGTTAAATTTGAGAAGTCACAATAAGGGCTGTGGTAGGATACTGTGAGATCACTCACAGAGCACTATTACTTCATTGTGAATGAAAACAGCATCTGGCACAGGGCAGGAAATCATCTACCAAGAAGCACAGCAATGAAGAAATCAGATTCAAATGCATTTATGGCTACACAAGCTCTTACTTTCATGTCATGGAAGGTTCTTGCATTGTTCAAAACAGGTCTTTAAAGTAGGAGAAGGAAAAACACCACACAGGTTGAGCCCTTTTTCCTCCTTCCACTCCAAAGCTTGCCAGTAGCTTTCCAACAATGGCATAATTCACTATTATTCCACAGGGAAAGGAGCCTGCATTTTTAGTGTGGATTTATGTTACCAAGCCACATGCAGACTTTAACCAGGTTTCCTTTAATAGCTGGCAAGGAGATAAACCCCCAACAGGTGCTGCAGAAATACTGACTTGTCTTTTAGTCTTCTTCACACCTTTAATGGGCTTTTGCTGTATGGCACTTGCCCTTTATTAAATTCCATCCCATTTTGTTAAGCATTGTTTCTACAGCTACTGTAAGAGAAAGAAAATAGGTCCAAATAATATGAGATAAAGGATAAACTTGGGAAGGAAAACATGAGAACAGGCAGCACCAGCAGGTTTGCTTCATGTTCTGCAGAGGATTACTAAGGAGGGGACAGGGAATGGGAGCCAGGCTCTGGAACTCATTACAAAGATGAGCAGAAGAGGTAACACCCATTTAACAGCCAGGCTTTTACATTCGGAGAGGGCCACAAGGATGTGAAGTGACACTTTCAACTTGTTAGGGTATTCCTGGATGATGCAGAACTTGCCAAGGACATGAATTCAGCTGGATCAGATTGATCTGAGGAGCATTTGAAGCATATTCCTGTCCTTTGCCTGCCTAAAGACTTCAGCGACTGCAATAACAACTTAAGACAACCTCACCACCGTAGCAAAGAGACTTCTCAGGGTAAAGAACAGCTATTGCTTAGATGAGCCTGCAGCTGGCGAGTCTCCCAAGGAAAATGACTCCAAATTTGCTGTAAGGAACACCCCTGGTCCTTTATCATTCAGGCAAATTCACTAACCAGCAAATCCAGAGCACTTTGGGAACCAGAGGGCAAATTCTGGGATCCTTTGATCAAGCTTACAAGGCAAATCCTACCTGAGCTCCCACTGGAGTACACTGGCTTTAAAGACAGCCTTCGGGAGCAAATGGATTTGAGAGCACTGGGAAATCTCCTTTCTCCTGACAGCAAAACTCCTGATACAGATCTCCAGAAGGATTCCTGCAAGACAAAGGCAGAGCAGACATACGGTGATGCAGGACACAGGAGCACTCTCATCTGGAACAGCACCAAAACACATTGGGAACTGCAGCCCCATGCTCAGGCAAGCAAACCCTGAATTCTTCCACTGTATGCAGGCTGAGGTTACAGGAGTTCAAAGCCTGTAATAACAGAGAAATGCCAAGTCCTGTCATAGCTGAGGGGGAAAGAATGCTCTCACCTTACTGTGTAAATCCACTGCTTTGAAGAAAACACCTCTGTTTTGGGTCAAACTGGCCCAGCCCCTGCGCACACCTTGACTACATCACCCTGGATGCACCTGGAAACATCACATGGGCTTTAACAACAATGATTAAGCCTACAATCAACAAAAAAGGGGGTGGGGGTGTTAAGAATTGGCTTCAAATAACAGTGTTATGTTCTGCTCACCAAAGGATTTGGGTGAGGCAGCTTGATAGCTCATTTCTCTGTAGCCTGCAGTCTATATCCCTCCTCCACTGTCATTTGAAAGACAGCAGAGGATCTGCCAGAATTCCCAGCTTTGGGCAACTCTGTTTTTCCTCTGAACAACAAATCCTCATGTTTCCCCTGTCTGTCTGGCAGCAGCAGTTTTCCATTTGTAGCCATCTGTAGTAGGGCAGAGGCTACAGCTTCAATCTTAATGCCTGTCTCAGGTGATAGCATTTCCTTTTGGTCAGCCCTAGAGACAAGGCAGACCTGAACTCACTGACAAATCTTGACACTTACCATACATTCATTTCATTTGATACCTACTGTTCCCTTAAGATGCTTGTTTTGCAAAGCCTTCAGCTATCTGCCTGTAGGTGGGTGGAATATACTTACTATTCAAACTCAGTTCCACTGCAAAACATCCCCTCTTTTAAACTAATCACTCACCACAGTAAATATTTCTCCTGCGCTGCAGCAAACATCCTCTTCAAGGACCCAGCCAAGTGCAAAGAGCTGCTCTGCAAAAGCATTTTGAACGCAATTCAGAATGACATCTAAATCAATACAGCCCCACGCTGCTGCTGGTGGCTGCTTGCATAGGGCTTGCTGCAGGGTGAGCTACTCTGAAAGCCCACAGAAGGGTTCTTAGTGACACAAAATCACCTTTGTTGGAAATAAGTTGTTTCTACTTGCCTACAGAATTCCAGGAGCCTATGAGGAAGGTTCAGTGGGGTTTTGGCTGTCAAATATTTGATTTTGGAACTGCTGTGATAGAAAAAACAGGATAAGCTTGAAAACATGGGCAGCAAAGACAGAGCTTAAAAAAGCAACACACGCAGCTTTCTCCACAATTATAAACCAATTTCTCTTGAGCTAAGCCCATAGCCTTTCAGCAAATACTGAAAATTGTACATTTAAGACAAGCTCTATAATAAACCTTAAGGAAAAAAAGCAGCAAAATCACCACAAAACAGAGCTCCTATAGACAAACCTTACCTGCAACCTTGAAGCAACACTTATAAATCTCACTGACCCTAAACAGCTTCACCTGGGGCCTCCACCCATAGGCCCAGGAGCTCTATTTAAGCCAAGCCCAGGGGCATATACTTGTTTCTAGTGCTTGTAGTGTAGTACTGGGGTTTGGTTTTGTGATAGCTATACTTAGCTATAGACTTCCAGTCTCCCATCCCAGCTTTCTCTTCAATTAGTCTCACTACTGTGGATTTAACAAGCAACCACTGGATTTTGGCTAATCCTGACTGTCCTCACTAATCTGCAGCTAATTCATGTCTGGCTCAAGCACCTGCCTCATTCTCTTTATCTTACCTGCTGACCTGGCTATTGAGATGATCCTGACTGCTGTTTCTAGGTCAGCATTGCTCACCTTGTTCAGGTGCTGAAGGATGACACTGGAGCTGGTGAGTACCTCCTCAAGTTTACAGATCCAGGCTTTTGGCTAAGAGCTAAAGATTACCCAGGGGAAGCTTTTACTCTTAGAAATCAATAAGGGCTTTAGAAAACACATTGCATAAGATAAAAGCCACTTCTTAAAAGTACTGTTGCACCACTACAGCGGAGGGGGTAGTCAGTCAGTCAGATGGGGAATGTGCTACATGGGCAAAGATGGGAGAAATTTAACTTCACTAGTCTGACAAAAGCAACTTTAGGAATAGGTATTGCTGCTGTCTATAAGTGCACACTAAGATAAAAGGCCCATGTTTAAACATTGGCAAAAGAAAGGAAAAAAGGACCTTGAGGAAGAAAAAAGCCCCTTGTCTTCAGTGATGTTTTTAGTCTCTTCTTCAAGGTTGTAAGAAGAAAAGTCTCAGTTGTTCCTAAGGGAAAGCCTGCTCAGGTTATCGACTGTGGGGGCTGTGATGGACTCCCCTGCCAACTATGAGGTCAGTGTTCTTGATTTCTGAGTGCTGGGGAAGGAGGCAGAGTGACCATCTGACAGAGAAATACCTTGGTACATGCTGGAAAGATAATACTGAGTTTTCCCAGCGCGAGGATTCGTGTTTTAATCTTCTAAAAGAAGCCCTGATAAACAGAATGCCTGTTTGGCACATCCACTAAATGAGATCATTAAATGTAACTCATGAAATGTGCCTCTAATCTGAACATCTAAGTTATAGTTATATAAGTTATAAGTTATCTAAGTTATAACTAAAGCTTTGTCCACGTTGGCTCTCTTAATCTGCTAAGCGTATCCAGAAACAGGAGGAATGTCTCTAAACTTCTCCTTTCCCAACACAGGCTGGGTAAGTGTGTCTCTTACATCATCTTATCATTGCTTTTTAAAATGCAGTTATCAAAGGGATCTGTATTAAAAATCCTTTCCTAGAGCTGCAGATGGGGAAACCTGAAATGCTTTAAATCCTGTAAAATAATGATTACTGTTTGAAGACATCATTATAATGCCTAAACATATAGAATGTTTGATCTCTAGACAACTTTCTAGTGATCTCAGATAGCAAAAGCATTGGTAATAGTTTTCTGATTCATTCCAGTTTGTTTAATGGAGAAGAAAGCCAAACAGCTTCTGTGTTGACTTTGCAGAGGTGCACAAATCACTTCCTACTCAAAACAATGCTTCTGCATAACCAGAACTGGGGAGTGGTGACACCTCAACTAGAGTGGAAAATGAGCTAACAGAGTTGAGTACATCCAGTGAAGTACTTAGGGTTGATAAGGGTTGAAAGTCCTTCTTGGGAAGAAATGGAGGTATTAACTGAAGAGTAATCCAGCTGAAGAAGCTGACCTGGATGTCAGGTTGAACTGCATGTATCCAATGTGCTTTCCTGGGAAATACTCCAATAATGAAGTGTTGTGATGGAAAGAGCAGCTCTGCTGCCCTGGTTGTACCTGCCTGTGAACTGGGCCTTGCTACTGGTACCACAACCACTTGGCTGCTTGGTTTAAGGGTCAGGACTCCAGTGGCACCAGAAGTGTGGCAAACACCTTCCTCAGCTTGCAAAAGGCTTGCAAAGAGGCAGTTTACATCTGACCTTGTGACTGGTGAACCCTCTTGGTTGATTTTTATCTCTAGACACCATCAGAAGCAGCAGGGTTACTAAATCCTGTTAGAATGGAGTCAGGGGATGCAGGTGTGAATGGTGAAGTGTTTGCCCTGCAGGCACTGTTGCACCCAGATCTCACTTTCCCTTCCATACCCCACAGCATGCCTTTACTAAATAGGTTTTTCATGGTGAGCAGCACAGCTCCCCCTTTCCAACACTTGATGCACCTCTTAGTAAATGCATAGGGGGCTATTTGGGTTGTTTCTTCACTGATTAGTGTGCTTTTTGCCTGTATTTCTTATTAACTATTGGGGGATAAATGCTATTTGAGTGGGAACAGCTCAAAAAGGAAGCCAATAGTGATAACTTCTTTAATAGCTTGTTTTTCATTTAGCTCTAAAACATTAGGTAGATGCTCTTGAGACAAACTAACCCCCAAGTTCTTGTAGTCAAACCTTTCCTTGCAGCATAAGGGGATTAATTCTACTTGTTGAAACAACTGGTTAAGCTCTTTTGGGGGGGAAGCAACACAGAGAACCAAAATGCAATTACTTTGTTGTCTTTATGTTTTACATGAGGCCACTTTAAGGCAAGCCACAGTAAATTGAATTAAAGTGGGAAACTCGCATCCCTACCTCCATGTTTTGTAGTCTCTGTGCAGGATTCAAGTAATTACATTTCAGTTGCATTATAAATTAGCAGGCTTGAACAGGAACCGAGCTGAAGCTTTTCCATCTCCTAGATTGGTGCTTTAAATCACAGCCAGCTGCTGACATGCACAAGGGAAGGTACCACAATGCAGAACCCAATTGCATGCACGGTTTAATTGGGATATCTAGGCACAAATCCCTACTTGCCATGCACAGAGGGAGTGCAAGGGGTCAGCGGGGCCAGCAAGGCATCATCTGCTTCTCTAACTCCAATGGCATTACAGCACTTGAGCATTTCTCTTTGTGGTGTTTTAATCAATGTGCTCCTCAAAATGGGATCAAGAAAATCAACTTACCCCAACAGGGAAGAGACAAGATGGGACACATGCAGCAGAGGCAGTGGAGAGATGAGGAGGTGCAGGGGTGGAGATGTGGATTTCATGACCTGGAAGGTAATAAAAGGGTTTGATGAAGAGTTACAGCACTGTTCTTAGCAATACAGGTGAATATATGTTGCTCATTTGAACTGTGACGATTAGAAATACATAAATGAATCTGATGGGAAGACTTTTCTATCTCTGCTAGGGGAAAAACAAAGCCCAGAACATCACAAACCCCATTAAATCTGGGCAGTACAATAGGCATGACATCAGGCTCCAGATACTGCAGCTGATGAATCAGACCAGCATGCTGCTGCTCCTGCATCTGGCAGCTTGCTGCTTGCACTGAATGGGGCTTTCCAAGCTATAAAGGGGGGGAAACCTGTGGAATAACTTCCAGAATAAGATCTGTGCCCCAGGGAAGGCCTTGTGCTGGTTTGTGTTCAGTAGTCCAACTGCGTGTCTGTACGAACACATGGCACAAAGCACGTATGTCAGAGCCTGTAGGTGTTGAAAGCATTAGGAAATCCCTATCTACAAAAATAAACACAAATAAAGCACTGGAAACACTTTGATTTTGTAAAGTAACACCCATAGCTGCTAAGAATTAGGAGAAATAAAGCAGCTTTGTCTTCTATCTCCTTGCCCTATTTGTTATCTGAATGTTTCAGCACAGTATAATGAAATCAATACGGGTTTTATAGCATAGAAGAATAAATGGACTCCATAACTCTCATACTTCAAACTAAGAGAACTGCCCAGAGGACTAAAAAATATTGTGCAAGGGGGAAAAAAACCCCAATGAACATCCAAATGGTGACTAATTCTGATCCCTTCAGCTTTAAAATCCTTCTTATTTACCATTTTAAGGTCGAGCTCCTAAGCATGAGTTAGAAAAGACTTATTTCTGCCTTTATGTTATCTCCTCTCGGTTGCTCCTGGAAAAGATGGGTCAGTCCAACAGGGGATGGCTTCAGGATCTGCCTGCACCTCAGTGTGAGGGTTTAAAAGGTAAGACCAGGCTTTAAAAGGACAGCCCCAGTGGAGAAGTACACTTGGTTGCCCCAAGATCTCACCACCCTTCTGCTCTCCTAGGGCAGGGAAGGAGCAGAACCAGTTTTGGTGAACAATCTACTGGGTTTGGGGGGTGTTTTGGGTCAGTTGGCCACAGTGGTCCATTACAGAATGCTCAGCTTTGGTGCAACAGTGTTATTTATATCCAGTTTATGAATCCATTGGGAATAAATGTTAAGGGTCCTAAACACAGAGGTTGTCTTACTTAAGAAATACATCCTCAAAATAGCTTTCAGAGTGTGTTTTAATGTCAAATAAGGAATCAGAAAAGCAGTATTTTGCTGTGCCACCATAACACAAACACCTCTTTAAGACAAATGGTGACAAAAGTACAGCTATAACCCCACTGGAATGGCCACTTAGTTAAATTCCTGAGCAATAGTCATGATTATCCTTCTCTGAGCTGACATTTAGGATGCTGGGATACACATACCATGTAAACAAATTGAAATGCCACCACCAATCCGGGTCCCTTGGAACAGAAGGAGCTCTTTTGGGAGCATTTCCTCAGGGGCTGACCCTTGACAGGTATTAATACCTCCTGCTTCAGCTTTTCATTTACAAGAATGAGTCAAATCACAGTAGAACCCACCGGGATGCTATTTTTCATGCAATTTCCCATAATTATACTCCGAGGCACTGCCAGATGGGTGGCTTGGGGCAAAGAGGGATTTCAGGCTCATCTTCTTATCCAGGAGGGAGAAAGACGTGGACATCACGCGTGTAAACGGGGGATGCCAGGCTGCCGATAAATCACTGCTCGCACTAGGGGACCACACCGCACCTCCCGGCCAGCAGAGGGCGCACCTCCCCTGCACGCCCTCCCAGCAGGGGGCGCTACTCGCGTCCCCCCCCACGCACCGCTTTCCACCCTCCCCAGCAGGGGGCGGAGCGCTGAGATAAGAGGAGCGATGTGATTGGTGGCGAGGCCCCCGGCGGAGCAGAGCGGGGATGAGAGCCGAGCTCTGATTGGTCCCGGGTTACCCGAGGAGCGGAGTAAAGACCCGGGCACGGATCCCCCCCCCCGCCCCTCCCCGTGGCATCGGGTCCCCCCCCTTGCTCCCCAGCCCCCCTGACCTGGCCTCTCCGAGGCTTTTCTTGAGGACTTTTGTGCCCCATCTTCGCCGGCGGAGGCGTTTCAGCCAATCAGCGCGCGGCACCGCGCCTTGTTGCCAGGCAGATTATGGTAATGAGGTCCGGGCGGCCGCCCCCCCCCTCCCGCTCTGCAGCTACCATTGTGAGGTGAGGACAGGTGGGGGGGTTTGGGGCTGCAGCGGGGCCGGCGGCAGCGGCCGGGACGCGGCACCCGCACGGGACCCCCTCAGGTAACGCGATGGGACGGTCCGGGAGGGAAGCCGGACCCGGGGGCACCGCGGGGACCCGCCGGGGGTTTTGGACTTGTTGTTTTAGTCGCACCCAAGATGGCGCCCGGAGCTGGCGGCTCCTTAGAGCTGGGGCCGGGATAAACCGTTCGCTTCCGCGAGTGGGGGGGGGGCAGCAAGGAGCAGTCAATCCCCTTCCCCCCCCGCGGGAGAGGTACAGTCCGCTTCCCCCCCCTCCCCGCCCCAGCCGGGATCCCCCACCCGCCCCGGACAGAGGGAGAAGGGGCTGCCCCCACCCCTGTTAACCCCCCTCCCTGGATGGTACAGTCCGGACCCCGGCACCTCAATAGCGGGGGGGTACTGAAGCCATCTTGCCGTGTGTCCCCCAGCGCTGTGGGGACCTCAGCGCCCTCCCCATCCGCGATGACTCTGGGCCCCTCTCCCCGTGGTTAGATCGGCTCCCCAGGCCTCGGCTGCTGGGCCGGCCGCTCTCCTGTACCCGGCCGGTGCTGCCTCTCCCGGCCACCCCTGTGCCCCCCCCGCCCTCAGGGCCGGATGGTTGGGGCTGACTGACCGTTGGGCGCCCTCACGGGGGGCTGAGGGCCCGAACCGGGGGGGGGGGGGGCGATGGTTCCTCACCCTGGGGAGCTGTGGTGAGGGGCACCTGCGCCTCCTGATTGGCCGCGTGCCTCGCGCCCCTGCCTCCCATTGGCCTAGTGAGGGGAGGGGGCGTCGCACCCCGTCCTCGGATTGGCTGGTGTTGGGGGCAGAGGGTATATGAAGGGGAGCGGGGGACAGGGGTGCTTGCAGTGTGGGCTGAGGGGTGCTGGCCCTATGGGCTCCTGCCTTAAGGGGTGCCTTTGGGGCAGCAATGGCTGACTTAGGGCTTGGTGTGGAGGGAAGGAGCCCTTTCCCCGCCTCATTGAGGTGCTAGGGTGCGGCTTGTGTGGAGGCAGCTCCTGCACAGGCAGAGCAGAACCTGTGGCCGGCTCCCACTGCCTGAGGTGGCTTCATCCGTCCAGGGTCTGAGGGAGGCACAAGGCCCCGTGTACGAGCAGGAGGCTGTGGTGTTGGTCACTAATGTCTGTGCCGGCGGTCATGGTTCCTGCTGCCAAGTAACACCTGTTCTTGTGGGATATGGTTGTAATGTGTGGCTGGTTGGGCCTGGAGATCTCTTGCTAGCTAGATTTTGGTGTGGAGATGCTGTCTCTCTCCGCCTGTGCCACAGTGGCATTAATTTGTTAATGGGGGGTTGTTAAATCATTAGGTTGGAGCGGAAAAAATGAGGTCCTGGTGGTCTGGCCTTCAGAACTACTCATCCTAAAGGGACAAGTCACCCTTGATAAGGCCTGCATGTAGGAGATGTTCTGAGCTATGCATGTGCACCTCTTCCCTCGCAGCTGCTCCCTGCAGAGCCTCAGAAGCTCTGATCAGCTATAGATCAACTACAGATCAACTACAGATTAACTATAGATCAACTATATCGATCAATATATAGATCGACTATAGATCAAAGTCAAGAACTAGGTTTAAGCTACTGAGTTTCACAATCCCAAGAGTGAAATGAATGGGCTCGGTTTGGCATTTGTGCACCAGCCTTTAGTGTGTGACCATAGATCTATGGTGCTTACAGACCAAATACGTGTCTACGATACCTATCGATGCTTCTCTTCCAGCATTTCAATGGGAGTGGAGACCACTTCCTTCTGTGACATTCTGAATAACTCAGTTATGTTGTCCCCTTTCCATTGGCAGATGAAATGCTGATGAATCACCAGCTGATTTTACAGGGTCTTTTGTGGAAATAAACTAGTTGGCAATCTCAAGCCTTCTAACACCTTCATTTCTAGGGTGTATTGCTCTGGTCAGTCCTTAAATGGAGAACTTGTGTCCCAGATGGTGATGCTTTTTGGCACCTTACTGTGTTCATACTTGTTTTGCCTGTTAGGTGGTTAATATGAAGCTTTATTACCTTGTTATAGGATGAGATACCAATGTAATTGGTGGTGTTATTAGTTATTGTTGTTGTTACTCTCCTTTGGAATAATTGACACTCTCTTTTATAGAGAGAAATGGCTATGTGGCGTTGCTTGCTCTCCTTTGGCACCCTTATTACTAATAGTAATTCCCTCTGCAGTCAGCAGCTACTTTTAAGTGTGTTTCTGCCCACCTGCAGCTGCTGTCAGCTGTGTAAACTGGATTTTAATTGACTTCTAAGTGTAGCTAATTGCAGGGGCTGTTTGAGTATTGTGAGCTTTGTTTTGACTTAAACAGGAGGTCAGGTCTGCTTGACACTTTTATTTCCTGCCAGTAAAACACGGCAGAAATAGAAGGTGTGTTGTAGCCTTTAGCTGGTGTTATACATGAAATCCCTGCCTGCTTTAATGTGCACATAGCCTAATTTGTTCTCTGTGGTCTTTTGTACTGCAGAGAAGCAACTCTCCTGAAGGAGAAATCGTTGGGTTTTAAGTGCAGAGCCAAGGTACAGTTGTCTTTTGAACTTTGAGAGCTTAACAGAGAGGGGTGATTTAATTCAGAGGGGAGATGGATGAGGGAGTGAAGAAACAGCACTGTATGCTTATAGGAAGGGCAACAACCTCTTCCTCTGATGGATGCTGGCCTTGGGGAGAGTTGACTGAGCAGGAGAAAGGATGGGAGACAAGAAGATGACCAGGGGATGCTGGAGGGGAATGGTGTGGTGGTAGTTTGGTTTTCTTTCAATAAAACCTGAGAGTGTCTTGAAGGTTTTGAGCACAGATTTTGATGCAGACCTTGGTTTTTTTCCTTTTTGTGGTCATGTACTTAAATATTCTTTTCTCTCATTTCTCACTTTGTCAGACCTCACTATCATTTATAAACCACACCAATGAAGTAGATAGGGTCACTGACTCAAGCAGCTGGAGCCTGACACTTGCACTGTGTGACAGTAACAGGCGACAGGACCTCACAGTATGAGCCATTTGGAAGATGACCGTGTGAAGAACATGGGCACACATGAAGGGAGGAAGGAATTAGTCACTGGAGTGGGTATTTAGATGTGGAGCAAGTGGGAAGAGAGGTGGTTTGCAGACCATATGCATATACAGAAATGTAATTGTTTCTTTGCCCACTCAGAAGATGAAGAAGAATTCCTTCCTTATACAAGAATTAGGGTTCAGCAAGGGTGTCCTTAGAGCAGGAACCACATCTCCAAGTTGGCCTGTGGCATGTCCCCAGGGTGATGGTTATTGCTCCTCTTGGGGCTCACTTGGAATCCCTCATTATCTCCCATCTTTTGGGGTAGACTCTCAGCTGCTTCCCTGGTACTTTGTGAGTTACAACATGTTGAGCTGCCCCTGCAGTGCTTAGCCACTGTCCCATAAGGAAAAGGACAGTGACACGTGTTGGACACTGTAGCAGAGGACTGGCCTTGAAAGAGGGAAGAGATCTCTTCCAGCTTGCTGTTGCTTAGAGGCTGGATGTGCCATAAGGATATATATAGCTTTATTATGCACAATTTGAGTAGAGTGAATTCGTGTTTGGCTATTTTTTATACAACTAGATATATTGAAGCCACTTTGCCTCTTGTGGGAATAAATAATCCTTGCTGGCTTAGTCCTGTGTATGATTTCCATTTTGAAAAAGCCATAAATACTGTGGTTCTGTATTACCTGATTGTCAGCATTGAGCCAAAATGCACCAGAGCCAGAGTTCCTTGAAACAAGATGTGCTTTTGATGGATGGGAATGCAGAGGAGGAGACAGTAGTCGTGACTCAGTCCTCAATGAGGTTAGAAACCTTCTTGCTGCAATGGAAGCTGCTCTTGCCAACGGATCTCAAGAAAGGACTCTGCCTTCTAGGCAAGCTGGATAATTCACTTAAGTGTGGGATAGAGCTTTTTACAGCCACATGTGATGTTCCTTTGGAGCATAATAAATCCTTTTCATATTAAGGAAGACCTATAGTCGTAAAACCCCCTTTTGTAAAAGTCATGCATATGGGGGGTGGTGGAAAAGAGTGCTCAGTGAGCACAGTACTTAAAGGATTAAGCTAATAGCCCCTGCTATTACTGCTGCAGGGAACCCCAGCCTATCTGCAAGCCTCTTACACTGGGGAGTAAATCACATTAGCTGTTTTACACATGGTGGATTCTCATTTGAGATACTGCAGTGGCTTTCTGGCTGCCTGAGTCGGGAAGCACATTTTTCCCCTTGCCCAGCTTTAATATTCCCCCATTCTTCTCACTCGAGAGAAGGGACAGAAATGGATGTCGGTGGCTTGGGTGCTTTCTCAGCAGCATGTCCTTACACCAGTGGCAAATGAAGCCACCAGGGTTTTTGTCTGTGTGTTTTGTGTAGTCCCAGCACTGACAGCATTCATATCATTACTTAATAGCCAAGAAAATCTGGTTGCTGTTCATATTTATCTTTTTGGGTAGTGCTTTTGGGTGAATTTCAGAGCTGAACGTTCCTTTGAAGCACTGTTTGAGTTGACTATAATCAAGTAGTTTGGGAACCTGTGCCACATAAGTGACTTTGCTGTTACTGGAGGCTTGCTCTTAAAGCACCATTTGCTTCTATTCCTCAATGTTAGGGGACCCATGAGGTGATGTTTCATGGGTGCTGGTTTAATAATCCACCTTCAGAGCAACCAACATGCTGCAGGGACAAGAGAGAGTGGTTAGAGTGTATCATGGAGGTGGAAAGGAGTTTTCTAATGAGGTTTCCAAGATGATGAGCTGTTCAATGACACAAATGCACTTTCCAAGCATAAGGAACTGCTTCACTGTTGATGAGATAGTTTGGATTGGATGTGAAAGGCAAAAACTGAAGAGGAGCACCCATGGGTGCTGCCTCAGAGCTCCAGCAAACACAAGTCACAATGAGCTTATCTTCCACTGGAGTTTTAAACTGATGGGAGCTGCGCAGGTTCTTGAGTCATGATATATAATGTAGTTATATATATATATACACACATATATATGTATATATAGTGACACAGCGTCTTGTCACTACCTCACCACTCTGACATACTGGAGTGATACTGGGCTATATTTACCCCTATTACTGTTCCAGCTTGTGTCATCATGCAGCACGGACTGGATGAGGCATGCCTGCTGGTTAGGGCAGGAAAATGCCATCTTCCCAGTTTAAATCCTTGAAACCCCAAGGCTCTGTGGCTGTTGGTGTGACAGCTGCAGTGAAAACTGAGAGGGGGGATTTAAAGAAAAGACCATGCAGGATTCATGGGGAAGAACATCCTATGAAGGAGTAGGGAGCAAAGTCATTTTGGTTGGAAGATTGACTCAGGTGCTTGTGTTTCCTGGAAGCTTTGGTGTCAGTTCCTTTGGACCAGTTTTCCAGCTCCTGGCATTAACATGTTTCACCATTGCCTTTCCTACCAGCTAAATTCCAACACTGGCTCCTGTGTCATGCCCTTGGGACCTCTCTGGGATGTGGCTCTCCTCTTGCACTGTTTCCATGTTTTCTGTGTGCCCCTTCATCCTCTTCTAGGCTAAAGAAGTTGTTTTCCTTTGCTTTTTCCTATCATAAAAGCTGGGGCTTGGAGCAGCCTGGTCTAGTGTGAGCATCGCTGCCCATTGCAGGGGGCTGGAACTGGATGGTTTTAAGGTCTTTTCCAACCCAAACCATTCTATGATTCTGTGATGGACCTGATGAGAATTCATGGATTTTGAGCCTTTGGTAGGAGCCCATCCCAGGGGCAGATCCTAGGATGTATTTTGAAGTACAGAAGTTGGAAGCAGCAGCAAATGCTGCAGCTCCTGATATTGTCTGATGGTCGTTGCTACACAATTGCCTGGGCTGAGAGTATTTTCATTTCTGTGAAGAACAGCAATAGCAGAACCATTTTTAGACACTGCACCACTGAATTTGGCTCAACCTTGCTTTTCTTCCCCTCAGCTTTGACATTAGTGCTTCTAGAACCATCACAAAACTTGAAGTGACTGTTTTCTGCTTTCTCTTCCACTTTCTGGTACTATTATTTTGGCAAATATGAATCTTAATGCCCAGTTTTGTCTATGAAAGGCCTATCTGAACCCTTCAGTCTCCTTTCCACTCAGGTTGTAAGCTCTTTGTCCCAAAATGAGTCTGCAGCAGTGAGTCAGCATCCTCCTTTAGCCCTTGTGGGGAAGGGCAGCCAAAAACCCTACCTGTTGCATTGTGTGGAATTAGCCAGAATTGTGCCTTTCTCTTCATCACTGCTTAATTTAATTATATTCTTATTAACAGGATAATTACAGTTAAAAACCCTCAAACCTGAAGCATTTATTAAGTGTTCATTTTAATGTTTCTAAGCAATAGATTCAATGACTGGCTATTCTTAGTGCTATTACCCGACTTGGCTCTTGAGTAGTAATGATAGTGAATGAAAAGAGGTGTTTGGGTTAAACCAGCCAAAGCGTATCACCAGGTTAAGGCATTTCATTTATAGTAGAAGTTGTCCAGATTGATTTACTGACCTACAAACGGTTTCATACAAGAATTGTAGATCCCTTGGTGGTCTTTCTAGCTGGTAAAATGAGGGATGAAGTCCAGTGAAAGCACTAGGATTAGGTATGAGAAATCCACTTCATTACTAATCCTTATTAACAAGGGGATCTGAGTATATAGGGATGGATGATGGATGTTTATAGAACAGAGCTTGTACATGCTAACTAACTTGGAAGTGGCCCTGGTTTTCAACACTTGGTTTTCATGGCTCCTCATCGTTTGCTGCAGTTAATGTTTCACATGTCTGTCTGCCTTTTCTCCTCAGTGCTTTTTTGGCATGCTTCCTATCAAGCAATATCAATGGATTTCTGTTCTTTTATCCCTGTAACAACATAGGGACCTAATGGGAAGCCAGAGCTGCTCCTCAGCCCCTACCTGTGGCTGACTGTTCTGTGTTGCTCTGCATGAGACAGCCAACATGAGGCTCTAGTCACCAATGATACCATTAGATGCTGTCTAGCGATGCCCATAAATATCTTTCCCACGGGTTTTCTTTGCATATGTGGAAGAAATGTGATGTTTTGGTATTTATTTCCCCTACCACTCAGTTCAGTGACGTTAACCTGAGCCTTTGCTGTACCGTTGGTGTGTGTTGTGACCAGTGGTACAGTCATTGCTGGGGTCTGTTACACTTACTCCTTGCTGGCAGGATCATCAGAAGGCAGAAGGTGCAGGTTGCTTTCCTTTCTATCCTCCTTATCTTATTTTAGTTGGGCAGTGACAAGCCAACTGCTGGCATTTAGGGGAATAAATTATGCCTACAAGAATGTGCATTTAAAATGCAAATGAATGAAAGCATCAGCACGGAGCCTTCTGCTTGTGTCCTGCTGCCCAGACCAGGCACTTGGTAGGAAATCAAGTTGAGAAATGAAATGGGCTCAGCCTTGTGCTAGTTCCTCCTGATTTAATATGACTTTAGAGACCAAGGACTGGGAAGGTGCTGAGCCACTGACTAGATTCATCAGCAGAGCTGTAAATTACACACGTGAGGTTCCCACTGGCAGATTGAGAGGCCCAAATAGAATGGGATAAAACCCAGCTTAGAAGTAATTTCTCAGTGTCTTTGGGCTCACATGAATTAGAGTTTAAGTTTTATTGTTCTTAAGAATTGTCTGTTGTAACACTGCCTGAATACCAACTGGGACAGCAGTGTTGTACAAGGGGAAATCTGCCTCTGTGTAATCCCAGTTGATTCTTGAACAAAACTGAGACACTAGTGATGCATCTCTGAACATTATGTTTTCTTGTTGGAAGCTGAAGGGTCCATCTTCTTCATCATTTGTTGATTTAGAGTCCCATAGCTGCCAGAAGGACCATGTGAAGAATATTCTGTGGCCAAGGAAATATGTGCAGGAGGAATTGAGTGTAATCCTTTAGTGCAATTGTAGCAATGGTTCACTTGTTTCCTCCTTAATAGGACATAATAAGTATTATACAGCAGAACTTGAGCATGGTAAATGCCAATGCACTTGTGGTAGTTGATGGTAACAGCTCATACCTTAATATCTCCATCTTCTTTCTTTCTCTTATAGCCATGTTACTGAAGATCACCTTGTCTTCTGGAAGCAGAAACACAGTGAACAGATGAACCTCTTCAGCCAGACATTCCTTTAATAGATCTCTCCCCTCATGGAGCACCACAGCAGGGAGGAGATGAACTCAAAAGAGGAAAGTCCACAGGTGTGGGCTGACTCTGCTGAGCAGGAACAGAACAGTGCTCAGGTGAATTATGCCTTCCAGAGCTCTTGGTTTCTGCTTGGGGTGGTTTTCCCATGCAACCCTTTATCAGAATCTGGGAACTCTGCTTTTGTTTGAGGAGGAATCATACCTGTCTGCTGATTCTGAATTCAAGTGAGCAGTGCACACTACAGCAGGGGATGGAAAGACATCTGAAACGAGCTGAACATTGTGGCTATACAAGTTTCAGTGCCCAAATAGATGTACAACCATGTGGGCAAGAGAAAGGCTGTCCAGACTAATGAATATTAACCAGATCTGTGGTCTGTGGCAGCCCATTTTGATGGCAACAGTCGAATCAGTTGGAATTGTGGGTGGACCTTGGGGGAAGTAAGATGAAGAACTCATCCCAGTCAGACATCTGGGTAGTGAGGAAGGGAGAAATGTTAATTGTAAGTGACTAATACAGTCAGATTCTGATGTGTGCAGCTCCTTGCTCTGACAAAATGCAGCTGGGAATTTCTGGAAGGCTGTAAATTGATTTATTCTTCTGAATATGTTATGAAGAGGATGCTGCATGTTGTGGTTGCCCCACGGGCTCAGAAATTGTGCCTCTCCTGGTGATTTCCAGCTTGGAAATTTGCAAGGAAAGGCACTTTTCAATGGGCTGTGTTCTGTTATCTCTACAATGGGATAATCATGCTGTTGTTTGCACATGGCAGTTAGAAAGCTTAATTAGTATTTGCAGAGGGCTCTCCAAATGAGAAATGCTCCCTGCATCCTTACTGCAATGCTTCTATGAGGATTTATTGAACAGAATCAGCACTTAGCACCCGTGGGGGAGCACCAGGTGTCTTCTGAAGCATAAGCTACAAGGTGAAGGAAAGTAAATCAAATATGTAGCTGTTGCATCGTTTTATGTGCAAACAGTTTATGTGAGGATGAATACTGAGACTAAAACAAGGCTTCTTGCTAACTGCTCTATTTTTACTGGGTGCTGAACAAGGTTTTCAGTGTGTTAAGGGTGTTAAAAGATAACCATGTTCCCCTTGCCACTGGAACTAAGTATTCCAGCTTGCTCAAGGTAGGCCATTATCATCATTTGTGGTCATAATACTCTGTCAAAATGAACTTGTTTGGATTTAAACTGCTGGCCTGGACATAACTGGTTCCACTTGTCCTTGGAATCATTGCTTGATGCTTTCATTTCTATGTTTCTCTGTTTAAATAGTTGCATTTTCTCCTGGTACTGCATGTACACGCTACAGAGAAGCAATCTACCATACGCTATTGGTGCCTCATGATAGGTGCAATGCTATTACTTGAAGTAGTATCAAAGTTATAGGTTTTCTTAGCCATTCATCAAGCAGAACAAATTCACTCCCACTACAGAGCTAGCTGGATGCAGCAATTATCATAAATCCAGAAAGGACTATGAGAGTAAAAGGAAACAATATACCAATAAATTCCATATATACCCCAGTTCAAATATGAACTTGCTTTCTCTTGGGAATCTTCAGAGCATCATGCAAGAGTTGAGGATGGGTAGGTGTCTTTTATACCAGTTATGCCTTGAGTTGCAGTGCAGAGTAGAACCAGAATCTGATGGTAGTTTATGTCTGGATTTCTATGTTGTTACCATAATTCAATGAGATTTTAAGTGTGTATTGCAGAATCCCAGACTGGTTCACATTGGAAGGACCTTAAAGCTCATCCAGTTCCAATCCTCTGCCACGGGCAGGGACCGCTTCCACTGGAGCAGCTGCTCCAAGCCCCTGTGTCCAACCTGGCCTTGAACACTGCCAGGGATGGAGCAGCCACAGTTTCTCTGGGCACCCTGTGCCAGCGCCTCAGCACCCTCACAGGGAAGAGCTTCTGCCTTCTACCCAACCTGAACTTCCCCTCTTTCAGTTTGAACCCATCACCTCTTGTCCTGTTGCTACAGTCCCTGATGCAGAGCCCCTTTCCAGCATCCTTGTAGCCCCCTTCAGACACTGGAAGCTGCTCTGAGGTCTCCACGCAGCTTCTCCAGGCTGAACAGCCCCAATGTTCTCAGCCTGGCTCCATACAGGAGCTGCTCCAGTCCTTGAGCATCCTCTTGGCCTCCTCTGGCCTTGCTCCAAGAGCTCCATGTCCTTCTGATGCTGAGGACACCAGAATTGTGCACAGTGCTGCAAGTGGGGTCTCATGAGAGCATAGGGGCAGGATCACCCCCTTCAGTCTTCTGCTCACACTCCTTTTGATGCAGCCCAGTGTGTGTAGGTCCTCTCTGTCCTTGTGTTGCTTCCCATAGGCCTGCATTCCAGTTTCAAGACAGGCTGTGTTCTTTGTTGCAGGTGCACTTTGTCCCTGAGGGGGGAACAGTGGCACAGATCGTGTACAGCGATGAGCAGGACCGTCCCTCGCAGCAGGTTGTCTACACGGCAGATGGCACCTCCTACACCTCTGTGGACACCTCTGAGCACACCCTGGTTTACATCCACCCCGTGGAAGCTACACAGGCATGTGTGGTTCTGAGCACACCCTGTTTTGGCACCTAGGAAACGAGCTGGTTTGAGATGGAAGCTGGTTACCAGCCAAGTGGTAGGCCTGGGAAATAGCAGGCAGTTCCTCTTTGCGCTTTTATCTGCCCGTTGTTGAACAGGGACTTTGTGTTGTTCATTTGTCTGATGTGCAAATGTGGGAATCAAAGGATGTGGAGGCCATGAATTATGAAATGCTGATTATTTCACTCAAGGTGGATGAGATTATAATTAGCTCAAAGGTGTTTTCCAAAAGACAGATAATCTCTCCCGAAACTCTGTCTCTGTTGTATTGAGTACAAAGCTAAGAGCAATCTGTGTGTGTTCTGGAGGAGTCCTTGTTTTGCATAGTGCAGTTACAGTGACTGTCATGTCTTTGCAGAGGATCTTTGTGTATTCAATCTCATTTTGTAGAATGAGCTTCAGGGATATTGTTGATTTTATAGACTTGGAATCTTTTTCCTCTTCATAGATGTATCAAACAGCTTTTATTCTCTGTCAGCACACGTCTATGGCTAGTTAATATAGTACGCCTGTGCACAGATAACACAAGAGGAACATGCATGCATTGTCAAGCATGTTTTATAATGACTTAGCTGACATTATTATCAGCAGTGCTACAGAGTGCATGTACTTGACACCCACAGCAACACTGGCATCGCCTTGTGTGCTGTGGTCTCAGTCTTGCGCAGTTCTTAGCTGTTCCATTAAACCAAAGAGGTGTAGTAGTAAGACATATGCAACTGAGATGAAATTCTCAAAGGCCTAATGTATTAATGTTATGCCATGCTGTATTTGGTTGGAGCCAGACTGCCACCTGCTCAGATATCTCAAGTTTTAGTGAAGTAAGCAAGGCTGACTTCCATCAGTACTTAGTTTTCATGTAAGTCTTGCTTTCCCAAGGGGGAAGCCCTCCCATCAGGGCTGTGTTTGCAGTCTACTGTAGGAATATTGGAGCTGGCATGTCTTCTGTGAAATGAAAAAGAGCCGACATGCTGGCCTGATGAAATTCACATGTGGGGTATGCCTGATAATCCCTCAAAAGAAGGCATGCAGAAGTCTTGTGAATTGCAGGAGATTCTAAGGGTTATCTTCTGTCCTGCCCTCAAGTATTACGTAGTTTTCATGCAGCTATTGAATGTCATCCTGTAGACTTTGTCAAACCAACATCTGACAAAGTGATTGCTGTATTAAAAAGAGAAGAAAAACTCCCATGAGGCACTCCAGTAAATGGGTGAAAAGTGCCACTGCAATATGGTATCATGTTCTGAACTTCCTAAGTTTAGTTGCATTTCTGTGCACTTGGGTAAGTTGAACTAATCTGCTGTGCTAACAGACACATTAGCAGAGGGTGAAGTGGGGCTGGTTACTGGGTGGCAGGGCAGTTGTGGTGTGAGTTGGGAGTGGGCAGCCCCCAGGCTGATTTGATAAGCCTTTTTCACTTTGTCTAGACTCTGTTTACAGATCCCTCCCAAGTGGCTTATGTCCAACAGGATGCCACCACCCAGCAGGTAAGGAAGAGACATGAATGTTCTTGGGCTGAGCTGTTAAGGAGTCTGTTGCTGAAGGTGGAGAGATGTGGCTGTGGTGCTAGAGTTCAATATAAGCTAGCTCTGACCTTGTCAAATGGCAGTCTTCAGTTGTGTGCTATCATCTCAACACGAAGGGCAAAAAGCTCGTGATAACAAGCTGCTGTGCTTGAATGACAAAAGGGAGTTTGAGTTTACTCTTCTTAATTCATGTTCAACAAAACTACCTCCTTACTGCCCCAGACAGATTGCAAAATCTTTCACCAGTGTCCCTTTAAGTCAGCAAGCTGATGTGGCTGATTTATTTTAGTGTGTCCTTCTGGAAAGACCAGCTTTGCAGCTGGCCTCATCCACATTCTCATCCAAATGCCTTTTAAATCCACAAGAGGCTCTCAAGGGATAGCAACTTTGGATCCAATTCTACATTTCCTAAAAGCTTCCCAGGAATTTAAGTGCAAATCCTGCAGAAGTTTGTTACTGGCTCCCTTTTCTTCCCAGGGCATCCCAGGTTTGAGGCATGTGCTGGTGTAAAGGGGACTAGGGCCAGAATGAAACTGGAACCTGGGTTTCCTTTCTCATCCATCACAATGGGAAAGTTTTATTGTTAACTCTTACTAGTATCTTTAGGGACTGTGTTGTGGTAATCAGATAGGGGTGATTTCAGATCTAGACCTCTAGTTCCAATTCTCTGCTTGTCATAGACTTAAAACCCTTGCTGCTTGCTGACTCTTTAATGACACATGTGAATGGATGTGTTAGATCTGAGTCATGACTAAAGCTATAGTTTAAATAGGTCTTTATTGACAGTCTCGGGGCAGAGTGAAGGGTTGAACGTGTACTGAAAGCAGTTTTCTTGCTAGGAAAAGACCTTTTAAATCATTGAGGAAATTAGTGACCCAGTGAAAGTGTTATCTGTTTCCTTCCAGTTCTCTGGAGGAATCTAGAATGTATTTTGCCACATCACCTTCCTAGCATGAAGAAGCCAGAAAACCCTATTGATTTGTCTTAGAGCTCATAGAACAAATACAGGGTCTGATTAAAAGTAGACATTATTTCTCTGTGCAGTTGAGTGACACTGCAAAGGAGGTGTGCTTTCAGTACCCTGTGTGGAGTATCAAGGGCATGAGCACTTATCTGTGTGTCCTCAGCCCCTTGTCCCTTTTGATGCAGCCCCAGCAGAGCTATTCATTGCTGGCAAGGTCCTGCATGGTGGCAGCTCCTGCCTTTGCAGGTGTTTTAACATCAGCATTTCATGTGGGACATCCCAGCACTGACAACAGGTTAAAACAGGAATTAAAGCTCCACTTATCTTTCAGAAGAAACCTCATCTTGAAAAGAAACTGGGAGATTTTAAATCTAATGCCTGTATTTCTTGCACTGATGGAAGTGGAAGTCAGAATAGGTTTGAAGTGTGATTAGTAGTAGGAAATCCTAATAGGAGGTACAAACACGAGCACCCCTCATTGCTGGAGGTGCCGTTGAATACTGATGCTTTTCCAGTTGCCGCTTGGCCTCAGAGACAGCAGCACCAGGCAGCTTGGTTCAGCTTTCCTGCTTGCTGGCCCTGAAGTCCTTTTCCTGTAGTCTTTATACTGTTTCATTAGTTACTCTGAACAAAACAAGATTTGAAGTTTTAAGGCTGTCTGCTTGTGTTGTAGATGTTCTTGTCTGCTCCTTCACTGTTGGCACAACTTGTGTTCTCACTTTTATGTGTATTTGTTAAACACTCTGTGCAGAGGCTTGAATTTCAACATAAAAGCTGCTTAATAGGCAGAGGCACAAACCAGAAGCCACATGGTGTCAGCTGCAGAGAAGGATGAGCAATCATGCGAGATCATGGTGCAAATTCCTGTGTAGATAAGCAGGAAACAAAAGTCAGGAAGGGTGATTCTTAGGATCTTAATTCTGCTTTGTTCTATAGCAGAATGAATGGGAATACTGTGGGAATATGCATTATTGTTGTGTAGTAACAAAACTGAGGATGGGAACAACCAAAAATGTCCAGTGACCAGATAATGCAAGGAAAAGGGTCGTTGTTGGAATACTCTTGGCTACTTGATCTTCCAATGGGGTCAATAGACCACTTTGTTTTTAGAATGGTTTGCTAAAGAAAGGTGCAAAGAGGAGATGCTGCTTTTTCCTTCTTTACCTTTTCCCTTAAAACAAAAGAAGGTAAATTTAGACATAGAAGAGAAAAAGACCTCAAGTCCCTGGTTTAACCAAGAGCTAAAGAGCTTCTCACGTCTTGCCTTAGCGCAGTTTGAACCCAGGCTGAGTAGGACCTTCATCTAAAGCCAGACGTGGGAGATGGGCAGTTCCGAAGTTGCAGAATCTAGAGTGAGTTTTGAAGCTTTTCCCTTGGTCCCCAGATCTGCAGGTTTTGTCCAAGTCCATCATCTCTACTTACTAAAGAAAACAATGACAATGCTGCAGTTTTTGACCTAGTGTAGGACCCCAGGGAGCTTTGCATGCAGGGCATGATGGAAATGCTGCAGTGCTAAACTGAGTGCCTATGATTTTAGGTAACTGTGCTCTTGCCTGCTGCTGCTCAGAGCATGAATCCCACCAACCTGTCCGTGCTCGGCAGCGTTGCTGAATCCCCCCAGCAAATGGCACTGGAACAGGGTCCTCAAGCAGATAGAGTAAGTTGCCAGGCACCCTTTTCTTCTCAATGTACACCAATGTCATTGCTCCATTGTCTCAGGTGATGGAACGTGTCTGTGATCCGGGAGGAGATGGGAGAAGGATGGAGCACAAATTGGTGCTGTCTTTCAGCATGTGTGTGCAGTTCCTGCAGGAGAGCAGCCTTCCAGTATCTGAAGGGGGCTACAGGGATGCTGGAGAGGGACTCTTCATCAGGGACTGTAGTGGCAGGGCAAGGGATTATGATGGGTTTAAACTGAAAGAGGGGAAGTTCAGGTTGGATCTAAGGCAGAAGCTCTTCCCTGTGAGGGTGCTGAGGCGCTGGCACAGGGTGCCCAGAGAAGCTGTGGCTGCCCCATCCCTGGCAGTGCTCAAGGCCAGGTTGGACACAGGGGCTTGGAGCAGCTGCTCCAGTGGAACGGGTCCCTGCCCATGGCAGGGGTTGGAACTGGATGAGCTTAAGGTCCTTTCCAACCCAAACCAGTTCATGTTCCTATGTATTTAAACCTGTTCTACAGATTGTTCTGCCTTGGGCAGCCTCCTTAAAATACTCTTCTCAGCTTTGAAAGGTGTAATGCTGACAGTCACACAGGACCAACATCCATCTTTGCCAGTCTTTGAGGCAGCTTTGCTGTGTAGTATTGCTTGTTCTGTACCTGAGGAACCTGTGTGGGTGATAGAACATTCTGTGCAGTGCACTTCAATTAGTTTTGTCTCTTTTTGTAGGGGAGGAAAGGGATAAACTTTAAGGTGAGGGAAAGAATACAGTGCCCTCAACTGTCCACTGTGTCCCCAAGTTTATATCTAGACTCCATGTATCTCATCCCTTATGATCTCTCCATGTGTGCTCTGGGGGGTTGATTTTGGTTGATTGTATGGTAGAAAAGACCATGTGCTGAAGTGCAGGATTCTCACTTGCACAAAAGAAGCTAAATTACAGCTTTATGCTCTAGATAATTGCCACAGAGCCTGGACTTGGTTTCTGTGAGGGTCCAGAGCTCTGATTTCAGTTTCTTCTCCTGAGTAGGCAGCTCTTTACAGGGTAGAACCAGGTAGTGAGTGACCCAGAGCTGTCCTGAGTGATGCTGTGGGTAGCCGCAATGCAAAACATCCCTCAGCAATCATTTATCATGTCACTTCACTTTCCCTTGTCCTTCTTTCCATTACCAAAGGAAGCAGAAAGGGTTAAAGTAGCAAGAGCCTTCATTGCTTGTCTTTGTGAGTTTTCCTTCATGATTCAGTTGTGATAGTTTGTGCATTCCCTCCTCCAGGCATCGTTACCGGTGCATAACCAGGTGTTACCTCCTATGGAGGCAGTGGATGGGTCTGACCCTTTAGCACCTCTGCAGAATCAAATGGGAAGGATAGAAACAAAAGAGGAAGATGATGACGATGAAGATGAGGATGAAGAGGGGGAAGACACTGACATGGATGAATGGGATCCAGATCCACCTCGACCCTTTGATCCCAATGATTTGTGTAAGCATTGGAAGTATCGTGTAGTGTGTTAGTTGCCCTCCTCTTATTTCTTTTTCCTCTGTCTAGTAAAAAACATTCAGATTTTAGCAGTAATAAGTAAATTCCTTGATACCCAGAGATGTAGGCTCAAATGGGGCTGCTTTACTGCAAAAACAAGGTTGTGTCTCAGGTGGAGCCTCTGAGCTGCTTTCTTCTTCCTTTTGGAGGCAGCTGCCCTCTCTAATGCTTTAAGATGTGGACAGAGTATTGGAATACCTGATCCCACTGCTGAGCTGAAGATGTTTAAACCAAGATGAGGCTGTGCCTTCTGAGCTGAGTGAGTGTCTGCCTGACAGTCGTGTCCTCTCTGACTTTGTGCTGCAGGGTGTGAAGAGTGTAATAACGCGCATCCTTCTGTGTGTCCAAAACACGGACCATTGCACCCCATCCCAAACAGGCCTGTGCTGACCAGGGCAAGAGCCAGCCTTCCCTTGGTGCTCTACATAGACAGGTTTTTGGGAGGTGTGTTCTCCAAAAGGAGGATCCCCAAACGCACACAGTTTGGACCTGTGGAAGGACCCCTGGTTAGACAAACGGAACTCAAAGACTGCTATATCCATCTGAAGGTAAGGCCGTGTGTGCACGAGGGGAGAAGAGGGATCAGTTTGTGCTTAAGCTTTAGTTAGCATGAATTTGCCAGTCTGCCTTGATGAGTTACTTCACTAGAGATGTTGTTCTGATACTTCTGTCTCTGAGTGTGACTTGGAAATACCCAGACAGGCTTGAAATCTATTGTTATTCAGGGAGACACAATAATGATGGTGAATATTCTGGCAGTATGGTGTTACGGTGTATAGATGTGTAACATGGAATGCTGTGAAGCAGCATCTGGGCATAAAACTAGCCCCATCTGAGGATGTTTTGCAGCCATTCTTTGGTGTCGTGCTGTAACTGAAGTTAAAAAGTACTTCTTATTCCCCTTTCCCTCCTCTCCCCCACAAAATGTAGGGGAGGGGAGAGATTTTTAACCCCTTCTTCATGCCAAGCTGTTGGAGTGAGGTCTAATGGACTTGGCTGACTTTTATCCAGTTATTTACTGGTTTGATTGTGGAAATCGCTTCTTTATCTGCTAGAGATGAAGACTGCAATCTTAGGAGCTCTGCTGTCTGATGGTCAGTGCCTGCCAGGCAAGTTGTGACCACAGGCAGACCCAGCCAGTATTGAGCTACAGCAGCACGGCTTCCAGCTTGAGTCAGGAAAGCTAAGAAGTGGATCTGTCAGTTAGAAACATTGGACAGCTGATGCCATATAACCTGCTAAAAAAGAGCTTTTCATGCCTCATTTACAGCCACATGTCAAGTACTATGGCTGATGGTTTTAATGAATGATTCTTGCCCTTGAAAGCTGTGGAAGGGGCCATTGTGTCTCCCTAGCTAAATCTCTGCCTGTCTTTTAAGTGTTTTTCTAAATGCAGCCTGTTTCTGAATCACTGTTAGCAGAGAGAAGGAAAATCAATGATGCCTTCATTGCTTTCCTAATGTAATAGCTGTATGGGCAGCTCAAAATCCTTCTGAACATGCTGCCAGGCAGTTACAGCCACATGTAATTGGCTTTTGCTACAGGTTTCTCTTGAGAAGGGGGACAGAAAAGACAGAGATTTGCAAGAGGACCTGTGGTTTGAACTTTCTAGCGAGGCACTTTGTAACTGGATGATGTTTGTGCGTCCAGCTCAAAACCATTTGGAGCAGAACCTGGTTGCGTATCAATATGGCCATCATATTTACTACACCACCATTAAAAACGTGGAGCCCAAGCAGGAACTCAAGGTATGGCATTCCTCATGGTTTGGGGCTCATTTTGCTACTGATGAAATTGAATCTTCAAGGTTGCTGTGTAATAAATGCATTTCCGAGTGCCAGTAATGGTTCTGTCCATAGCTTTAGGGCTTTTTTCTCTCATCAAGCACATGAATTGAACATCACTGAGGTCAGTGAGTAGTTAGCCAGTGACTTGTGGGTTTGACATAAGCTTTGGCTCAGGTATGAAATGTGGAAGTCTGAGATCAGTATGCACATGATTGGTTTGTCACTCATCCTTTTACACTGCAACTGTTTTGCTGATGCAGTCTAAGTTTATTGCAGCAGTCTTATTCTTTTGAGCTCTGCATGCCCTTTCCAGTTAGCCCTGGGTGCCCTTGACTTGTTTCCTGGTGCTTTAAGTGCCTGTGGTCTCTCGTTTTCCTTGGCTTTCCTGGAGCTTTGGAAACTTTGCATGTGGAAAATGATAAAGGATATTGTGACTTCCCTGTGAGTTACTTTCTATTCCCTCTACAATGTGTTACTGTGAGTTCCAAGCAGCGTGGCTGGTTCAGATGACCTTCGTCTTCAGCATCATGTGGGGAACTGGGGGTAACCAAAACACTTGGATATCAGGAAATGGCTTTTTCTTCCTCAAATCTTTTCTGGCACATTATTCTCAGCGATGTAACAAAACCCTGGATTCTAACCAGGCCAAAAGCCTCCTTACATGCTTCTTGTTCTTAAGAGTAAGGTTCCTTTTGGTTTCTCTGGCATCAGTCCTTAATTTGTTTAAGCTGAATCACTAGAAACCTTGTTAATCCATTTGAAGTGTATCCAAACATCATTTTCTCAAGTTTTTAAATCAATTGGAAATCAGACTTTAATGAAATGTGCACAGACCTGCATCCAGCAGCAGCATTTTTCTTCCTTTATGTGTTAAGAACTGTCTTTTAGGGTAAAATTGGTTCGAGAATTGAAAGTGAATGATCCAGGCTCTGTAATGTGTTCTCCCCATGTAGGGCTATAATTTATATCCAAAGATGAGGAGGACCAGTTAAAGTTGAGAACTTGTGTATTGCATGACAGGTCTAGGAGCTCCGAGGCTTTCTTCTTACCCAACTAATAAGATTCCTGCCAAGTAACACCTTTATTGGAGTTAGAAATGCCACTGACTGCTGCTATATGGCCTTCTACAAGTTTAAACTTGCCCAGATTTTTCATGCTGAGAATCTGTTCATGCCTTCTGGCAGAAATCTCTTCTGAAACGGGGCCTTTTTAATCAAACAGCAAGATAAAGGGTGCAAGAAATGTCAGCTAAAAGTGAGCATCTGATTTTTTAGGCTCTAATAAAGTTTGTCTCTCTGGTTCTCCCTGCTGAAAGCTTCCGAAACCCCTTGTATACTGAAGGTGGGTCCATCTTGGCAGACCTTTGTTTTGGGGAGCAGGACCATCTTGCTCCAATCCTTCAGAGCTTCAGGCACATTTGAAATGAGTCTCTGGGGATGGTGCTGCCTGTTTTCTATGGAGAGAAAGCAGGAAAGAAATGGATATTATTTTCCTATTACCCTTGTTCCACCAAGGACCAGCACTTGGGTGACACCCATCCTTTTCAATCATACACTTGGATCTGAAGAGATTAATCTTATCTCCTTTAGAGCTTCTGGTAGCCGTGTGTGAGATGAACATTTATATTAGGAGGCTGTACTTTAAATGGATATGCCTTCTGAGCAAAGCTCTTTTGTTCCTCACTGGGAACACTCTCATCTCAACAGGCTTCATTATTGAGGATGAAAGGAGTGATAAGAGTTAGTGGTTGAGGCAAGTGAAGTAAATGCATTGCTTAAAACTCCCTTTCAAATGGATTGCCTCTAGTTCTGGTTCCATCTGAGCATTCTGTTACCCTCTCTTCCTGCTGCAGGTGTGGTATGCTGCCTCTTATGCAGAGTTTGTGAACCAGAAGATCCACGACATATCTGAGGAGGAAAGGAAGGGTAACTTGGGCTCTTCTCTTGGGTTTGGTTGTGTGACAGTGTTTGGGTGTTGTACTTCTCTGTTTCAAGTATACAGCTTGTCTAGTGCTCCCACAGTTCTGCTAGGTTAAGAGAACTTAAACCAGGTCTTGATAGTATTATTGGGGCTTATTTCTTCTAGCTCTTCTCATGTTATTACTGCAATAACTTAACCTTTTGCCTCAGTTTCTGGGGAGCATTAGGTTGCTGTTGGAAAGAGCTATGTTTCTGTGCTTGGTGCTTAAATGTTGAGTCTCTCATAACCTGATGTGCTGCTGCTTTAGATTGAGAGCTTCTCTTGACCTCCCCATACATATGCCAGAGACCCAATCCTGTAGGTGCTTTTCCATGCAAAGGTAAACTTCAGAATCTCCCTGAATTTTAAGCGGTGCTTATAGTCCATGTGAACTGTCCCCAGTAACCTTTTTATCTCTCTATGATGAGCTGTGGTCATGCCACAGTGCAGAGGGGATAAAAGCAAAGCTAAAGGGACTAGTGCTGTGGATACTGTGCAGTTTGTCTCACCTTCAGGGGAGAAGTATGGCTTAGGGAGAAGAGAAACTCCAACCAACCAGATGAAGCATTTCATGGGTGGTGGCTGAGATGCTGGTCCTGACCTTTCCCTTTGAACACAGTTCTCAGAGAGCAAGAGAAGAACTGGCCCTGTTACGAGTGCAATCGGCGCTTCATGAGCTCAGAGCAGCTCCAGCAGCACCTCAACTCCCACGACGAGAAGCTGGACTTCTTCAGCAGGTACTGAAAGCTCTGCCTCCCTATCACTCTGGTCTGTCCCCACACTGGGGTTTTGTCCTAGAGCTCTTGCTGCCCAACCTGGGTGCCTGTGGGAGAGCAGCTCAGCACCAGAAGGGAAGAACATGGCACCAGGAAGCTGATTGCTGTGAGAGACTTCGCAATAGAATCAGCTTAAGGGAAATAAACACCCCATTGAAACTGGTGACGTGATTTTGGTTTGCTTTTGGGTTGTTTTGGCAGTGACTGAAAAACCTGCAGTATTTCAGTACCACAGTATTGTAATACATATGCTTCTTGGATGTGTGCAGCTACAGAGCTTGGAGAACAAGGCTTGTAGTGCTTTGCCTCCTCATGGGGCTGGAAACATAATTTGCCCTGACCTATTCAAAGCTAAATCTACAAGCATCCATCAGAGAACAGTAGATATTGGTGCCTTCCTTTTCCTGAAACTTAGCAAGTGGCTTCATTTTGGGCTGGTTTGGGTTTTGTTTGACATAGAAAATAGTTCCCTTTCATTTGCTGCCTGACATCAATGGCTGCATGTCTTTTGAAGGGAGGGATGTTACAGCTTCAGGTTTTAAATTGGTTTCCTTGTATTCCATCTTTCCAGCACACTGGAAGTAGGAGAGTTGCCACAACACAGGACTTGCTAGAAGCCAATAATCCTTTTGGTCACACAGTTAATGAAATCAGTTGTATGTTCTGGCTACTGAGTTGAATGATGCTGAGAGACAATGTGTACAATGAGTGGAGACTCCAAATCCAGCCTGTTTTGTCTCTAACCTGGAGCTCTGTGTGTTCTGCAGAGCCAGAGGCCGAGGTCGTGGCCGAGGGAAGAGGAGGTTTGGACCAGGCAGACGCCCCGGGCGCCCTCCCAAATTCATGCGTATGGAAGTAACCAGTGAAAATGGGGAGAAGTGTGAAGAAGGGACACAGGTATATTTTAGGGGGTGGAAAGGAGGAAAAACTCATCACATAGGATGTAAGCTTGGGTATCAGTGCAAACTGGGGGTGTGCTTGGGACTTACACCCAAGTAATTCTTGTTCTTCTGGCTGTGATTTTCTGCTTCCCTTCTATAACAACTGTAAAATCACTCACGTTTCTCCAGCAACTTTGAGCACTAAGCACATAGCACTGAGGTGGGTTATTGCAGCGCTTGAGCAGCATCACAAAAGTAATTTAGGCAGTAAAAGTGTAATGGGAATTTAGGTTTGTATTAGCCCTTTCTGGAGCGTGAGGTCGGAGCCTGCTTTTAGAGCTGTTGCTGGTAGAATTAAATCAGTTTGAGCTATGATTCTTCACGATGTTTGAATAGGAACAGAAGAGCCTCCTACAGGCGTGCTTCCTGCAAGGATTTCCTTTGCCTGTGGCTGTTGGTTTTATTCTATAGGGACCTAGTATGATGCATTTAAGTCAAATGCCCAGTTCTTGCTGACCATGCTTAGGTTACCACCAAGAGCTTTGCTGAAAGGTGTCAGAAGGGCTCAGTGGCTCTGTTTTATGACTCAGCTGAAAGCTGCTATCTGAGAGGTAATTTTCCTCTGGCATCTTACTGGTTCATGGTTCAGTGCTGACTCAGAGGGAGGAATATCTCCATTGCCTGTGAATGCCTGCTGCTCATCTGAGGCTGCAGCATTGCCCTAAATGCTGCATTACGTGCAGGCAGTTGGGAGATCACCCTCCCTGCAATCTGACATGACACAAGCCAGCTCCAGTTAGACAAGTAAGCATAATGCTGATCCCAAACTCTTAACTACAGAGACACAGGGTGCAGTCCTATGCTAATGTGTCTGAATGGCCTCTGGACCAGCAGTGCCTCATGCCCTGCCAGCTTGGAGCCTGGCCCAGAGCTCATATGTGTCTGTACTCCAGTGGGGCTATGGTTGTATCCCAAGCCTTGGAGGTTGGTCTGTCTCATAAGCACTAGGCACAAGTTCATCTGCCTGACAGCTTGGGACTCGGGATGCTAGGAGCACAGTTTAGGGTCAGTAACTATGGGAACTAGCCCCCTAGAGCAGGACTAGACATTTGACTGGTGTATTGCTCTAAGTGTCTCATAGCTGGTAAGCATTTGTGGTTTACAACAGCTCTACTCCTTCTAGCACATCCCTGTTTTTCTGCTTTTCCACATCTGTGTTTGTGCTTTGGCAGTACCAAAGTATGATGTACTTCTGGTGCTCCCTCTCCTGGCTTGGGCTTTTAAGTTGCCTTAGTTTGCATTAAGTGCTGTCAAGTAAGGATCCATGTTGGATTGTTTTTCTTGTAATACAAGAGAATTCCATCGCAGAGGAGTTACTGGAACTTCTACAGAAAGAATGTAGACTTTTGGCATATGCTTCCTGCTCCCAACACCCTGCCTTTTCTTTGATGCTAATGTGGAAGGGGAGGCAAACTGCTTTGTGTGATAAATGATGCATACAGCTGGGTAGATGGGAGCGTGCAGAGCTTGGAAACTGGATGGCAAAAGGCACAGTGCACAGTATAATCAGCCTGTTTGTCACTCTGCAGCACTCCAGCTTGCTTGTTAGAAAGGAGAAGACAATACATAACAATACATGATAATGTTTCAAAGTGATAACAATGAGACACAAATTCTCTGCTTTCCCTGGTCTCTGCTTGTGGTTTTGGTTGTTTTCTCATGGGTCATCTTTGGTTAAAGCAGTCATGAGTCATGAGCAGAACTTCTTTGGCTCTTAACAGCTGGGTTACTTTGATTGTCTGTGTCCAGTCAAACAATTTGGTGGCCAGGATGTTGTCCTTGACATCAGAAGGAGACGGAGCTGTTGGAGCAAGGCCAGAGGAGGCCGCAAGGATGCTCAGGGGCTGGATCAGCTCCTGTATGGAGCCAGGCTGAGAACACTGGGGCTGTTCAGCCTGGAGAAGCTGAGTGGGGACCTCAGAGCAGCTTCCAGTGTCTGAAGGGGGCTACAAGGATGCTGGAGAGGGATCTTCATCAGGAACTGTAGTGACAGGACAAGGGGTGATGGGTTCAGACTGAAACAGGGGAAGTTCAGGATGGATCTGTGAGGGTGCTGTGAGGGTGCTGAGGCCCTGGCCCAGGGTGCCCAGAGAAGTGGAGAATGCTCCATTCCTGGCAGTGTTCAAGGCCACGTTGTGCCTTGGGTGCCATGCTCTAATGTGAGGCATCCCTGCCCATGAACAGGATGATGTTAAGGTCCTTTCCAACCCAAACCAGTCCATGAAGAGTCACCAACCTGCAGCACTGCTTCCCTGGCGCTCTGGATGTTGTTGCTGTAGGTGGAGGTGATGTGCTGCAAGCATCAGCAGAACACAGTAGGAACATGTTAGTGTAGAAACATTTGGTTTCTAGCTTGTGATGAGCATGTAGTAGAGATGTTGCTGCCTGCTGAGTGTTATCGAAGCCTCTTTCAGTGGGTGGGGGGAATAATCACTGGTTGTATGATTTGCGATTTCAGGACTTGCTGCATTTTTCCAGCAAGGGGCAGTTTGATGAGGCCGGACAAGCCACACTCAACGGGTTGGAGCAGCAGGAGCAGACCCCAGTGCCACCAGAGCCACAGTCTGCACTGGAGCAGCAGTCCGAAAACCACCCGCTACAAATGCAGGCGCAGCACATTGAGAGCCCGGTGCCCACGCAGAGCACCATGACAGCAGATGACATGAGGCGAGCAAAGCGTATCAGGGTAAGCAAAGAGGACAGCAGATGACATCTTCTCTCTCCCTCTCCATTTGCTGCCATGTGGAGAGCCCTGGACCTGCTTGCCAGGACCCAGCTGGTCTTTCTCCCACTGTTGTATCCGTATCCAAATCCCCAGTAAAGCATCTCGCTCCTTTCAGCCTCCCTGCACTGAGAGGAAGGCAAATCTCATGTAAAGAACTAGTCTGTCATGAGATGCTGCTGAGAACAGGTCACCAATTGGAGCTGATTCAATTCCAGCACAGGAATTCTTTCACAGAAACACAGTCCATCCAAGCTGGCAAGCAGGAGTGCTTCAAACAGCCAGTTGAATCATGGTACTGTGGCACAGGCTTGCTCACAGCACCATCTGTGCCCCTCACAGCTCTTCTCTTGCGAAGAGTTGCCAAAGAGGAACCACGACCTCAGTTTAGATTCATTTTGGTGGTGATAGTTAGTGAAAAAAGCCTTTCCTGGGGTCAAAAACCTGCCTGTCTTTAAGCTAAAACCTGTGCTAGGAGATGTCTGTACTGACAGCAAACGCTTGCAGCCCAAGCTCTGTGTCAGCTGGGTGAGCTGTTTTATCCTCTGCTGTGTGTGGGAGGGAAACGATTCAAGCAAATAATCCTTCAAGCCATGTAAGTGTGAGATTGGCTTATTTAGCCTCCAATCTTTCTCTTTCTCTTCCATGTGTAAAATTTTGATTACAGAAGGCAGCAGCTGCAATTGGGGTAAGAATCCATTTGAGGGGATGAGGAAGGATGGGAAAAGAGGAACTTTTCCATCTAGGAAGATGTTGAGGGAAATTTTGCTCTCAGTTTATAGCAGTATATATGAGATCAGTGGTGGTGTTACCCCATAAATGCAGTGGAATATCTTAAAGGAAGAATTTGCCTGAGGCACATGAAGACTGCAGAGTTTGTAACCATATCAGATGCACTCTCTGAGTGACAAGTTTCTATCAGTCATTTGACTTTGGTATGTTAAAAGCTTGGGGGGTTTTACTGAATGTATTGAAGGGTGGATAATGGAGCATGAAGACAGATGCTGAGTGTTTTGACAGGGAACAGTGTGGGTATTTACTGCTTACAAGAGGCCACAGCTTCCTCAGGAGAAGGGATTAGGAAGTGTTGCCTGTTTCCCTGCATTTTTGAACCTAAGATGTGAACTTGAGATCTTCTGGGACAGTAAATGTGGGGAAAAAAGGGACAGAACTTCTGAAGTTCTTTTGTCTTGTGGCTTAGCTTTTGTTCCCTGGGAATTCACCACAAGTGGGTGACAGCTCAGAGGAGTGCAGTGGTGGTTTAGTCCTCAGTGACATGTTTCTGTGTCCAAATCTCCCTAACTTCCCCTACAGCAGAGTCCTGGAGATGCTTCAGGGCAGGGGCAGAATGGCAGATGGATGGTTGTGTAGCACCTTTCCCTATTGCATCAGGCTATGAGCAATGAGAACTTGAGAGAAAAGGAAACTAGCAAGTGCAAAAGCACAGCCTGTGAGCACTCATTCAGTCCCGCTATTCCCAGCACCTCCTTTCCATAACATGCACTTAAATACTGCAAACAAGCAAACATACGAGTTTAAGATGTGTATATACCATTTGCTTCCAAAGGACAGGTAGGAAGTCTTGACCTGGAGACCTGTGTAGCTCTAGTTCTTCCTCATTACTCATCTAGGGTTTAATTCTCAAAACCAGTAATTCTTTGTGAACTGCTCCAGCTTTCTAAGCTTTGAGGCAGTGATGCTCAGGGTGCTTTCATTCTAGCTGGAAGCACTGATCTCTATGCCCCAGGGTTCCAGTCCTGATAGGATCAGTTCACTTTCAGCCTCTGCTTTAGAGTGGAGTCTCCTTGGAGATCAGACTGCCTTAAATCTGGTAGTGATGCCATCAGTATGGAAAAGATACACCCACCCTTCAAGATACTCCTTGTAGCAAATGAGAGGAAGATTTTGGTCTGCAGCCAAAAGAAATACTTGGTTTTAATTCAGTTCTGGGCAGTGTCCAGAGTGTCAATGTGCAGACCCCAAGCACGGGCAGGGATAGAGATGTGGTTTGGAAAGCACAAATCATGTGCTGAAAGAAATGCAACCAGTTGTATAATAAAGAGTACAAACAGTAAGCTGAGGTTAAAAGAAGTCCCTACTCCTTAACTTTTCCTCTCTTGTAATCCTCGCCCTGTTGTCATCCTGCCTTAGTTATTCCCTTCTGCTAAAAGCATTTCATTCTCACCGTGGCTCTGCAGTCTGCATCACATCACTGTTAGTGAGCTCTGAGAAAACACCCTCAAGATGATCTGTGGGTTTTATCATTGCCCTTTAACTCCCCTCAGGCATTTACTGCTACAGGGTAAACCTGGAGGATCTGCTTAGTGTTTCCTAAGGCAAGAACCTCAAAGGAGTAATGCCTAAGTAAAGAGTTAACTCCAGCTACAAGAGCTGGCCCTCGTGGTGACCTGCAGAAGTGAAGGCTTCTGGTTTCAAGTCCATTGCATAACATAACTATTTTTCTCTCCCTCAATGCTGCCTGCTCAGCTGGAGCTGCAGGTAGGTTTGGTTTGGGTTTTTGCTGTATCTAATGGAATGGTACATAACAACATCATCCTCCGTGTTGTTTTGTCCAGCCTCTGTTTAGTGTTTCCTTATTGACCTCCACATTGTAAATTGTCACGTTTGTTCTTCTTCGAGCAGCCAATGTCCAGAGCTAAGTGTTAACTGAATAACAATTTGCATTCTTCTAGTTCTTTCCATACTAATTCATTGCAAGTTTAAGGTGAACATTATAGGTGTAAACTGCTGGATGAAATACTATAATAACCACCTTACTTTGGGAGGATCTGTCTGTGCACTTGTTTGCACTGGATCAGTGTTACCAGCTGATGAGACAACACTTAGTTCTTTTTCTGTTCTTTGTAATAGCTGCTAGCTTATTTAACCAAAAGGCAGTAAAACATTTCACCCTCCTGGAGCCTCTGAGATAGCAATGGGACTATGTTGATTTACATGGTATAGAAGTCTTAACCAGTCAGATCCTGGTACCTTACCAGTGATCAGATAGCGAAGTATGGTAATAGTGGAGCTAAGAACTTGAAGTGCATCTCTTGAACTATTTGGTTTCTTAGCATATCCCTCTAGTTAAGGGGAAAAGTACCTATTTCTGAATCCAAGCAACACATGAATTTTCACCCAGCACCTGCCTGTCTTCCTCACTCATGGTGTGACTTAAGCAGATCTATCTATTTCCCATTATTCTCGCTTCTCCCCTGGTAAAATGGAGAACGAAGATGATGACAATTCAGCAACAAACCCAGTTGCTGTCATCTTCCTCTTTCTGGAATGAAAGTATAGGTTTCCCTCTGCAGTTCAGATGGTGCAAAGGATCATTCAGGTTCCCTAATATAATCCCTAGCACAGCACTTCACAGTATTCCCAAGCTGTTCTCTCGTTCCAGCAGACTTGCTCCTGACTTTACTTTCTCCATGTCAGCTGTTGGCACACACTTAAGAGACACAGCACATGTCAGGCCAGACATTGTTACAAGAGGAGGAGAAAGGAAACAGGGAAATCTGTGTGCAGATTTCTGGCACATGTCTCTTGAAGTGTGTAGCGTTGACTGTATTCAAACACAGGTGCCAGGGATGTTCTAGTGCTATTTCTCTGAACTATCATCATGTAGGCTCTGTGTGTGACATCTGAAAAGGGAAGACAGCAGTAAAAGATGAGGTATAGATCTCAGTTTGGAGAAGAGCAGATATTCCTTAGACTTCTTGCAGTGTGCTTTCAGTACACTATTGGTGATATTTCATGCATGCAGAGGTAGGATGGACTTCCAACTTGGCAACATACAAACCCTCATCCAATACTGAAATGCAGGTGCAAGCCACACTTGCTTGTTTCTACAGGCAGCATGTCCAGCAGCATCTGTTCCTCCAGCAGACAGTGCTGGTATTGGGACTCTGTAACACTCATCTGAAGGGGAGAAAAGGAAGAGATAACAATCATGGAATGATACAGGAAAGGTAGCCCTAAGGAAAGCACACACCAAAGCAAAGCAGGGGCTAAAAAGACAAATTGTGTGCAGTTGGAGTGGAAAAAACCAGAGAAGAGCAGCCCAGAACATTAAGATGAATATTCACATAAAGCCCATCATGCTCCATTCACCATATTCTTCTTGTTTCTTGCACTACCAGGAAAAGCAATTTCAAGTTGGACTGTGTATAATCAACTGTCTTTTGAGTAGACAACAGAATCTATCAGCGCTCCTCTTGATTTAGCACTTTTGTTTGTCTTTCATCTCTCTTCTTCATTTTCAAGCTCTAGCATATGATGGATGCTAAACAGCAAAGACAGGCAAATTGCTCACAAGTTCTTAGCCATTGCTGGGAAACCTGCCATTCTGCCCCTGCTGGAATCGTTTCAGACTCTGTTCTTTTTGATGGTAACAGAAAGCTTTAGGCTAGCATCTCTTGACTGTGTGTTCCACCAGAAGCTCTCCAGGCAATGCTAAACCACTGCTGCACATCTCTGTGGCGATCATGGGTGCAGAGGCTGATTTTTAGGGGCCAGGTGTGTACCAGGAAAATGCCATGCTAAAGGCAAAACAAATGGGCAGCAAACAGAGACTGGAGAGGAAACTCCTGCTTTGTGTGTTCCTAATGGTGTGGAACTGCAGGTTTATCCCTGAAGTTCTGCCTATTACAGCCTTCGCTTATGTGAAATGGGGACAGTGTAACATGAAAGTATTTTGGTTTTGAAGTATATTTAACCTTGAAAATGGATGTGGAATCTATAGATAATAATAACAGGCTCTGTTTCCTGCAGAATGCAGCTCTTCAGCACCTCTTCATCCGGAAATCCTTTCGCCCCTTCAAATGCCTCCAGTGTGGGAAGGCCTTCAGGGAGAAGGACAAACTGGATCAGCACCTCCGCTTCCACGGGCGGGAGGGGAACTGCCCTCTGACTTGTGACATCTGCAACAAGGGCTTCATCAACAGTGGGGCTCTCGAGAGCCACATGAAGTTCCACATGGACCAGAAAACATACTCCTGCATCTTCTGTCCTGAGTCCTTTGACCGCCTGGATCTGCTCAAAGACCACGTGGCCATCCATGTCAGCGATGGCTATTTCACCTGCCCTACCTGCAAGAAACGCTTTCCAGACTTCATCCAGGTGAGATGCCTTCCAGGTTGGAAGCACTGCCTTCCAGGTCTCTTGTAAGCCCTCTGTTTGTGAGCTTTGCAGTGCTGTTCTTGGGTCATGCTGCATGTCAGTTCATTCTCACAAGGTAAAGGGGTCCATCTCAGTTGGAAATTGAAAAGGAAGTGATCAAGCATTGCTAGATGCTGTCTTATGCCCCTGAAGTGCTCTTTCTGCTGCATGATAGTACCTCAGTCTGGCACTGCACTGCAGGAAGAGTTGTTCCTTGTTCTCCAAAGGTTCCAGAGGTCCTGACTACCTTCAATCAGTGCAGATCTTTGGCACAAAAAGGAATCGTCTTTCTGCATGTGCTTCAATATCCCTTGTCCTCTGTCATTCAGACTCTGAAGCAAAATAAATGATGGTATTAAGTCTTTAATCCCTTGCCTGTTTCTGTCAGGATAATTCACTTGAATCCTTGCAGAAACACCAGAACAGATCAGGATATTCTGCTTCCTGCCTTCTCCCTTGGCTTCAGGTGGGGAGCTTATTCTTCTTCCCTGCATTCTGCTTGGGAAAGAGGTTACACTGCAGTAGTGAGTAATGGAACGACTTCATGCAGTGTGCAGAGCCACTGCAGAAGATGCTTAATAGAATTCCAGGATGCTGTTTTGATGTTCAGGAAGGAAGAACCGAGTGGTACCATGCACACATTCGTTACCTTTCCTAGGGACGTAGAGGTTGAGAAATTTTGCTGAGCTGCCTGATTTAAATAGAAATCCAGTTTAAATCAGTAGAAGCTGATAGACTATCCAATAGGTTAGAGAGGAAGGGATGCAGAAGTCATTTACTAACCTAACTCCATCCTGGCAAACCCCCTTTCTTTTCTGTAATGGTTGAACAAAGAAAAGGGATGATTCAGAGCTGCTGTTCTGCAGCCTAATGCCCCATGAACTTCCCTCTGGAACTCACCAAGCCAGAAGGACATCCCATGGCTTTTTGTTTCCAGAAATTCAGGTCTATTTTGGAGATTAAACCTTGTTTTTCAGCTGGTGCTATGTGAATCATGAAGTCTAGTCACCACATACTGCTGCCTACTTGAATACTTTGATGTGGAACAAATACCAAGTTGTTCCACTTCAGATAAGTACTAGGAGACAGCAAAGATCAGGGATCCACATATTGAGTAGTGGTTGGATTTGAAATGTCAAACCTCATTAGTTACTTTATTGGAGGTGGGGAAACCCCAAAACACTGGATGGGTCAGGAACAGACCCAAAGTACACCAAAGGAATTGGTGCTTGTGTTTAGATTTCTTATAAATGAAGATAAGGAACCTCAGATAAATGCTGTAACTCGAGGATGATGCAGTAAAACTAGTACATGGTGGTCTTTGGCCACCTATTAAGTGTCTGACTGTACAATAGCTTTGAGAATCAGTCTTTAGGAAATGAAATTGTCCATCCAGATGCATAATACAAATGTTTTGGCTTTATGGAAACAATTGCCAAGGGATCAACTGTTCCAGTAAAGCACTTTATAAACCAAAGCAGATGGGAGAACTGTTAAAACCTTCTTCCTTCGTGCTGAGTTCCCTGCACTGTTTTACCCCATACTCCTCTCTTCTGAATGAATTCCCTTTACCCTCTGCCGCTGCAGGTGAAGAAGCACGTCCGCAGCTTCCACTCAGAGAAGATCTACCAGTGTACAGAGTGTGACAAAGCCTTCTGCCGCCCCGACAAGCTGCGCCTGCACATGCTGCGCCACTCGGACCGCAAGGACTTCCTGTGCTCCACGTGTGGCAAGCAGTTCAAGGTAAAGGGGTCCTCACTGGGTTATTCCTGATGCAGGTGGAGGAGCACCATTCTTTGCCCTTCTCCAAGCAGATGAGTTCGTGTTCTCCAAGGTGGATGGAATGATCCCGTGGAAGTTGCATGTGCTGCTTTGTGTCATATGGGAGTGACAACAGTGATTTCTGATGGGCAAGGGGCAGAATTCACCCTAGCATAGGCATCTCACCTGTCAAATCTGACTTCTAATAATATACTAGGAAAGGGCACTTCCATCTGCTCACGAAGAACTGGGTCATTATGCAGCTCAGTTGCAGGTGCTTGGGGTATATTGCTTAGTTTAGTTAAGAAAAGCTCTTGCTGATATTAGGAAACCTCTTGCTGAAACCAGGAATAACATTCCTGGCCAAGATGCCTGTGTCTGTGGCATCCATCTTGTCAGCACAGGACATCCAGATGCCTTTCCAGATCCCACCAGAACACATGGAGCAGACTGTGAGCCAGGAAGACTGTGGTGGCAGCAGCCTGCTCCTTGTCGCTTGGGTTCTTATGGGATACTGAAGGGCTGGATGCTTTGGGGTGAAGAAGCACTTTCTAGACAGCACCTTTCTCTAGAAAGGGTGGACTGCATCCAGGCAGTAGGTTCAGCACTATGGTAGGATGTGAGCCCAAGAGACATATCTGAGCAACTTGCACTGTGGCTCTTGTAGCAGTAGCAGTGCTGATGCTTTCCTGCCTGATTGCTCTTTCCCAGAGGAAGGACAAACTGCGAGAGCACATGCAGAGGATGCACAACCCAGAGAGGGAGGCCAAGAAAGCAGATCGGATCAGCCGCTCCAAGACCTTCAAGCCTCGGATTGCTTCCACTGACTACGAGAGCTTCATGTTCAAGTGCAGACTCTGCATGATGGGCTTCCGCCGCAGGGGCATGTTGGTGAGCGCTCCAGCTTCCCCAGTTTGATTCGTAGTTAAGGAATGGAGATGGAATTTCGATGGTTGGAACATAAGGATGCTGTGAAACTGGGTGAACTTCATAGCTAAGATGATACATCTTGTTTTAAAGCTGTGTGTCTTCATGTGTGCCTTTGCTGTGTGCTTGGTTGTCACTATCCCATTTCAACACTAAGTAATGCTGGCTGATATGTATTTAACAGAACATGAGATGAATCTATCACCTGGTTCAGCTGTACTGCCTCAGTTTTCCTGTCTTGCTATGTTTTGCTTCTTCCCCTTCTTGAGGAGCCCCTCCTGGCCATGTCCTCTAACTGCCACTATGTAAAGGGTGTTATGCAGCAGGAGAGCTTATTTGCAAGTATTTCATGAGGGTTGTAATTTTGGCTAGCAAAGGCCTGCCTGGATAGAGACCTTTTACATTCCTTCTGCTGCAAGAGCTCTGGCAAGCTGGTCTACCCCTTCCCATCTTCATTTGATTAGAGGAACTGTGAGTGAGATCTAGCAAGACCTTCAGCAGCAGACTGAATGCACAAGAACCCTTGCAGCAATAAATGCTTCTGTGCTGCTGGCTCCCATCACTCCAGTTTTGGGCTGGCTGTTATCCATGTTGAGGAGAAGCAGCAATTCCTTCCAGCTGTAATACTCTCTTTTTCTCTGTGCCTCTTCCTCTTAAGGTGAATCATTTATCAAAGAGACATCCAGACATGAAAATAGAAGAGGTGCCAGAGCTCACGTTGCCCATCATCAAACCCAACAGAGATTACTTCTGTCAGTACTGTGATAAGGTATGTAAGGAAGACACCCATAGGAAGATAATTCAGTCCTAGACCTGTATGCAACCAATTTGTCTCTGCATAGAAACATCTGGCAGGGTTTAGAGCTAGCTTTTGGGGTGCTTGCCAGCAACATTCCTGCAGTATCGTCCAACAAATGAATTAAGATGAAATGCACTTAAGCCAAGGCAGCTGAATGCTAATTGAAAACTGCAGTTCCTTCCCCTGTCTTTGGAGCTGGAAAACTTAATACCACGATCCAGCCAGCAGCCACTCACCCTTAGACCTGCCTAACTTTCTGCTACCCAGGACTAAGTAGTAAATCTGTCTGTTAATTACTGAACACTCATTCCTTTTGGTTTCTGCATCAGTTCTAAAAGTGAGCCTCTAACCCCTTTTATTTTAAGCTGCTTAGTCACATGCCAGTCATTCCCAGTGTTCAGTGAAGCCTGAAGCTGCTCCTGCACTGCTTTTGGGTTCCTGCTCTTATTCCCTGGCCTTTGCTTTTTATGCATGTGGGCCTTTGTCAGGGAGCATATTTTGACTGTCATCATTCTTTCATGATGCCTCCTTCCTTTTGTTTAAGGGGAAATGAAACCCAGATAGTTTTAAATAGTATTATAGACTATTCATTTGTCAATGTGCCTAAAAAGAGTATGTGGATCAATAAGGGCTGTTCAAACAATGTGATGCTTGGTGTGAGAATGGAGGCATCAACCCTCATGACAGACTAACACTGGACAAATTACAGCTTTGGTGGTCAGTGGCTTCTCTGACATTTGACCTTCAGGTATGGGGCAAAAAGGGTTTTCCTCTTTGATGTCCTGCTTTGATGTTTTGGTGAGGCATATGACGTAGTCTCCAATGGCTTCTGCATGCTACACAAGACAGAGTTGCTTCTATGGGTTGATTAAACACTGGAAGGTAAATGTATATTCCTGCATTATGTTGTAATTGTTTGGGGCTTGAACTAAATGTAGTATCTAAAGCAACATGCAGACCTTCCAGATGAGGATAACTGGTAGCTATTTTCTCTACAGACATCAGGGGTGCACCATTTTCACTCCAGATCTTTACCCTGCAGGTGTACAAGAGTGCCAGTAAGCGCAAAGCACACATCCTGAAGAACCATCCTGGTGCTGAGCTACCTCCAAGCATCCGGAAGCTGCGTCCTGCAGGCCCAGGAGAGCCGGATCCCATGCTGAGCACCCACACGCAGCTCACAGGCACCATTGCCACCCCTCCAGTCTGCTGTCCTCACTGTTCCAAGCAGTACAGCAGCAAGGTATGAGGGCTGTTATATAGCTGAGTGTAAAAACCAGCTCTTTTCACTGTGGTATCTGTCAGTCCACAAGCAAAGCTGTTTCATTCTGAGTCAGAGTGCTGGTTTCATGCTGCCTGCTGACAAGGCAGGCACAGCCTGGTTGTTTTATGGCAAAATAGTTCCCTAAATAGAGGGAATGAACTGGAAAGAACATATGGTAATGTTACCAGAATACAGTTACAAAGGGAAAGGCTTGGAAATTCCTCCCTGATAGTTACAGAGGAGAGGAGTAGGGGAACAAAATGCAGAAAAGGTGACAAGGTCCCCGAAATATTTGGCTGTATAAAGCTGTGATATCTGGGGCATCATTTCAGCATCAGATAGCTCTAAGGACCAACAACTCTTGTGAGACCATATGTGGAGTATCGCTTTGAGCTCTGCGGCCCCCAGCACAAGAGGAACACAGAGCTGTTGGAGCGAGGCCAGAGGAGGCCATGGAGATGCTGTGAGGGCTGGAGCAGCTCTGCTCTGGAGCCAGGCTGAGAGAGCTGGGCTGGGGCAGCCTGGACAAGAGAAGGGGAGACCTGAGAGCAGCTCAAGTGCCTAAAGGGGCTGTAGGAAACCTGGAGAGGGGCTTGGGACAAGGGATGCAGGGACAGGACAAGGGGAATGGCTTGAACCTGCCCGAGGGGAGATTGGGGTGAGCTCTTAGGCAGAAGCTGTTCCCTGTGAGGGTGCTGAGGCGCTGGCACAGGGTGCCCAGAGCAGCTGTGTCTGCCCCATCCCTGGCAGTGCTGAAGGCCAGGTTGGACACAGGGGCTTGGAGCAGCTGCTCCAGTGGAAAGGGTCCCTTGCCCATGGAACTGGATGAGCTTTAAGATCCTTTCCAACCCAAACCATTCCATGATTGTATGAACTTTGTGATGCTGTTTTCCGTCAGTTGACCTGAAGCAGACTTACTGACTGTTTTCCTCATGCTCTCTTGCATCTCTCTGCAGACCAAGATGGTCCAGCACATCCGCAAGAAGCACCCAGAGTTTGCTCAGCTCCCGAACACGATCCACGCGCCTCTGGCGACGGCTGTCATCAGCTCCACTCCTGCTGTTCTAACCACTGACAGCACTACTGGCGAGACTGTTGTGGTAAGCACTTGGAACACATTAAATGAGGCCAACAGAGGGAAACAAACAGCCCGAAGCCCTCTGGTCTTAGTGTTTATTTGACACACACCACTTGAAAGAGTGGCTTCTGTTTAGTAGTGACTGGAGCAAACTGTGCAGAGGAGACAGGATCTCTATAGTCACAGAATCCCAGATTGGTTTGGGTTGGAAGGGACATTAAAGATCATCCAGTTCATGCCCCTGCCATGGGCAGGGACACTTTTGGACAGTGCAGTACTGGTTGATGCATACCTCCAGTAGCTGAGCTCTTTACTGTTAATACATCAGCTGCTATGGAGGTGAAAGCTGGGGCTAGAAAAATCAGCTTTGTGTTCATTAGTAGTGCTGGGATGCTGCATAGCTTTAAAAGTCCTATTGATCACAACTTAAAACTTCTTATTTGAAGACTGTAAGTGGCTAAAAGACTGTTCTGCTTTAAAATGTGTAGATTCAATCAGGATGCTGGTGGCTTCATAAACCTGAGGGTGCCAAGTGCCACACTTAGGCAATACAGTTAAGAAAAGTCTCACCCTGGTAGGTGAGGAGGGAAGGTGGAGTATGTCCAAGAAGCATTTTTGTGACTTGAAAACTAAGTCAGCTCTTGACAAATGCAGGATTTTTGTTGTCTAATAGTGTAGTATTAAGTCAGAAGATTAATTATTTAATTGTTATTGCATAAATTAGTCCTCAAAGGTCCTGACCATCACATTTAGACCAGTTCTAGTGGATAATCCCTGATGACTGCTTATGACCCCATCCTCTGTACACATTAAGCTCTTCTAATCAATGTCTAGGCCCAATGGTGTGATGAAAAGAACTAGAGCCCTGTGGAAGTACTCAGTCCAGTTGACAATATGATGTCAACTGATGCTGATCTGTATCTCTCTCTGCCTCCTCAGACAACAGACTTGCTGACCCAGGCAATGACAGAGATATCCCAGACCCTCACCACGGACTACCGGACTCCCCAGGGAGATTACCAGCGGATCCAGTACATCCCAGTGTCTCAACCCACAACTGGCTTGCAGCAGCCTCAGCACATACAGCTGCAGGTTGTGCAAGTGGCCCAGGTGAGTAGCCTGGTGGGGGATTTGATGTGCTTTTGACTCCCTCCATATCAAGCCCTTTGCATTCTTGGGGCTGGAGCACTTGGAATTTTGTTAAGGAGTAGTTACAAAGAGTGGTGAATACTTCTTCATAGATAAACTGGTTGATCAGAGGGTTGCCATTGTATGCATTGTGCATAAATCCTGCTGGGCTTGGTCTGCTTGCCGGACACTAAGCACTGCTTCAGTTTAGTTGTGCCTATCTGGGCAGCTTTGCTCAAGTCTGCTCGAGGAAGGTTTTCCAGCACCTGGGAAAGTGGGTCAGTGGGTGACCCAGTTTTGCAGTTGAAGCCTAATTTGTTCTTCCTTGTTCTCAGTCAGCCAGAGCCAAAGTGTGGAAGTACAGAGAGCTGCTGGCTTTTCCCCTTTGTGTCCCCTGGTAGAATATCTATTTTCTGTGCTTCCTGCAAATAAAACCAAAGTGTAACTGGAGCAACTGAGCTGAGGAACCTAACTTAGGGAGCTGTAATGAATGGGCATAGCCTTCAAGTCTGGTATCCACTGGGTGAAGCTGAAAGTACCACGTGCTTGTATCTGAGTCTGCAATTGCCTGTTCTGTCTGGCCCCTCATTACAAGTAAAGCTATGAATTTGGTTAATAAAGACTAAATAATGGCCTGGCCCCAGTTAATATTGACAATGGCTGTTGTAATGATACGAGAGCATGAATACTGATTGCTAGTATTAATTTTATCAAGATCTTAGACCTGTAATTAAATTACACCAATTGGTATCATTAGCAGGTGTTGCTCCAAAAAACTTTTAATGAGTAAGTCTGTGAGCACTTGTCTTGATACAGAGTGGTATCAAAAACCAGTTCTGGATATGCAGATCTTGAGGATGTTTCTATTTTATAGACTATAAATATATTTTGTATAAAGAAGCTTACAAAGAATGATGGTTGTGGTTTTCAGACCCTTTGGTTGCCAGCTTCTATGCTCTTAGCACATCCTTTTCAATGGGGTGACTTAAGATGTAACCAATCTCAGTGCTATTACATCTGTTAAATGTATTTCTCGATCTCCCAGTAGCAAGGAGAGGGGAAACAGTGGCTTGAACAGGAGTGCTCCATGGTCTCATGAAGTCTCATAGCTCACTGTTGCAGAGCTTGTGTCACAGAAGAGGTTTACAGGACTGCTGCTTTGCTATTATGTTTGTTATCTCCATTTTCCTCCCAGGCTACCTCACCTCACCAGTCCCAGCACTCCACAGTGGACGTTGGGCAGCTTCACGACCCCCAGACCTACACCCAGCATGCTATCCAGGTGCAGCACATCCAGGTCACAGAGCCTTCGGCAGCACCGCAGTCATCAGCACAGGTAGTGCAACTTCAGCATAGCCAATTGAAAGATGTAAATGGAAAGTGGCATTCCTCAAATACTTGAAGCTCTCAATGCTTTGGGTGGTTCAGTTTTTGTCCTGACTACACAGGCTGGAGAGGGCCCAGAGGATGATCCAAGGACTGGGAAGCTGTGTGAGGAAAGGTTGAGGGAACTGAGCTTGTTCAGCCTGGAGAAAGAAGGCTGCAGGGAGACCTTATCACCATGTTGTTCTATTTAAAGGGTGGCTAGAGAGGAGAGGAGACTCCCTTCTTACAAGGAGTCACATAGGATATGCTATAGAACCTGCCACCATGTTTTCCCTTACTAGAACAAGATATATGTGTAACTTACTACACTGAGAATGCTTTTACCTTTCCTAGGTTGGGGCTCAGCCTTTGAGTCCCTCCTCACAACAATCTCAGCAGGAGCTCAGCCCCTCACAGATGCAGACAGCTACATCGACACCAACCCAAACCCTCCAGCAGCAGCAGGGATCTTCAGTCCAGCACACGTATCTTCCCAGCACATGGAACTCGTTTCGGAGCTATTGTAAGTGGCAGCAGCAGCTCCCACTAGGAATCTGACTAACATATGGGACTAAGATGTGCTCCATTCCTCCAGCTACCAAATGGGGTAGTATTTTCAGAGCTCATTGAGACTTGTGATTAATATTTATACACATCTAAGGAGAGAAATAGTTTCAGACAAATGAAAATGGTTGTAGTAGCAGTTGTACTGTAGGTCCACGGTGACCTGGTGTGTGATTTGAGCAGGCAGACTGGGCTCCTTTATTCCAGGGATGTTGTATTCAGCAAGACTGCATGCGTTGGGTAGGGACTAGTTCAAATTTGGATGAAATTGAGGATATGATGAAACTATTCCATGCAGCTCTGGGTGGTAATACAGTGATTTAGGTGAGAACAGGATATGTTGTCTATGAATGAATTGCCAAACCTGCAGCTCATGTTAGCTGGCACTAAACCTCTTGAGGTCTGTCTACAAGGCTTTACAGTACCTGAACTGCTGTTTAACAGCCACTGTTTCAGGATTGATGTGCTACTGATGTAAGACATAATCCTTCAAGGTGGCTTTTAAATTTGACTGAAGGTCTTGATTCTCCAATTTCCATTTTCAGCATCTGAGATCCAGATGATGACCATTCCCCAAGGCCAGTATGTGATCACAGAGACTGCTGTGGGTACACCAGTCACCACTGTGAACACGGGGCAAGTGAAAGCAGTTACTCAGGTAAGAAGAACCATCATGGCCTTTTTGGGTTTTCCTAATCCAGACTCATGTATCAGGCTTTAAGCATACAGTTTGAATGGTATAAAGATGCCAAAGTGAATACTGGGGCACACAGAGTAGAGAATAATTTTGCCAGCTTTCTGTTACCTTGTAGGATTACAGACTAAGAGTCACTGCTGTCTTACCTTGCAAGCAATCTAGCATGAGGAGGCAGGTGATTGTTCTGTATAATACTGGAAATGCAACTTGTAGAGCATATGGAGAACAAAGAACTTTGAGAGAGTAGTATTAAGAATGGCTATTATAACTTCTAATGACAGGTTGATTGTGTCATTAGCTTAACCATTGATAAGTTAACCAAATACAAAGTAGCCCAATGTACTTGAAAACAGAGGACAAGTGTTAGGTTGTTCTTGGATACATTTAAATGAAATAAAACTTAATTTCCAAGTTCATACCAAAATGTTTCCAGCACAGCAACAGGAAAGCTACAGACGATTAGAACAGGGAACTCAGACAAAGTGCAATGATGATGATTTTCCATATTCCCCATGCAGACTCACTATGTGATATCTGAAGGTCAGCCTGATCTGGAAGCCAAACAAAACTCTTCGCTCCCCAGTGAGGTCCAGGTCGGTGTTTCCCAGCCCCCAGTCCCCACGGATACGTTGGAATCCCAACCAAGCACTCAGCAGCCCACCACCCAGTACATCATCACTACAACCACCAACGGGAGCGGCGGCAGCGAGGTGCACATCTCTAAACCCAGAACTTTCTCAGCAGAACATGAATGAAGAAGCCTTGTGGTGTCACTTGCTTGTACTTGTCACCTCCCCCCGAGCCCAGGTCTATGGGTTTGCTGGGGTTAAATATGGTTTAAAGTATATGCTCACTTCAACTAAAATCTTGGAGCTCTTGTTATGCTTTAAGAGGGTTCAAGTCCCTGGTGACCATGAAGAAGTACCCTCAAAATCCTTCTGGGTTGTTACTTTATGCAGCTATTAACAAAAAGGACAAGAGGAGAAGTAAAACTTCTGCTTGCTCTGGACTTGAGTTTTGGCATGTCTGCTGACCCTTACTTTTCCTTTTTGGAAGTGTTTCCAGTAAACAACTTGTTACTTCAATTGTATGGGGACAAAGCTTCCCTAATGGAAGGCTAACTGGCTGATGATGTATGTATGTTTTTACTAGGAGCTGTTAAAGAGGAGGCCATCATGTAAATAGCCAGAATAGGGCAGAATGGCTTCCAATGTCCTTGTTTCAGCAGCCAGGGTGAAAGGGAACATAATCTGCTCCATGCGAGCAGACTGCCTGGAGAGCAAGAGCAGCAGCAGCCAAGTGTCCATGTGAGGGGATGGATGTAACAATGAAGCTGTGAAGATGTGTCCAAGCAGTCCATTAAATTATTATTCTCATTTTTCCAGCCCTCAAGAACTGTTTACATGCTGCTTGCCCTGCCCTGCCCTAGTTTACCACCTTCCAGAAGAAGGAAAAGTGCAGTCTTAAACCCGTGTTGTTTGGATGGAGATTGTAGCAGCACATAGGGGTAGTACAGAGCCACTGTTATCTCTTTTCCCCTTCCAGTATTTGCAGGGAAAATCACCTTTTTGCCCACTAAAACAGACAAACAGGGTTCAGCTTAGCCTATGTAGCAGCTTCTGCTGTAAGCTAAAGGTAGTTGTGCCAGGAGAACATGAGGGTGCAGGGTAGTTATCTCTGTTGTCACCATTTTTCCCCTTGAAGACTGGATGGAGAGTTGGTTACCGGTCAGTCTCACCTCTGTGCCTGGTAAAATCTGGGAGCATTCTCCTGGCAGGCATGCTAAGGCACATGTAAAACAACCAGGTGCTTGGTGACAGCCAGCAGGGCTTCACTAGGGGGAAATCCTGCCTGACCAATCTGGTGGCTTTCTATGTTGGGGCTACAGAAATGATGGACAGGGATGGAGCAGTTGATGTCACCAACCTGGACTTGTGCAAAGTGTTTGACACTGTCCCACATGACATCCTTGTCTCTAAATTGGAGAGACATCAATTTGATAGGTGGAGCACTTGGTGGATAAAGAACTGTCTGGATGGACGCACATAGAGTTGTGGTCAATGGCTCCATGTCCATCTGGAGACCAGTAACGAGTGGTGTCCCTCAGGGATCGGTGTTGGGACTGGTCTTGTTCAACATCTTTGTCGGTGCCATGGACAATGGGATTGAGTGTGCCCTCAGCAAGTTTGCCAATGACACCAAGCTGTGTGGTTCTGTTGATACGTTAGAGGGAAGGAATGCCATCCAGAGGGACCTTGACACACTTGTGAGGTGGGCTGATGCCAACCAATCTCATGAAGTTTAACCATGACAAGTGGAAGGTCCTACACCTGGGTGGGAGCAATCCCAGGCACAGCTACAGGTTGGGCAGAGAAGAGCTTCAGAGCAGCCCTGAGGAAAAGGACTTGGGGGTGTTAGTCAATGAGAAAATGAACATGAGCCGGCTGCAGTGTGCGCTTACAGCCCAGAAACCAACCGTATCCTGGGCTGCATCCAAAGGAGCATGACCAGCAGGTCAAAGGAGGTGATCCTGCCCCTCTACTCTGCTCTCATGAGACCTCACCTGGAGCATTGTGTGCAGTTCTGGTGCCCTCAACATAAAAAGGACATGGAACTGTTGGAACAAGTCCAGAGGAGGCCACAAGGATGATCAGGGACTGGAGCAGCTCCTGTATGGAGATAGACTGAGAAAGTTGGGGCTGTTCAGCCTGGAGAAGAGAAGGCTGCGTGGAGACCTCACAGAAGCCTTCCAGTATCTGAAGGGGGGCTATAGGGATGCTGGGGATGGACTATTCATTAGGGACTGTAGTGATAGCACAAGGGATAATGGGTTGAAACTTAAACAGGGGAAGTTTAGATTGGATATAAGGAAGAAATTCTTTCCTGTGAGGGTGCTGAGGCACTGGAATGGGTTGCCCAGGTAGGTTGTGAATGCTCGATCCCTGGCAGTGTTCAAGGCCAGGTCGGACAGAGCCTTGGGTGCCATGGTTTAGTGTGAGGTGTCCCTGCCCACGGCAGGGGGGTTGGAACTGGATGATCTTAAGGTCCTTTCCAACCCTTTCTATGGTTGTTTTCTTCCCCAAAAAGCCTTGTTAACAATGCAGTGTAATTTCTTTGGACATTTCCATAAGATGACCAGCCCTGGACTCAGGAAGCATACAAGAAACATGCTAGTGGACCACTATGTATGGGACACAAAGCCATCTCTGAGGGTTGCCTGCTTTGGTAGGCCTGGTCTATGTACAGAATTCATGCCATGCTTAAGGACCAGGAGAAAGAGCAGGTTTATCTTTTTATGGCAGTGTAATTATCATTTTTATTTCCATAATCCTTTTATTTGTTGGTTATTTAATGCATTCTGGTATGTGCAAAAATAGAACTACCACTCCATTGACTCCTGATGGGATGTGTCTGTCTGAACCTCCATTCACTGCCTGAAAACTCATCCCAAGATTGGGCTAACAGCATACATGTATTAGCTCCGTGGATGTTGTGGGATCAGCCCTGATGGAGTTAAAGCTCTTTGGGAGCTTCACACTTGGACTGGACAAGAGGAAGTTTGGTTTCTTCTGGGCAAAGCCTTGTAGTGGGTATTGCTTTGGTACTTACCACATCTGTTGATATGGTGTGGGAGCAGTGCCTGTGTGTGAGGAGTTAAATCACATTGGCCAGTCAGAGGTGTTTTGAGGTAGCTTTGAGGTGACTTGCCAAAATATGGATTAACTTGTTCCTGGGACTTCACTTCTCTTGCTGTACCACTGTATGGGGCATTACTGAGGTTGGTGAAGTTCACCAGCTTCCATTCAGTCAAATGCAGTGATGAATGTCTTTAAACTCAGTACATCTGGGAGCCCATCGACTCAAGCTTGGTTCCTGCTGATCAATGAAGTCACATCGCTGAGGACTGTTGAATTCCAGTGCTGGGCATTGCGATGATGTTGGTGTGGGGGAACAGAAGGGAGATTTGTGTTGGCTTTCTTTAGGCTGCTCTTGTACCAAGTGTGAATAGTAGGAAAATAGGAGACTTGGAAATGGGATACTGCACTACAAGAGGTGTTTTAAAGGTGTCAAAGTCTAACATCAGACTAGTTTGCCTTAATGGCATTGGAGACAAGGGGTGTAAGAACTGTTCTCTATTCACCTTTATTGGAAAGAATCACAGGAGGAGATTATTTAAAGCTGTGAACTGTTCCAAAAGGCTAAACCCAATCCTAAACAGCCTCTTTGCACTCCAGTCTTCCTTATCTGCTCTGCCCCACAGCAACAGCAGCACACTCATGCCATCAGCCTGGCAATCCATGAAGGAAGTCTTGGTGTCCCATGTTAAATGTTGTCGCCAAAGCAGCATCCCGGGATATGGAAATACGATTAATTTTCCTTCCAAAGCAAGAAATGAAATCGATGCCATGGACTTCCTCCTAGGAACACACCACCCCCATGGACACAGAAACAGTGCATGGATCACCCCATTTCTGCAGTGCAGAAAGGACAGGATTTAATACCACCTTTAAACCAGAGCGACCCCAGAGCTGTGCCCTGCTGTCCCTGCTGTCCCCTCCTCCTTGCCAGCATCTCGCTGACCATGGCATTTTGGGGTCCAAATAGGCGCTTGTCCCACCGACCAACCCAACCGTAAGCAAGCCCCCCCGTTCCCCCCGTTATTTAACTGTGTCTGTTACTGTACAGTGGTGACCGTTGTGTTCATAGTCGTGTGCAGCTGTAAACACCCCCCATTAATAAACCTTTCCCCCTTTATTTTCTACAAACCACAATCACGGCTCTTCACTTGCACCAAAGCCGATGGGGGGGTGAAGGGGGGGGGGGGCTTTGCCCTATCGCGACATGCTCTATCGCGACAAGGAAACGGGGGTACCCCCCCGCCGCGCAGGCGCGGTGACAGGAGCACCACCGCGCATGCGCTGTGGCCGCCCGCCTTCCGGCTTCCGGTGCGGGGCTGCCCCCTGACGGGTCTCCCCTCACGGCTGCGCCGGGGCTGAGGGCAGCCGGGGCTGGGCCGCTGAGCCCCGGAGCCGCTGCCGCTGCTCCCCGGGCCCCCAGGGGGGGGCTGCGGGTATGGAATGAGGGGTTGATCCGGTTCCCGGCCCTGGTGAATGTGTCTGCTGTGTGGTGCGTGTGGTGCTGTCAGCTGGGGCGTGAGGGGGGACGGGGCTCGTGGGTGCAAGAAGAAGTCGGGTTTGCACGTTAATATTCCTTTTAGGCTGTAGGTATATTGTTGTGCTATTATTGACAGCAGTTTTGAGGCTTTACGTGTATTATTTTCCTGTTCTTCATTGATAACAGCTTGAGGGTGGGCAGCAAAGTGAACGGGGTCACCTCTGCTTCCCAGCCTGCCTGTCCCAGGGCATGTCTCACACTGCCGAGAGCTCTGGTGTTGCAATGGAACAGTTGCATTCATTTTACGATCTCTTCGTTATCTCAGCACCCAGTGCTTTGCCTTGAAATAAGCCCCTTCTCCATCATTCCTCATCTGGGGTAGGCATTTTGGGTTGTTAAGGCTCTCGCTGCCGTTGTTCAGCCCAGGGTGAAGCATGGATTCCCTGGATCATATGCTGACGGACCCCCTGGAGCTGGGACCCTGTGGGGATGGAAGCAGGACCCGCATCATGGAGGACTGCATGCTGGGGACCACCAGGGTCAGCCTGCCTGAGGACCTTCTGGAGGATGTGAGTGCTTTATCTTCACAGAGCCTTGATGAACAGTGTGTTTCATTCTTTCCTATGGGGCTTAGAGGAAACTGGGAGGGGGGAAGTGTTCCTGACTGTGCTGGAAAAGAACTCCAGGCTTCCTGTATCTGAAGGGATGCTGGGGAGGGGCTCTGCATCAGGGGCTGGAGTGACAGGACAAGGGGTGATGGGTTCAGACTGAAACAGGGGAAGTTCAGGTTGGATCTAAGGAAGATCCTTAGATCCTCTTCCTTGTGAGGGTGCTGAGGCACCTCTTTACCACAGAGAAGTGGCAAATGCACCATCCCTGGCAGTGCTCAAGGCCAGGTTGGACACAGGGGCTTGGAGCAGCTGCTCCAGTGGAAGGGGTCCCTTCCTATGGCAGAGGGTTGGAGCCAGATGAGCTTTAAGGTCTTTTCCCACCCAAACCAGTCTGGGATTCTGATTCTATGAAAACGTCTTTTAATACTATTGTGGTACATTCTTTTTCTAGTTAACAATCTCTTTAAAATTGCCTTGAAGAATTTGAGTTGATTTGGATTTTACTGTCTTGTTGCTATTAGTATCATTAATTCATTATCTTTTCTCTTCATGCCCTGTTGTGTTCTGCGTTTGGTGAGACACTGCCATGGCTTCTGTTACTTCACCCCACAAAGCCTTAAGGGCTAGAGAATTGTCCAGGACATCTCCTCATTTCCTTCACTCTTGTTTTTGGCTTTCTTTAGCCCGAGATCTTCTTTGAAGTTGTCAGCTTGTCTACATGGCAGGAGGTGCTGACAGATGCCCAGCAAGAGCACTTGAAGAAATTCCTGCCTCACTTCCCTGAAAACAACCGGGAGCACCAGAACAAGCTCATCACCGCCTTGTTCAGCGGTGAAAACTTCCGCTTTGGGAACCCCCTCCACATCGCCCAGAAGCTGTTCCGTGGTCAGTGAGTGTAACAGACACTGGGTGCTGTCAGGGCTCCTTCCTCAGCTGGTGGTGAGGAACTTGAGTGCTTTTTACCTCTTCCAGATGGACACTTCAATCCCGAAGTGGTGAAGTACCGGCAGCTCTGTTTCAAGTCCCAGTACAAGCGGTACCTGAGCTCTCAGCAGCAGTACTTCTACCGCCTGCTCAAGCAGATCCTTGCTTCCCGCAATGTGAGTGTCATTACTGCTTGAGATGGAAGCTTAAACTGAAAGAGGGGAGATTGGGATTAGGCATTAGGAAGTTCTTTACTATGAGGGTGAGATGAGCTCTTAGGCAGAAGCTCTTCCCTGTGAGGGTGCTGAGGCGCTGGCACAGGGTGCCCAGAGGAGCTGTGGCTGCCCCATCCCTGGCAGTGCTCAAGGCCAGGTTGGACACAGGGGCTTGGAGCAGCTGCTCCAGTGGAAGGGGTCCCTGGATGTTGGAACTGGGTGAGCTTTAAGGTCCCTTTCAGCTGAAACCAGGCTGAGCTTCTGTGCTTTCTTGTGTTTGGCAACAGATACATTGTCTTCACAACAAATTGTCCTGGTATTTGTGCATTCACAATTCTCAGAGGTCTTTTCTTTCTGTGTTTTTTTTGTGGCCCTTATGAGAATACCAGAATTGTTTGCAGATTTCAGGTTTTGAAACTCTCATAGCTCTTGCTTCTGTATAGCATCTTTTTTCCATGCCCACTTTGTCCCGTTCCCTGCATTTGCCCCTTTACACCTCGTTGCCCTATTAGCAAGTTATTATGCCTTCATTTTCTACTGTTTCTGTCATTTTGAAACAAGTGAGGTTGCCCAGTATGTGCTTATATGAATTTCCCAGCTTCATTGGGCACTGGTATGGAATAAATACAAACCTGTAGCCCTTATTTCCCCTGTAGCCATAAGGGTTGTAAAGTGTTTTCTTCAGAAGAGGCAGTGTTCCATGTCTGTGTTACGTATTTGACATGGAAACTGCATTAAGTGGATCTCAGAGCTATGATTAGGTTCTTCTCAACAGTTTTTGGTACAGTGACAGGGAGTTACGGCCATGTGTGCAGAGGAAGGTGTGGGAATTTCACCTTGCCTTTTTTCCTCATTCTAATATTGGTCTAAAATGCTGATCTTAAAATCAAATGTGTGGCAGATGCTGATACTGCTCAGGGGCTATCTCTTCCTAAAGAACTGAGGTATTTGCCACACGTTAGACTTGCTGAAAACATGAGTTGAGCTTATCTGTTGTGGGTTACAACACTATAGCTGAGACAGCCAACATGACGTGTCTTATCTTCCAGTACTTGCTGGAATTGGCCAGGAAAGGAGGCCCTGAGATGACCATGAAGAGGAAGCACTTCACACCCACCTATGACTCGGAAGAACGGGAGAGACGGACACATCGGCGCTACCTGAAGATCCTGAGGGAAGTGAAAGAGGAATGTGGAGATACCACTGTGTCTTCTGATGAAGAAGGTAACGCCTGGATTGAGCTAAAGACTAGAGGTGTGAATGGAGAAAGGCAGATTTTGATGTGGGAACTGTGTCTGATAAAACTGGTCTCCAGTTTTATGGGCTGTGATGATAGGTTTAATGTAGATTGGTGTTAGGAATTGCAGAGATATAGATATATCTATTTCTCTGTTTTAGATCTAAATGCATGGCCACCAAGTTCTCCATCACGTTGCCCAAGTCCACCAGTTCCTCTGAGAGTGATCCCCACACTGTCAACCTTGGACATGAAAACAGCAGGTGAGAACCAAGCGAGGGGTTGATACAGATTTAGGGGTGAGAATGACTTTGAGAGCCTGGAAGAAGCAGTCTGAAAATCAGTGGTTTCATGGGAAGTGTTGTAGTGCTTCATTCTTGCAGTCTCCAAAGGAGATGGCCCTTCCAGTTTAATGTTGTTGGTTCATCCTATTGAATCTTGTTCTCCTTGGAAAGCTACAGTTTGTGTCATGGTACTGATTTCTCTGTTTTATGTTGCCTTTAATGTTTGAGGTATTAGCATAGTCCACTTAGAAATGTCTTGGTGTATGTGTTACTGTAATCAAGTCTGCAAACCCTTCATGTGCACTGCTGGTTCTCGCTTCTGTTCACTTCCATACTTCCATCAGCAATGAAATCTGATGAACCAAGGAAGAAAGTATGGAAATAAACTGTTGGATTAAAAGAAATTGGAATAAGGAAATTTAAGGATTGGTTGAAGTGGGAATGGACAGAAAATGGCATTCTGAGAAGTGGCTCACTTTGCACATAACCCAAATAACATGTTTTTTCCTTGCAGACAAGATAGAAATCGGAGAGAATGATGTGAAGATGATGCTGAAGAAGCACCATGAGAAACGAAAACGTCACCCTGTAAGATGTTACAGAGCTGGGGGGGTTGGGACTGCATTTTACCTCTTCTGTCTGTTAGCCATAGAGCCCAGGGTACTTGTGGGTGGCAGAATGACTGCTACTTCTTTGGGGTGCAGAGAAGCATCCTTCAGCCTTTAGTGTAACATGTATTTAGATGCACTTCAACACTTGGGTTATCTTCTGTACCCTTGTCGTTAGCTTCACACACTTTGTCCTTTCCCAGTTTTCATTTCTGTCCCGTTGTCCTGTGCAGGACCACCCTGATCTAGTTACAACAGACGTGACTCTTGAGGACATCATGACCCGAGTAAATGCTGGCAGGAAAGGTTCCTTAGCAGGTCAGTGGACCTTGGACACCAGAATTGTGTACCACAGGGTATCCTGTGTGTAGGAAATGCTCAGGAGAGATCTAGTCTTGATGGATTGTTGTATCCTTTTGCTCTTCACATAGCTGCTGACAATGCTGTGATGGGGAGTTGTTCCATTTCAGTAGTTCACAGCCAGCTTCAGTTCCCACTGAAGGTGCATTCAGCTAATTGATGACATGTAATTTGTATCTCTGCTCTCAGCAGCTCCTTCACCTTTCTAATTTCATATAAAAACTAAAGGTTTTCTATTAAATCAGAGGGCATTGAAGGGAAATCCAAAGATTCATGGAAATGACTGGGAAGATGGGATAAATGATGCATGAATGAGTGCTACCTACATGCTACCTACATTTGTAAATGTATGTTTAAATATATAGTTTATGACTCTCATTGAAATATGCTAAGAAGCTTTTCAATTATCCTTCTTACCTTTTATATCTAAAGCTTTATTTGACCTTGCAACCCTCAAGAAAAAGGTGAAGGAAAAGGATGATAAGAAGAAAAAAAAGCTGAAGATTATTAAATCCGAGGTGGAAGATTTGGCTGACTCTCTTAGCAACGCAGATGGGATCCCATCAATGTCTCGGGATCATTCCCCCATCCCCTTGTCATCTGTCAAAGAGGAGTAAGTGCTTCAGAGAGCCCTGAGGGTGGAGAGAGCAGCAGATGTTGGAGTTCAGTTTTCTGTGGGGCTTCTGTAGGATTTGGGTTTATGTAGCTTGTGAAATGCATAGCTTTTATTGCTGTGTATGAAGGTGAATATTAACTCAGGGAACTTACTGTGCTTGTGCTGTCTTTCATTTGCAGACCTCTCGAAGATATGAACCCATGCCTTGAAATAAATGAAATCTCTTCCAACTTCTTTTCCCTTCTTTTGGAGATACTGTATCTGGAAGGACCTGCTACTCTTTCTGTTGTAAGGAAACACCCACTTATCTAGGAACCTTTGCAGGGGATAGAGGAGTCTATGGCTGTGTAATGGTGATACTACTCCAGAGCTGTCCCACATGAAGATGTAGCTTACCTACTAGAGATGAAACCCTTTGGGGGTGCACACCACATCCTGTTGTGAACATAAATTTAGTCAGTTTAATCTGTAAGTCTTTCCATACCTATTCTTTAGATCATGGGTAGATACATTCTGTATAGGAAGGGCAGAGATGGCAGGGAAGTTTCTTCCCCTTTGTGGTGTCTGTTGCCTGAAATACCTTGTGATGGTTACTTGAAAATGTCAGGTGATTATTTTCATACCTAAAAATCTCTTTGTCCCCTGGCTGTGTTCAGCTCTTTTCTATTCAAACAGCCATAAGTGTGAGATCTTTAATAAGAGTATTTCTTTCTCTCTTCAGCTTGAAGATAAAGTTCTAGACTGGCAATGTTCTCCTGCCAGTGCACTAAATAACTGGTTCTCCTTTGCCCCTAACTGGTCTGAACTGGTGCTACCCGCCTTGCAGTACTTGACAGGTGACAGCAGAGGTGAGAATGGCTGTTAAAAATACTCATGATGCTTGTACCTCAGTTCGAAACAGAGCTGGTTTATATTGTAGAGTCATAGAATGGTTTGGGTTGGAAAGGACCTTAAGCTCATCCAGTTCCAACCCTCTGCCATGGGCAGGGACACCTCACACTAGACCAGGTTGCTCCAAGCCCCATCCACCCTGGCCTTGCGCACTGCCAAGGATGAGGCATTTACCACTTCTTTGGGCAGTCAAATCCACGTTTAATTCATCACAACAATACATCGTTGTACTGTTGACAGTGTTTCTGTGATGGGCTTCATGGCTGACCTGTCTTGCTTGTGGTAGGCCTGTTTTGTGTATGGATAGTAGATAAGATCCAATTTGATGCCTGAGTACGCAAGAACACCTGTGAAAGTGCCTCTGGCCAGTTTATGCTGCTCAGATCACACACTTCAGCTGGAAGCTTTGAAGCAGGAAGAAATGAGTTTCTTCCCAGTGCAAAGACGTGGTTGTCTTTGGAGATGATAAAACATAAACTAGATGATGCCTTGAGCAACCCCCTGGAAACATGTAGTTGGCTTTGACTTGGGGCTCAAGCTGCAGGCATGCCTTTCAAACTAAATTACTCTGTGGCTCTCACTTGCTTAGTGGGAAGTTTTAAAGGGATAGACAGTGTAGATTGTAGTGGCCTTTGCAGCAGGAATATTTGGTGTTCTCTCTAACCCTGGTGAATACTCTAAACCTGAGTTTGCTTCCCATGAGCCTAGGAATAGGTACCATACATTAACAGTTCCTGGTGTCTCACAGCATAAACAGGATCTCAGTGAAAGACTCATGATCCTGTTCTGTTCTTTTCTTGTGCTTGCACTGTTACTGTGAGATGTTTACCTCCCCTTTAGACAAGTCTAAATGTAGAGATGCCCTTCACTTGAAGTGCTTTATCTGTCATTATGAGTCTAACTCAACAGCTTGCACTGCCACAGTAGGATCTGGGTGGTTGGATGACTGTATGATGTCTCTGACACGGGCACTTTTCATTGTAGATGTTCCTTCCAGCTTCTCCCCTTATGTTGAATTCAAGGAGAAAACTCAGCAGTGGAAATTGCTTGGTGAGTATTTCATGCTCTGGGATCTCCACTCTAGTACAGGTTTATTGTTCTCTTCAGGACTCTGCTTTTCAGACAGATCTGTTAATTCGTTGGTTGGACCTTTTCCTTTAGCTGGGCACAGATGTGTTTTGGATTTGAGGTTAGCATGAGCAGCAGACAGAGAAGTAGTGAGCAAAGGCACTGGACTGTAGTTCTTTATGTTGCTGACCTAACAGTAACAGCCTTCAAATCTGAACTACCTTCATGTTTTCCTTCTGTGGGGCATCCCTTCTGGTTGTTCTGAGTAATTACTAATTCTTACAAATGAATTAAACTTCTCTATGGAGCAAACTGATACTGTTCTCATCCTTAGAAACTAAAGAGCAGATTGCTAATCAACGTGCCTAGGCTCATACTGACTGAATTACAGATGGCTTGTGGTTATGTTTGTTCCTTTAGCTACTAGCAAGAGTTTTCCATTCTTAACTAGAACAGTTCTAGCAATCAGGTTTATAGGTTTCAACAGGTAGAGGTTTGGAGTCAGGAAGCGATTCCTCTGGTCCTTGCCACAGTTCTTGGTGGAGGTTATGCAGAAATGTGTTTCTGCTCCTGGACTCAGTGACTGGAATTGTTTGGAGAGAAGGAACCATCTGCAAGTATTAGGTGGCTGTGACTCATATTAGTGGCTTGCCCACTGTGCAGGGAGTTGAAACAGGGTCCTTTGTACCAACACAGGAGAATAACAGGGTTTTAGCACTTTAGGACACCCTGGATGTCTTCAGGTATTGAAATTGGAGCATCTGTGGTGTGGGAGATGCCTTGTGACTGGTGAGGCATAGAGAGGGGAAAGCACTAAGAGGCAGTTTGGGAAGTACAAGCATGTGGCTTTATAACAAATAAAGGACTTATGTTTCCTGTTATCCCTGATTTCTTTTACTAGGTACATGCCAAGATCATGAGAAGGAATTGGCAGCACTGTTTCAGCTCTGGTTGGAGACCAAAGACCTGACTTTTTTCAGAGTGAGTCAGAAACATCATTGCCTTCCCCAGCACAAAACCTGACAGGGTTATATCCAACACTGACATTTCTCTGCTTTCTGATAGGAAAATGATGACAGCTCAGACGCCATCATGCCACTTCCCAGAGTGTAAGTAACTAATACTGCTTGGCAGCTTCTGCAGTGTGTGCTGCAGCTGTGTGCATCTCCTTGCTCCTCTGGATCTTAAAGTGATTTCACATCATGGGGCAGGAGGGAACTTGCTAGTGTGATGTTATAACTGCAGTAACTTCACAAAACCAACTGGTTTTCTGCAGGTTTGTATGGATTACCAGAGCAAGCCTATAATCTAGCTTATATCCTGATGAGGAAAGTATTTCTGCCCTTAGCTTATCTTCAGGTAGTGCATAGAGCATATTTTAAGATCTCTTCTTTACATTACCATTAATGCTTTCAGAAATTGGTCAGAAGGATTTGCAGAAAGCATGAGGTGACTCATCCTTTGGGATGTTCTTTGGGACTGTTGTTGCTGAGAACTGATGGTGACCTTTGTTTCAGAAGGACCGACTATGTAGTCCGCCCTAGCACTGGAGAGGAGAAACGTGTGTTTCAGGAGCAGGTAAGAAGAAAATCCTCTGGATCTTACATGCACATGTGGAAACAAGTGGCCACTGAAGAGAATTTATGTGGGATGGCAGTTTTATACTCTACACAAACTTTGTTAATGTAGTTTCTTCTGTCTTGAAGTAAGTATCTAGGCCTTAAGTACAACTTGCTAACAGACTGGCTGCTCACTTCAAAACCATCTGTATTTCCAATGAGTACTGGGCAAAATTCATTTAAATGGATAGTGTCAACCTTTCTATCCCCTATTCTATCCCCCAGTGTATGAGGATGACTTGTCTCTAGAACTGTTGAGCACTTAGGCGTGCAAGCAGAAGACAAGTGGCCAGAAGTGCGCCCAAGCACTTGGTTATCTTCTATATCTTAGTAGGTGCAAGTTGGAAAAACCTTGGAAATCTCTTTTACCACATTACAGGAGGAAGAAAGGGCTTCTTGTTGCTTGGGGAAGGGTGTTTGCTGCGCAGAAGGTGTATCTCTGTGCAGCTGCTTAACAATGAACCACAATGTATTGCACCTGCATGCTTTGGTTAGGTGGTGCTTAATCTTATTGGAGTAGTCTGTGATCCACAGTAAGTTTATGCAGTAGTGTTTGAGCCTTTAACTTTTAAAAAAGCTTGCTTTCTATTCTTTCTGTTCTTTCTAAAAGCTTTTCTTATTATCATTCTAGAGAATTATAATAACTGAAATATAAACGTGGCAGAAGCCTTAAGACTTTGCTCTTTATGTTTCCTGCTAAATCCAGTCCTCTTGTTCCCAACCACAGGAGCGTTACCGTTACAGCCAGCCCCACAAAGCTTTCACGTTCCGTATGCATGGCTTTGAGTCAGTTGTTGGTCCTGTGAAGGGGGTGTTTGACAAGGAAACCTCCTTAAACAAAGCCCGAGAGCATTCCCTGCTGCGCTCAAACAGACCAGCGTATGTCACCATCTTGTCCCTTGGTAAGGTGATGGCCAGGAAAAGGTGTTTCAGAACTTGTCTCCTTGACTCCCCACATAATGAGTTTAGGAGTCTGCATTATCAAGGGAAACAGTGGGCAGAATGGGGTGATAGAGGTGAAGAAGAAATGAATTATACAGAATAGAGGTGATGAAGTTCTTCCATGTGAGGGTGGTGAGGCACTGGAAGGGGTTACCCAAAGAAGCAGTGAATGCTCCATCCCTGGCAGTGTTCAAGGCCAGGTTTTGCAGAGCCTTGGGTGACATGTTCCAGTGTGAGGTGTCCCTGCCCGTGGCAGGGGATTGGGACTGAACGACCATAAGGTCCTTTAAAACCCAAACCATTCTATGATTCTATGAAGTGCTGGGAACAGGAATGATTAGAAGAGAAAGCATCTGTATGCTGCTGTTGATCTGAGAGAAAATGGGAAGTGGAGAAGGGAGTCTCCACTCCAAGACTCAGTTAACTGGAAAACAAGTGGTGGTTTCAGTTCCCTGAAGGCATTCTGGGGTTCAGTTCCCACTTTCATCACTCCTAGCACAAAGCTGGCATCAGTGGATGTACTTTAAAAAGGTCCTTTATAATCTCTGCTCATACCTCTGAGTGATCATGGGGACTGGATGTTAGTGAGCACTGTGAGAGCAGGGAGTAGAAAGCAATACCCAAATGTGTCTGCTGAAGTACCTGAATGCAAGTTTTAAGCTCTGCCTTTGTGCTTTAGTTCGTGATGCTGCTGCTCGCCTTCCTAATGGAGAAGGAACTCGTGCTGAAATCTGTGAGCTGCTTAAAGATTCCCAGTTCTTGGCTCCTGATGTCACAAGTGCTCAAGTAAGTTGATTTTTGTGTCTAGCCTCAGGCAGATGCTCCTTTAAATACACTGCACAGACCCAGGCAGTGTTCAGTAGCTAAGGCTTGATGATTTTTGTCCTGCTTTGGTTAGGAAAAGGGAACTATGTACTACTTTGTGCTGCTGCAAACCTGCACCAAACTCAGGATGATAAGAAAACAGCTAGAAAAGCCACAGAATTAGCACTGTGCCATCAGAAACAGTTTGATTTTCAGAGCTTTCAGCTTCACTGGAAGCTCCATTTAACCCAAGATGGCAAACAGCTCCCTGCGCTGCTGCTCTCAGTCAGTTCTTCCTCAGCTGAGACCTGCTAGCAGCTTACTGAGGTTTTACTTTGCTGTTTGTGACTTTTGGCTAGCCCAAGCAGAGACATAATCCTGTGAATCCTGCACTTGCAGGTTAACACTGTTGTTAGTGGTGCTCTGGATCGATTACATTATGAGAAAGATCCCTGTGTGAAGTACGACATTGGACGCAAGTTGTGGATCTACCTGCACCGGGACAGGAGTGAGGAAGAGTTTGGTAAGAGCAGTGTGTCAGTTTGAAGTATTTCTACATAAAATAGGATCCTCTATACAATGTATGTATATTCACAACTTCTTGTGTGTCTTATTTTCAGCTTTTTTCTGTCTAATTTGACTTGCTATTTTTACTCTGCACTATTGCATGACTCTCTGTGTTCAGTTTCTTGTCTGAAAATGAACTAACACTTCTGAACTGGCCTCTCTTAAATCAGTTTGCTCATGTCCAGGAGCTCTAACTGTTCATTTGGATTTGCAGAGCGGATCCACCATGCTCAAGCTGCTGCAGTAAAGGCCAAGAGAGCTCTTCACCAGAAGCCAAAACCTCCAGCTAAAACGGTAAACCAGGTTTGCACAGATGCTTTTGGGGTTGGGAAGGAGATACAGGCTTCATTTAATCCTTAAATGCTGCATCCATAGTGGCTGGTGAAAATCACACATTTGAGTTACTGATTCATTATAGGTATGAATGTCAGTGTTGGTCTAGCACCAGTGCACAAAGTCAAGAGGGAAAGAAGGAACTTTGCTCCTCCAGCTCCCACTGTTATCCTCACTGTTGTCAACAGAGAGGTCAATGGGATTCATTTGTGCTCCTTATCTTAGAGATGGCCTTTCAGATCTCATTTTGAGGTTAATCTGTAGCAGAGTGGGTGAAACACGTTTTCTGCTCTCCCCCTTGCTGTGCTGAAGCTGGCAGGGTTTCAATGTGTTTTTGTTGGTTTTGGTATCAAGTATCAGTAAAGTAATTGCTGTTGGCAAGTTAACCAAGGTGGAAATGTGCACTTTAGGAAGGTTTGTCACAGCTGAGATGCACTTTTCCCTGAGAACAGGAGCAGTCAAAAGCACCAGCCCACTTGTTGAGGGTGGTAGACATGTGAGGTCAGGCTATAGCACTGAGGCATCAATCATAGCCATACAGAGCTCAGCTTAAAGTGCTCAGCTCACTCAAGCCCAGTTTTTGTGAGGACCTGCCCTCTTGACATGGTTTCTCTGCAGAAGTCCAGCAGCAAGGAGAGTGCAGCGAAAGCAGCCCCCAGCAGCACATCAGAGCCCAGCCAGCTGAGCCTGAGTGACTCCAGCATGCCACCAACTCCTGTGACTCCTGTGACACCAACTGCACCAGCATTACCAACAACACCTATTTCACCCCCTCCAGTGTCTGTGGTTAGCAAGAGCGTGTCTAGTGCTGCATCAGAGCCAGCAAAACCCAGCCAAAGGTATTTCTGCTCTCTCATACTTCCCTTGTGAACATTGCTACTCCTTTCTCAATCATTTCTACTTCTTTGCTCACCTGCTGGCTTTATCTTTCCCATAGTGTTCTTATGGTATCATCCCCTACCATGCCACAGCTGGGGACATTGCTTTCCACAGCCCAGAGCTCACAGCCACAGGCACCTCCCAGCCGGGTGGTCAGTCACAGCACTTCCTCAGGGCTGCCCCAGGTCCGGGTGGTCACTGCCCAGTCCAGCGTCCCAGCCGTGTCTCAGCAAGCCCCAGTGGTAACCCAGCAGCAGCAGCAGCCGCCTGCATCAGTGCCTCAAATCCGTGTTCCAACTACAACCACACAAACCAAAGTACTCCCTCAGGTGAGTTTGGCTGCATGGAAGTGGTGAGTAACTCTGAGTCCTAATCTTGACTGCTTCTAGTGTGGGGTTTTTCACTTGGAGTGAGCAGTACAGGAAGAAGTCCATAGAACCTGCAAGCTGAAGCACTATATAAAGAAGGATTAGACTGTTAATATTGTGTTGGTGCACTCACAGGCTGCCTGTGTGTCTTGCTGTAGGCAGTGATGACTCTCCCAGTGAAAACTCAAACCAGCCCAGTGCAGGTGCAAAGACCAGGAAGCTCTGTGACAGGACAGACAGGCATCACTGTGACAGGACTGTCTGCAGCCCCCAGTCCTGTCAAGCCAGCAACCAGCTCTCCAGGCAGTTCTGCTACAAGCACATCCTCCACTGCTGTCATCCAGAATGTGGCTGGCCAGAACATCATCAAGCAGGTGAGAAGGAGAGACAAGAAATTTGGCTCTGCAACCCAGTTGTTTCCTGTTTGTCATGACAGATGTGATAGCAGGTGTGAAAAGGTAAAGCTGTCATGAGCCACAGTGCTGTATGAATTGATTTACCATGCAGATTTAGATAGTTGTTGGTCTGCTGTATTAGAGCCTGTACAGTATAGAGTACAGATGTGTCCTGGTTTGGCTGGGGTATTGTTAATATTCCTCCTAATAGCTAGTGGTTTGGCTTTAGTCTGAGAGGAAAGTTGATAACATGTTATCAGTGTGTTAGTGCAGGTTCTTTAATGAACCATCTTCACATGTTGATCTGTCCTTCATCTTGTTTGGAAATCAGCTCCACGATATTCCAGGTCGTATACAGTTTTGGGAATGCCATCTGATAGTCAACCAAAACTGTTTTCAGTAGCATACCTGAGTCCTGGCATCGTTTTGCTTCAATTCTGATGGGAGCAGATACCACCCTATAGAGAAGTTCTACTTGGACTGCATCCTGGTTGATAATGGCCATTGTTCTGGTCTCTTCCAGGTGGCTATCACAGGGCAGCTTGGCATGAAGACCCAGACTGGAAGTAGCATCCCCCTCACAGCCACCAACTTTCGGATCCAGGGGAAGGATGTGTTGCGCCTTCCCCCGTCCTCCATCACCACAGATGCCAAGGGCCAGACTGTGCTGCGGATCACCCCGGACATGATGGCCACACTGGCCAAATCTCAAGTCACTACAGTCAAACTGACTCAGGACCTCTTCACAGCAGCTGCAGGAAGCAGCACCAGCGGGAAGGGCATCTCTGCAACCTTGCATGTGACATCCAATCCTGTCCAGACTGCTGAGTCTCCAGCCAAGACAAGCACTGCCACTTCTGCTTCTTCCAGCCCAGCTGGAAGCACAGTGGTTAAAGTGACTCCTGACTTAAAGACTGCAGAGTCAACAAGCTCTGCTTTCCGACTGATGCCTGCGCTGGGCATGACTGTGGCAGATCAGAAGAGCAAAGCCATCACTACAGTGGCATCCACTGAGGCCAAGCCGGCTGCTACCATAAGAATCTTGCAGGGGCTGGGGGTGATGCCTCAAAAAGCTGGGCAGACTATTACTGTAGCTACTCACACTAAACAAGCACCCTCCTCCTCAGCAGTGAGTGTGCCTGGCACAGTCCATACCTCAGCTGTCTCCTTACCAACCGTGAGTGCCACAGTGTCCAAAGCAGTTGCTGTGGCCTCAGGAGCTGCTGGGACTCCCATAACCATAGGCACAGGAGCCACTGCTGTGCGGCAGGTACCCGTCAGCACCACAGTAGTATCTACATCCCAGGCAGTAAGTAATGCTGATGTTTTTCTGGAGGTGGGTGAAATATGGTGGTTTGGGTCTGAAAACCATCCACAAGGGACGGTGGAAGCTGGGTCTGTAACTGGTTTTGTGGTGTTGGAATTACAGCTGAATGCTGGATGACCAGGAAATAGCTATGTCTTCCCTCTGAAATAAGCTTTGCTTATGTGTACCTTGTGCAGCTCAGCCTTGCACCTCTGAAATCATTTTCCCATTTAATGCCCAGAGTAGAAGGCACCATAAATTGTATCATGAAAGCTGCATTACAATAGCTTCCTAAGGGTAAAAGTCATGGATACAGTGATCCTTCCCAGAGAAATACAGTGTGCCAAGATGCTGCAGGTTTTCAGGGCTGTGAAGATGGAGGTGAATTGCAATGAGCCTGAAATGGAGCAAAGCTGCTGTTGGTTTCTACTCCCAGGGCTCCTAAAAAGCAAGCTGAGCAGTAATTGCATGTTGCCAAGCAGTTTCTCTCCTAAACGTCCCATGGTTCCTCATGTGTTCTTCAACTTCTCTAGGGGAAGCTACCAGCACGAATAACAGTGCCTCTGTCAGTGATCAGCCAGCCAGTGAAAGGCAAGAGCGTGGTGACTGCTCCCATCATCAAGGGCAACCTGGGGGCCAAGTGAGTACTTTGCATCCAGTAGTATGGCTTTAGAAACAGGCCAGGGGGGGTCTGTGTACAGCAGGTTCCTGGGGAAGAGAAGGTGGAATAGACCTGCAGTCTGTTAATGGGTCCATTGCAAGAACTGAAGGAATATGGTGTCTGGCTATGAGAACAGTCTTAGTTTAGGTGCCCTGAGACATACGCTAGCAAATACACTGAAGAAAGATTGATCTTTGCCTTGAAATGAGCTGTTAGGTTAGTTCTGTGTGCTGGAGCAAGAATTAACCTAGTGACATACCTAAAAACACATGTAAACTGAAGCCATCTCTGCTAAAGAAAGCAAGGATGTGTGAACTGCCTCAGTGAAAATCCCTCTGGCATTCAGATATTGAAGTCTTTTCCTTTATTCTTCCATAAATGCTGGTCATGCTTCCCTTAGCTGATATTTGAAGGCAGAATTCTTCATGCTTGGCTATTTCTGCATTCCTTCAGAAGTGCTGTGATCAAATCAGAGTAACCCAGTGATGTGCATGGTGCAGAACTGGAGTATAATTCATGTGATAAAGTAATTAAAATAGTGATAAACTTGTCACTTGTTTATTGGCCAGTTTTGTGGGGAAACCACTATTTAAAATCATTACTAAAGCAAAGAAGTAACTTTCATCTCCTAGCAAGGGAAGAACAACTTGTGTGCTGTTCACTAACCATTCCAAATGCTCCTTCCTTTAGCATCAGTGGCTTAGGAAGAAATATCATTCTGACTACGATGCCAGCAGGGACAAAACTGATTGCTGGGAACAAGCCTGTGAGTTTCCTGACTGCACAGCAGCTCCAGCAACTCCAGCAGCAAGGCCAGGCCACGCAGGTAATAGCAGCTGGACTGAGGATTATTGTTTGCTTTGTTAGGATTTAGCATTTCCATGAGGATTTAACACTTTAACACATGGCATTCCATAAGAAGTACAGGTAGCATTAGTACATATGCAGTGCATCATCTCCTTTACCTTCCCTCCATCCACATATGGGTTTTGAAGTGCTGAGAGTATAATGAAAGTAAACCCATAACTCCTGTCAGGAGATGTTCCCAACATCCTGAGGGATTGCTTGTAGACATACTTTGCCCTCTGTGGATCACTGTTTCTGGAAGAAACCACATCACTGCCTCGGTGTCCATCTATGTGTGTGGAAACTGAAGTGTTGTGTAATTCCAAAGAATTAAATCTTCATTGCTTGCTGCTAGAAACAAGTCTGAGAAGTGAACTATCCAATGGATCCAAGTCCTTCTGTAGAAAACTTGTAAAAGCAGCTGACATGTAGGTTTTTATTCCAAGTAGTTTTTAGGTCTCCAACTCTAATCCTGAAATCTCTTCCCACCATCCCACATGAACAGTGGATGGAGTGATCTCCGTTTGACATACTCTGTTCTTGATGCATTTTGGTTTTGTTCATCAACGTGAACGTCAGCTGGCAGCAGAAGCAGATGATGTGCTTCAGAGCGTGACATGACTGCAGTGTGTCACTAGGTTGTTCTTGACATGAGCTGAGTTTTTCCCTTTCCATTTCAAACAGGTGCGAATACAAACAGTTCCAGCCTCCCACCTCCAGCAGGGAACAGTGTCTGGCTCCACTAAAGCAGTTTCCACTGTGGTTGTGACAACAGCTCCATCTCCAAAACAGAGCCAAGACCAGCTATGAACACTGGTTAGAAAACAGATCGCTGTCCAAGAGCTTCCCTGAGACCACTGTCACCCTCCATCCCACCACCCAAGACAGCTTAACCACAGCCATGGCGAGGGATGGGACTGGATTCTGTCACGTTGCCTGTCTGGAGTCAGCACTGTGATGTCTAGGTAGCAATACACAGCAAGAGATGCTGCACCTACAGAACAAAATGTGTCAGTGTGGATACATAAAGCCAAGTTTGGTGGCATTGATGGTTTAAGGAACATCTTCCTTTCCTTTGGTCTCTTCCCATCCAAGGGGCTTTTCGTGAATAGCATTTCTGTGCATTCTGGGCTGTAGACAAAGCACTTGAGCTTGGGCCTTCCTTAACCAGGAAATGTGTTTGGAAGGAGTCAGTCAGTGGCTTTTCAGACTTCTGAAGAAGATGCTCCTTTTGCTGGAGTCAATATAGGTGAGTCAGGCTGATGGCTCAGGCACCAGTTTGGAACATGGCCTGGAAGTAGACCCCTAATGCATTCAGCATCCTATTTATAGACTTTTAAAGTAGCTATCCCCAATCCCTGAGCTCAGCCTCCTTTTGAACAGATCCTGCTTCCATGTCAAAGGCAGGATGAGAGTCAAGACGGTTTATTCCTGTAACAGCGAGTAACCATGGCGAAGAGTGAGGAGTGGAAGAGATGGAGGAAGGCATGGGATGAGCAAGTCTGGCAGCAAATGTTCACCAGAAGGATCCTCCTTTACTTTTCCTCAACAAATAAACCCTTTTTCAGTCAAAAAAGACTGCAGCTGGTTATAAAAGTATGGCCTATGCTTTCAGCTATACCCCGAGTGTAGTAACTTGGACTTGGCAGGAATATTTTAACCCATGATCCTGGCCTTGAGGTTTTGTTTTTACCTTTGCAGTTTCCTCTCTAAGTAAATTTGAGTTTTGCACATTTTGGCTGTTCTGACGCGTCCTGGAAGCTTCCTTGGAGTGAGATCAGAAGACGTGTTGGACCAGGAGAAGAACAAAAGTGCAGAAAGCCTCACAGATCTCTCTGCCACCTCCTTTTGGTTTTGTACAGCTTGTTTCTGTGTACAACGACTGGCTTGCCAAGGGCTAATAAATTGTCCATCTTCTCTGTAAGATGGTTTTTAACCTGGTTTCTCTTGTAGTCTTTTTTCTTTACCTGTGTGGTTTGCTCTGAATTATGTGTGATTGAATGTAATCTATCAAAAGAACACAGTCTTGGAGTTCAGCACTTTTCCAGTGCTGGGCTGGGGCTGTGTCCTGCACAATATCTAACCTACTTTAGGGATAGGCTGGAGGAAATAGGGTCTTTCAGTAACAAAAGATGGAATAAGCAGAGCACATCAGCACACCATTTGAAAGCAAGCACTTGAATTATGGTTCAGACCCCTCAGAAACAGCATTTGGAGTGATAAAGGTTTTCTGAGCCTATCTGTCAGACTTTGTACCTTTTTTGTACATTTAACTGAGGAGGCAGCAGAAGGGCTGTGGTCTGGGGGGGAAGTGGGAATGCTCTTAAGCCCTTTTTGTTGTGAAGTTAAGAGATAACAAGTGCCTTCCTGATCTGTGAAAGAGCCCCATAATGAAGGTAATCCCACTATGTTACTTCTGTTTGTAACTAGCAAAGTTCAAGTTCTTCCATGTCCAAACCTACCATCAAGTGCTGAAGGATGGCTACATCCTTAAATGTGGATTTGTCACTGGGCACAGGAAGCTTTGACAGTATTAAGCTTAGAACAAGAAACCTGTATCCAATGCTGTGAGTTTAGAGCATCTCAGGTTGTTGCTGCTGCTTGGAAGAGTCCTGCACTTCAAGACTCTTGCTAAGACTGGTTTTAAACATCTGAGAAACCTTTGCTGGGTCCCTTTGGCCTGTTCTCTTTGCCTTTGAAGGCTGTGATGCTTGGGGGAAGAGCATCAGTCACTGCAGGGGCTTATTCCAAATGGTTTCATGCTGGATTAGATGGGATGTGCTTAGTCCCAATGTCCAGGAACAAAGAAAAGCCTGTTCCGTGGCTCAGCTGCCACCCTCTGATGCGTTGCTTTCACTCAGGTTGAAAAATAACCCTTAAGCTACTACAGGTAAAGAGCTCTTGTGTTTAATAAGTAACCTTTAACTAGTACACAGTAGGCTGAAGGGCACAGAGGGGCTTGAGTTACTTATTTGGTGCATGCTGTTTCTGGATGAGGGAGTATTTAAGTTCATCTGTGTTCCAGGTGGAGTTTGCTCCGATGTCCTCGCTCTGGACACTGAAAGCTGTTGTGGAGTGCTGCAGTGAATGTGCTTGCAGAGGAAGAAAGCCTAGAGACAGTATTGTACCAACATCCCCCATTCTTCAGCCTTACTAAAGGGCATTTCAGTCTGATGCATCATTGCTGTCTACCTTTTACAGTTTAAAAGTGGAAGTGCAGCCTGTGTCCATCACAGTGTGAGGCTCCTTGGACGTATCCAAGAGCCTCATTTCTTCAGACCCATGGGTTAGATGTTTACTTCCACCAATAGAGTACCATGTAATCACTGCTGACACAAGCTGCCACGGGCTATTTGAAGCCTTTCTAACCTTTGTTTTAACAGCTGCTCTGTTTCATTTAAATCATGGGGGAAATCTCTATGTAAATGCATTAGTAGGATGCCCTCATAACCCAGTGAACTCACCATGAGGTTACCTGAAGCATCCTTTTCAAAAGCAATAGCTAGTCAGCCATCAACCTGCATACTTTGAACAGTTGATCAGCATTTTCCAAATGCCTTGCTGTAGTTTTTAGGTAAATACACAACCTTTGTTACTTACTCTTCACGTGGCAAACCTGAACCACAGAAACTACAGCAAAGTCAACATAGATTTGGCTTTTGTGCCTGCCTGACATGAGTTCTTGTAGGGTGAATCACTCCTGTGGACTATAAAAAGAACCCTGGATGAGTATATCTCACATTTGGGCTTTTAATGATTAAATTCAGGGATGACACATCGTATGTCAAGTGACCCATTTGATGTGGTTTAACGCATCTGAGCGTGGATTAATCTTGTGCATGGCATCCTGCGCTGAGGCCTCAAAACTGCTACGTCAGAGGTAAATCTCTTCAGAAGCATCTTGTTTCCTTATGTCTAGAAGCATCCCATTTGCTAAGCCTTCCATCCGTATCCTCTAACATCACTTTTGCTCACCCTCCTCCAGGCTGCAAAGGGCCCTGAGGCCAAAATGGGCTGGTCTTTCAGAGCTCCAGGATCAGGTGGTTTTACAAGAGCTAAGGACCTGCAAAGATGCTGGCACAGTTTGAAACTTGGTGGGTGAGTGCCTTTAATGCCTTTTGGTGTCATTTTGAATCCATTTTTGGCAGCAAGGGAATGTTTGTCAGTTTGTGCTTGGGGAAGCACTGGCTACTTGGTATTTACAAGACATACATGCAAAAATGTGCTTCTAGATGCAGACAAACAGGATTGCTCAAACTGCCACTGAGGACTTTAAAACTGCTTAACTGTTCCTGCATCCTCAGTTATACAGTGAAATTCAGGGCACAGGCTGACAGTCAGAAGCCCTTGAGTCACTGCAGCTTTAGGGATCTCCTTTGGACGCAAATGGACTTCTGGGGCGAAAGCGAAGAGTGACAGATAGGCGGGTGCCAGCATTGCGATACTAGCTGTGCACTGAAGGGGCGCAGCACCAGTATCCCCACTGGCTCTTCGGCTCTGGGTGCAGGAGCCAAGCATTCGGGCTGCCAAGCAGGGCTGCCAGTGCTTTGCTCCCCTTAGGAAGTAAGTTCAGTTTCACAGCCTCATGACAAGCAGTGAGTTGTTAAGCTGTTGCATTGAGGTTTGCTTTTAATGGTGTTCCTGTACTGCAAGTGCACTTCCAGCTGGGGTTTTAAGTAGCAGTGACCAAGAGCCTCCAGTCCTTTGCAATGAGAAAGGCAAGTTTGTGTTTGGCTGATAGGGAACCACTGTTCTGGTCGATTCTTCAGAATTGCTTTCTTCTCTCAGCAGTAGATGGGCTGCAAGGTAAGGCAGGGTTCCGAACATCTCCCTGCTGTGCAGTGGGAGGAATTGAGGGCTCTCCATCCCACGGACACCCCTTCCTTACTCCACAAGCAAGAGGAGGGGTGTCCCAGTACAGAGTGGTCCTGTTTTGGGATGCAGAATGGACTAGAGCAGCTCTGCAGGGCTGAGGTAGGCAGTGCCTCATCCCAGAGAGGACGAGCATCATCTAGGAGAGCACATACTGCTTCTCACCTCTCACACGTGTGAATCTGTGGGTGATTCCACAGCCAGTTTCCCTGCTGGAGGGTAAGCACGTTACCAGTATGTGCAGTCTCACCAAACCCCACTAGAGGGATAGCTGGAAGAACATCAGGCAGTTTGTTGTCTAAAAGACAGCTGGACCATAAGCCAGCAAAGCCCCTCGCTGCATACCCACATCCTTGTCCTTTGCACCACCACGGTGAGGGAAAGAAGAGGAACAAGTGAAACGTCAAAGCTGCACAGTTTCTGCTTGCTTGGTTTAAACAGCTGAGGAGACAGCAGCGCTGAAGCTGAACTTCCTTTCCTGTGGAAAAGCTGGTGAGCACTGGTCAGCTCTACTTGTTTGTGATAAACCACACAGAAATGGGCAATCCCGATGCCTCCCCAGCTAAATCATGCCCTAAGCTGATGCATTAGCAGCTCGTTAGGCAGACAGGACCTTAACTGACTTGGAATCTTGGGTGTGCCGGAGCGTGCAGCCAGGTTTCAGAACGCTCAGTGCCACAAACCAGGCAAGCCAGCCTGTCCACCCTGCTGCACTTACAGGCTGGCTGGCAAACCCTGCTGCTGATTCAGAGCTCACAAGAGGATCTCTGCTTTCCCAAGCCACAGAAGAGCTCAAGAGATAGACCCAGCTACTAGTGTAGTAGGACAGTCACATCCTTTGTTTCACCTCCTGTCCTTATCATCCACAGGATGGAGCTGGTCACTAGTGTGCTGGTCTGGTTTGATCCCTGGAGGGCACAGCTGTTTGTGCTCCCTGCCCAAGTCATGTTTGGAAGCAGAGCTCTCACCCCAGAGCTGAGATTTGACACCAAAGGGATCAGTTCCCATCCAAACCACGCAGTAATCCCTGCCCAGCTCTCTGGAAAGGTTCACCTCTGCTCTGCCTCCCAGCAGCATGTGGCCAATCCAGGGCAGCTCACTGCACTTTTACACCTCCCCATTCTCCAAGGCCAGTAATTATGCTCCTTGCTTTACAGATGAAGGGGCTGAATCACACCACGAGAGCTTCCCTCGGGCTCCGGAGCAGGAAGAGCCATCCCAGTGCAGATCCTCAGTGGAGCAGTACCCAGCGTTCACCTTTTGCTGCCGTTTCAGCTGGAAACCACAGAGCTCCTGGGTGACGTTTCCCTCTCCTCCCACTGAATCAGCCTTTTCTTTACCCTTTGGAATGCAAGGTAACAGGACACCCCGTGAGCTTTTATCTCTCTCCCAATCTCTTGTGCTGCTGCAGGAGTTGCCCGACCGGATTGAGCGTTTTAGCTGCAGACATCGGGTGGTTTCGGGGTTGTCCGGCAGGAATCTGGGTGGGAGGGCACAGCGGCTGAAACCTCCATGTAGGAGTCACACCGAGAAGCGAATCCTTGGGACACACAGCAGGGAGGAAAAGCCTTTGGCACCACTGACTGGATCCGGCCCTTCGCTGCTGTGGGGATGGTGGGTGCTCCTTGGCTGAGCTAGAATTACTGGGAACTGCCTCCACCAGGAGCTTTTCCCTGCCTCCCTTATGAAAGCAGCTACATTTTCCCTTCCACGTGGATGCCATTCCCAAGGCTGGGAGCTGATGTGGAAGTACCCTGCTTGCTCGGACAGCGGTCGCTGCTCCTGCAGCTAATCCCTGTCTTCTCCTGGGGGTCGAGGAAGTTTAGCTCTTGTGACCTGCATACAAAGACCGGCTTGGTTCTCAGGTTTCAGCTCTCTCCTTCCTCCTAAAGGCGTGTTAAACCTCCACTTGCTGCCCTCATAATGCCGTGGTGGCCACTCTGATACGAGGGGAAAACGTTAGGAAGAGGAGGAGGAGGTGACAGCTTCCATTGAATCAACTGATACCAGTGGGGAGAAACAGGCTTCGTTCCTTGCTGACTGCTGCCACTGCACGTGGGTAAGTGCTTGCTCTTTATGCTTCAGCTGCATCTTTCTGCATCTCAGCATCCTTCAGGCAGGCCACAGAGACACATGGGAGCATCTTACCACTAAAGGATGAGCTCTTGCTTTGATGGTTTGAGATATATGGTGCCCTGGAGTAAATCACTGTGCTTTGGCAGCAGAGAAGCAGGGATCCTGTCATTTAGGGCTCTAAACCAGCTGCCTCCCAGCTATATAATAGTTTATATTTAACATGTGTATTGCTTTCTTTTTACCTCCACGGGGATTGCATCCCCTTGTTCAAAGAGCCAGCTGGGCTAATGAATTAGTGTGTAAAGTCATTCCAGGGGCTGGAATGACAGGAAAACCTGGGCATTCCCAGCTCTGCGTGAAGCCAGGACTTGTAGAGCTTTGCAAGAGCCTCCTTAGGCCTCAAGGAGTGAGTCTGCAGCTTGCCTTCATTAGCCACATCCCGGAGCAGATGCATTTGCCTGGCAGAGATGAGTTTATTACACTGAACAGAAGTGTGCAGACACAAAGCGCTCGGGGTGGCTGCTTTGTTCCTCAAATACACAGTTTCACGGGGCTGATGGAGTCAGCTCCGAGCACCTACAGTCACCCAGGTAGGGAGTGGCTGTAAAAGCAGAGCTGGGCAGGGTTGGGCATCAGCAGGAGGGCTGAGAGCAGCTCCGGACATCAGTCAGCAGGGTTAGTTTCAGCAGGCTGACTAAGAAACACCTTTGGAAGGGGAATACCTGCAATCCAGAGGTACTGGTGCTGTGTGGGATGGGGGGATCCTGGTAGCTGCAGAGGGAGCAGGGGAGGTGGTGGTAAAAGTGTTGCTGTAAGGGCATAGACCTTAGGTTGTGGCTTTCCACCTAAGGAGAAAGCAGCAGGAGCAGAGGCCTGATGCTGCCTCTTGTTTCCTCAAACACCCCCAAACATGGGTTGTGCAGGAGCAAAGGGAAACAAAGGTAACCCAGCATGTCCCTGTGGGGTGGGAATGGTGGGCAGCTCCTGTTGCAGCAGAACAGAGCTCTGGACATGTAAGTGTTCAGGTGTGGAAAGGAAACCTGTTTCCAAGGCTGGATCAATGGGTGCAGAGAGGGATCAGCAGTGGGATGGGCAGGATTCAGATGCTGTGTGCTGACACAGACTGTCACATGTAAGCCAGACATGGGAAGAGCCTTTCCAACAGAGATAACAGTGGTCCAGCTGTTTGAATCCTGAGTAAGAAACCTGAATACTGGAGCAGGAGGAGGAAGGTCCTTCCAAGAAGGGGAAAATGATGGAGTGAGGCTGTGTCAGAAGGCGGATTTGCATGTTAAAAGGCTCTCTTTGAAACCTGCATTAGACCATTCCCATTCTCCTTCCCATTCCATTGTCCTTTTTCCTCTCTGGGTGGCACCGTTTAATATTAGACCCAGGGGCTATTGCTGATGTTTTTACTACCTGCCCTTTTGTAGGGACAGGCCAAGGGGAATGGCTTGAACCTGCCAGAGGGGAGAGTGAGATGAGCTCTTAGGCAGAAGCTCTGCCCTGGGAGGGTGATGTAGCCAAACGGAGAGCTGGGATAAAGGGAATATTCTGCTTGGGCAGCCTCTGGGTGCTGCTTTCTGGGCTTTGTGCCTGGGGCAAAAGTGCTTGTGCATGTAGAGTGCAGGGTTTCATCGCATCATGGTTGTTTTCCCCCCGAGGAGGGCTCAGACCTTGGCTCCCCTAAACCCATAGGGTCCGTGGTGGCACCGCGCACCTTTCCGTGTGCCCAGCACATGGCCAGAGGGTCCCAGCGCTTGCTTTAGGGCACGGCTTCCCCATGCTCCCCTCCTGCGGAGCGGAACACAGGAGGGGACACGGGATGCTTCCGGCTTCCCGCACCTGCCCGAGGCACGGAGAGGAGGAGCCGGGCACAGCGCCGGGGCCATGGCGGCCTGAGCCCGCACAGCACCATGGAGCGGGGCCCCGCGGCCTCCGGCATGAGGTACAGCACCCAGGCGCAGGTGAGCAGGGTCCTATGGGGGGACAGCATCCCTCGGGATGCAGTGGGATTCCCTCGCAGTGCGGTGAGGTCCGGAGAGCCCGTCCGGGCTCTCTTCCTGCTTCGGGCACCGCAGGGAAAGGAGAAATGAGCGCCTCGATGGGCGCTGCCGTCGGGTCTGATCTCGGCTTAAGCGGGGCGCTGGGATGCGAGTGAAGACGAACTGCATGGAGGGGTTGTGTAGCAACAGACCCAACTAAACCCGTTCGAGCGTCAGGGCTGGCTTTAACCGAGGGCTTGGGGGCTGATGTGTTTTGTTATCAGTGTGCTTTGAGACTTGAGTGAGCTTAAGCTGTGCTGCCTTTCCGCATAGGTCTTGCTGGCTGAGGGTCTGTGCCACGGCGCTGCTTTCAAACGGGGTTTTGGGGTTAAAGCAGCACAGGAGGGCTCTGCAGCTCACCTGGCTTTAGTCCTCACTGGCAAAGGAGAGCCCATCAAGCTTCCTTTGCCCCCAGCCCTGCCGTTTCCATGTGCTGGGACACAGGAAGGGGATGCTCTCACTGATACCGTCCAGCTCCTTGTTCCCTGGGCAGGTCAGGGTGACACTGTTGTGGCATCGTGTCCTTCCCTACCCGGCTGGTTCTCTCGGCACAAGCAGGTCCCTTTGTGCACATCCATTTTGTCCCTGCAGCAGTTCAAGAGGAGCTGCTCTGATCCAGGACTTCCCTGCCCTTCCTGGTAGTAAAAAGCCGGAGGAATTTGTTCCTCCTGGACCAACTGTTGCTGGACTTGGCTCCCTATAAAGATGGAGTGAACGTGAGTTGTTTTACACTGACTATGCCCCTCCTCGGGCGCAGGGAGGAGAAGCCTCTCCTCTTCCTAGGAAAGGTGCAGAGCTTCTCTCTCAGGTGAGCTACTGCTCGGGCCAGTTTGGCTGCTGTTGGTGCCAAGGGGTAAGGAAGGCAAGGATGCGGAAAAGGCTGAGGCTGATCCCGAGCACACCAGACCTTTGCTCAGCAAACAAAGGATCACTTGGTAAAAGCAGAGGGAGCAGCGAGAGTGCTCCCCAGGGCATGGCTGTGGGGAAGGTGTCGGAGCAAAGGTTCTTTTTGCCTTGCCCAGGGCACAAGATGCCATTTCCATCCGTCTTAAAGGCCTTTTCCAACTTAGTTCAGGCTGTATTTCCATGCTGGGATTAAGGAATAGGGATGGGTTTGCCAGAGAAAGGCAAAGGATGTTTTGTTATCAAGGAAAGATGCAGGATGCTGTTTGAAATAAGCCATTTACACCCGTGGCGTTTCCCTTGTGCTCTTGGCTCACCGTGTGTGTTCCAGAGAGGAATTTCATGGCTTACAGCTACACAAATGGGGCCTTTAAGGCAATGTTATTTCCCTCTCCCACCCCCACATTGCTGAGGCTTGGGTGTAGAAGTCTTCCTCTTGAGCAGAGGCAGAACTGGAAGCGTGGGCACTGTGCACCCAGCCCAGCCCGTGTGCCCTATGCAAACATGAACTTCAGTTCCTTCTGCCATAAACCTAAAGGAATCTGGTTTCTCGTGTGACTCACAAGGCAATCGGATGCTCCCGAGCTGGGAACTGGTGTGTGTGAAACTGGGAGGGGGGGACTTGGATTATTTCACTCTTGCACTTGCCCTCTGTGCTGGGAAGGTAACAAACAGTCTGGAGGACTCCATGTCCTCTATTTCCTCATCCCTGGTCCCTCCTTAGCTCTGATACCATCTTTTGATGGGGATATTGCCCTTAATATGGAACTGAAGACCCTGGCAAGGTTCTCTGAGTGCTTTACAGCCTGTGTTGGGGCAACACAGCATGAGCACACCTTAAGGAAACATGCTGTTCCCATGTATTTCCTATCAACAACAAGAAGAGAGAAGGTTATTATCACATCTCTTCCTGCAGCACAGTTGAGCAAGGGTTGTGTAGCTGTACTTGAGCTCCTTGGGTGAAGCCAGCTGATGCCATGCATGCCATGTGTTCCTTATAGCAAACAGGCTACTTCCCCTTATTCCAGCATCCCAAAGCTGCTGTTGGCTTTTGCTATGATCAGGTATTGAAAACACAGCTTTTTAGGCTCTCTGTGCACTGCCCAAGCCCACCCTGTTGGAGTCTTGCTGAGCTGGGTGGGAAGTTGATGGGTTTCGTTCCTCACATTCCTCCTGTGCTGTTTGCTTTTAGTCTGTATTGAAAGGAGAGGTGGGGATTGCCTCTTGGACACACAGGCTGGGACCAAACAGGAGTCCAATGACTCTGCTTCAGCTGGGACCTCCCCAGGCCACCTCAGCTTTGCATTTGATGGGCTCCTGTTGCTGTACGTTAGTGCCAGGTAGCGTGCCTTTAGCACTGAGGTTGCTTCTCTCCCCCTTTGTGATCTGTACATCTCTGGCTCTCAGCAGTCAGCCCTGGGTCAGACCAGGAATGAGTCTGGAATGTGCTAAAGGTTGAGGGAAGCACTTGGCTCTCATAGGTGCCTGGTGCTGGCCAAACAGCAGTGATAAGGGCTGGAGGAGCCCAGTCCTTCTGTGGGTCAGGGTCCAGTGACCCAGATGCTGTTTTGGAGGAGACAGGAGCAGTGAGGGCTTTTGGTCCCTGAGACCCATCCTGTTGGCTTGGTAGAACCCCTGGGCAAGGCAGAAATCAGCCTTTTGGGGAGATGCTGATCCCGAATGCTCTGTGTGCATCCCATCCTCTGGACCCCAGTTTGCAGGAGGGTGAGCACCTCCAACCCAGAGCTGCCTATGGCAGGTCCCACCGGTGCCTGCCGGACTTCCTGCTGTTGGGATTAGTCACTGCAGCTGGTTTATCCAGTCTGCTGCCTAAAAATACAGTGTGCTGGTTCCGGAGAAGGAGTGGGCAGGTTGGCTCAAGGACAGGGCTTTGTGCACACACAGACCTCCAGATCCATCCTTTGCCATGGCTCCTCATGGGATCGGTGCTCCAGGGGACACTGAGGCACGGAGGAAGCAGGGTAATGGCTTTCCAACCCATTCACTTGATTGGCATGTGGCTGCCCTGCTGCAGCAGCCACACCAGCTGGGCTGACGCTGTGACCAGGGCGTCCGACCAGGCCATGGCCAGCCCCATGAGGATGATGAAGGCTGAGTGAGGAGGAGGAAGTCACTGCAGCTGTGACTAAGGCAGGGGGAATAGCAGGGAAGGTTTTGTGTGTATGGTGTTTGCCAGAGGAGTTTCTTTGGGAAGGGTGAGCCTGAGTCACGTTGGGATGGGGGCAGTTTCTCAGGGAATCACAGACTGGGGTGGGTTGGAAGGGTCCTTAAAGCTCCTCTGGGGACCCCTTCCACTGGAGCAGCTGCTCCAAGCCCCTGTGTCCAACCTGGCCTTGAGCACTGCCAGGGATGGGGCAGCCACAGCTTCTCTGGGCACCCTGTGCCAGCGCCTCAGCACCCTCACAGGGAAGAGCTTCTGCCTTAGATCCATCCTGAACTGCCCCTGTTTCAGTTTAACCCCATGGGGGTGGGAGCAGGATGTGTCTTCACATCCTCTGGTTGTGATGGGTTGTTAAGTACCTGCAAAGGAAGCATCTGGGCACAGATAAATCTGGTACCAAGGTCCAATGGGACCTTTCTGTGCTGGGAGATTCAGCCTCTTACTCAGACACTGGGACATGGGGCTCCATGGAGACCATCCCAGCAGGACCTGATTCAGCATTCCTGTAGTGCCTGGGGGATGCTTCAGATCCTCTCCTTCGGAGTGAGAGGAGTGAGCAGTGCTTACCCAGCCTGTGACACACGATGGCTCTCAAGGCAGCTCCAAGAGGGTCAGGCTTGGATGGGGGGGATAAAGGGAGAGGATGGGAAAGGAGGACATCTGGAGTGTGAAACTGCCTAAAGAAGGGTTGGATGGTGAAGCATTCCTGCCCAGCTTCCATGCAGGAGCTGAGGTGGACGGGAGCTGTTTTCCTTCTGATTTAATCACATGGATTAGTTCCTCCCATCGGGTTTTCCCTCTGCAAAGACACAGCCTTTAGCTCAAAGAGGATGCTCCAATGATCGGCCACAGGCAGCATCTCCTGCTTGCAGCTGAGCCCTGGGTTTTGTCCATTGAAGCTGCACGTTGGGAATTCTGCAGGTGTTGGAAGGGAAGGAAATCCTTTCACTAACAGCAGGCATGTGTTGGGAAGGTTGCAAGCAGCAGAGGGTTGATGCCTGTGGGATGTGTGCCTGCTTCCTTCTCTTTACCTGGTTTGGGAGGTAGATGCTGCTTCCAAACTCCAGGCAATTGGATCGAAGAGTCCTGGATTTAGGATGTCTGAGTGTATTTCAGCTTTATTCTGTGCGTGTTGTGATTTGAAGCTTCCTTGGGTTGTGTTGTTGAGTTTTGCCTGTATGAACACGGATGCCAAGCAGGAATCAGAGCATCCCAAAGGATTTGGCCTCCCACAGCCTTGCAGAGGTGCATTTTTGCCTGCAGCTTCATCCGAGATCCCGGAGTCTGTGGGTTTGTGACTTACCCACAGTGCCTGTGCTGAGGACCTTGTGGGAAGCCCATAAAGGAACGGGATGTGCGTGGAGCAGCAAAGCAAACGCCCTCGGGGTTTGTGCTGCTGTGGGGTGGCCGCCGAGCAGCTGATGCTGAGACACATGGGGACTGTGGGCAGGTGGAATCCTGCAGTCAGCAGGGTCGGAAAAGACCTTTAAGAGCATCAAGGATGTCTCCAAACCAGGCTTTGGGATCAACCTCTTCCCCTTATCCCTTCTCTCCTCTCGCAGGACATGCATTGCCCTGAGGAAGGGGCGGTGTTCCTCCCTGCCATGAACTCCAAGAAGATGGAGAAGCGGAGCCGAAAGTGCTGGGTGGTCCCTACAGTCATTGCCTTTGTCATTGTGTCCGTTATCATCGGCGTCCTGGTTTGGCACTTCCAATGTAAGTGTATGTGCAGCTTTGGGAAGCAGGGACACAGCATTCCCACCCCCCCATCCCCATTGCTGTCACTGGGGAACTGCAGTCCCAGCTCTGATTCCCCTTCCTGACTCGGAGCTGTTGCCTTTCCAGACAGGAGTGAGTCCGTCAGGAAGGTTTTCAATGGCCACTTGAGGGTTCTGAACTGGGAATTCATTGATGCTTATGAGAACTCCAGCTCTCCAGAGTTCATCATGCTGGCCAAGAAGGTGAAGAGCACGGTAAGGGCTTCCTGCATCCTTCCTCCTGTGAGCAGGATTTGTGCCTCTCGCCCCATGTCCATGGGGATCTTGCATGTAGGACTGGCTGGAGTGCCTGCCCTCTGTGCTGAAGGGATTACCTTTCCCTTCAGATTGGGGTATTCCTTGTGCTTCCCCCTTGTTCTTCCTCTCTTTGGCCGTGCCCTGATTTTCCATAGCGGGCTTGAAGCTCTGCCTGTCCTTCCCTCACCTCCAGCCATGCTGAGCTCCTTCCTTTACCCCTTCCAGGTGGAGGATATCTACAGGGACCATGGAGACATTGGCCCTTACCACAAAGAGACTGTGATAACTGCCTTCAGGTGAGTGTTCTGTGCTGCCTGGGAGCTGAGGGAGGGCAGTGCTGGGATGGAGGCACTGCAGTACTCACCCTGGGTGAACCAGGAAAGCACTGTGCAGCTGCCTGCGATGCCTATTGCTTTGTGCCACTGAGGATGAAGTCAGTGGGTTGAGAGGGACTTCCCAGCCTGCCATGAATTGAGCTTCCCATTGAGACTCTCCCTTCCCTGGGGCTGGCCTCCAAAACAGCCTCTTGAAGGAGGCCCCTTCTTCTCCTGATCTCTCACCCCATCCCTGCAGCGAAGGCAGCATCATTGCCTACTACTGGTCCGAGTTCCTGGTCCCCAAGTCCCGGGAGGAGAGCCTGGACCGGGCCATGGCCAACAAGCAGAGCCTGGTGCAGAAGCTGAACATGCGCCTGCGGAACCCAGTGCTGCAGGTGGAGTCGGTCGTGGCTTTCCGTGAGTGCTGCCAAGGGCTGCTGGGGGGCAGCTGTGGGTCACAGCCCTCCCATGGGGACCGCTCCAAGGGGGGTGTAAGGGCCTGGCTTTGATGGGCACAGACGCGCTCCCCTTCGCTCCAACATTGTGTTCTCCTCTGGGGTTCCATGTGTTCCCCGAGGCAGGGCCAGACCCACAGGCAAAGCCAGGTCTGGAGAAGAGAAGGCTCGGGGGGGGCTTATTGCTCCCTACAAGTGTTGGCAGGAGGATGGAGCCAGGTCTGCTCCCAAGGAGCAAGGGATGGGACAAGAGGAACCGGCCTCAAGCTGCACCAGGGCAGGTTTAGATGGAGCTGAGGAACAATTCCTGCCCCACAGGGTGCTCAGGCATTGGAACAGGCTGCCCAGGGCAGGGCTGCAGGCACCATCCCTGCAAGTGTGCACACCCCCTCAGTGCCATGGGGCAGTGGTGGCTTTGGCAGTGCTGGGAATGGTTGGATTTGATGAGCTTAAAGGGCTTTCCCAACCTGATTGATTCCGTGATTCAATGTGGGTCCCAGGGACAATGTGAGCTTTGCACCCAGGGACTTCCAGAGCCCAAAGGCTGACAGCACCTCTGTTTTCTCTTGCAGCTGCGGACACCAACATAGCTTACTCCTCTCGGGACAGTAAGTACAGTTCTTCTGCAGTCTCATAGTGGCCTCTTTGGGGTGGTGGTTTTCCTTTGTGGCCTGAGGAGAGGTGCTCAGTGTGCTGCTTGGAGCTGGTTTGGGGTCAGACTGCAGCAGGGTGCCCAGAGAAGCTGTGGCTGCCCCATCCCTGGCACTGCTCAAGGCCAGGTTGGACACAGGGGCTTGGAGCAGCTGCTCCAGTGGAAGGGGTCCCTGGATGTTGGAACTGGATGACCTTTAAGGTCCCTTCCAACACAAACCAGGCTGGGATTCCCCCCCAGTGACTCACTGCAGATGGAGGTGGATAAGCAAAGGTGCTCCCTGCCCAGGCCCAGCCTGCAGGCAGAGGAGGAACTGTGAGTGCTGCCCTGTGCTCTTCAGGGCAAGGCAGGGCAGAGCCTCCTTGTCTGCCTGGTCAACCCTTCCCTGCAGGTGTCTGCATGTTTGCCCTCCACGCCAAGGAAGGGGAGGTCACCACCTTCACCACCCCAGGCTTCCCCAACAGCCCCTACCCCAACAATGCCCTCTGCTACTGGACCCTGAGGGCAGACACCAACTCCATCATCAGCCTGACCTTCAAAACGCTGGAGCTGGAGCCGTGCACGGATGGCAGTGACTACATCAAGGTGTACAACTCCCTGAGCCCCATGGAGCTCCACACCTTGGTCAGGTGAGGGTCCCATGGTTTCCCATACAGCTCAAGGGGGATGCAGGTACCGGAGCTCCCGGTGATGGTGCTGCTCTGTGCAGCCTAATGGATTCTGTCCTGGACTTCTAGGCTCTGTGGGAATTACGCCCCTTCCTACAACCTGACCTTCCTGTCCTCCCAGAACGTCATGCTCGTCACGTTGGTTACCAACAAGGAGGGCAGATTCCCTGGTTTCAAGGCCGAGTTCTTCCAGCTCCCGAAGATGAAAGGTGAGGGATGCGCTCAGTTTGCCAGGGAGACATCCCAGCTCCTGGAGCAAACCTTGGCTGCTGTATCCATATCCCCTGGGGAGGCCAAGAGAAGGTTTAGGTGGGATTGGACGTGGGGATGGCTGCAGGAAGCACCTCATTCTTCTCTCTCCTTTGAAGCACTTCTCTCTGCAGAGATTGATTTAACCTTGTTAGAGACCCTTGCCTCCCTTCCTATCCCACTGACAGCCACAAGGCTTGGGAGAACCAATCTCTAACCTGTTTTCACCTTCCTTGTCTATGCTCTAGCCTGTGGTGGGGTTCTGAGAGGAGAGAGCGGCACCTTCACCACCCCCTATTACCCAGCACACTACCCCCCAGCCATGGACTGTGTCTGGAGCATCCAGGTAAGATGGGATCCTCTCCCTGCCTCCCTCTCAAATGAACTTGGCTATGTGGGATGCGCTGCTTGGGTCTGACCTGGAGGCTTAGGAAGGGGTTTCTTTTCCTCCTGGGAAGTGTCTCAGTTCTGTGCTGCCCCCAAACACAGCCCAGGGAGCTCGTCCCCAGCTCATCCTGCTTCCTTCTGCAGGTTCCTTCCATGAAGAATGTGAAGGTGAGATTCAACATGTTCTATGTGCTGGAGCCCGGGATCGCCGTCAGCTCCTGCACCAAGGACTATGTGCAGATCAACAGCACAAGGTGGGCATCAGGCTCTCAGTTACATAGCACCTTGTGCTCCCCTTAAACCCGTGCTTGGGATAGGGATGGGATGAGCGCTGGGGTCTGACCTGCTCTGGTAGCTCCATGCCCTGTGGGGAGAAGGGAGCCACTTGCTCCATTGTGAGTGGCCCAAACCTTCTGTCAGTGGCAGCAAAAGGCAGCTCCTGCATCCCTGAGGTGCAGCAGTTTGTGATGGAATCCTCCCCATGCTCTCCCCTGCTGCCCCTTGGCTCTGATGTTTGGGGCACAGAAGCTTTGACCTGCAGCAGCTCATTCCCTTTGCTGTCTCTCCATGCAGGTACTGTGGGGAGCGGTCCCAGTTCGTGGTGACCAGTACCACTGACAGGATAGAGGTCCGGTTCCACTCAGACCAGTCCTACACAGACACCGGCTTCTCTGCTGAGTACCTGTCCTATGACTCCAGTGATCGTGAGTTGAAACCCTGGGGCTGGTGGAGGGGAACAGATCCAGAGGTTGTCCCTCTGTGCTGATGCTGCCCTTTAGATGGGGAAATGTGTTTGTCCAGGGGGGAAACACTGTGTTTGAGCCCTGCACACTGTAGGGAATGTGGGGAGGGCACACGGGGGGGGATGGCTGGAAGGTCCATGGCTTAGTTCATCCCTTTCCATCCCTCGCAGCCTGCCCAGGGCAGTTCACCTGCAACACAGGGCGCTGCATCGACCGGAGCATGCGCTGCGATGGGTGGTTGGACTGCGTGGATGGCAGCGACGAGAGAGCCTGCAGTGAGTCTGTGCTCGGGGTCTGTGTGGGGCTGGGCACTGGGCTGCCTTATCCCGGGAGGCACTCGGGGGGGGCACTTTGGGATCCTATCCCGCAGGCCATGTTGGACACAGGGGCTTGGAGCAACTGCTCCAGTGCAAAGTGTCCTTGTCCCGGGCAGGGGGTTGGGGCTGGAGGAGCTTTAAGTTCCCTTCCAACACAAACCAGGTTGGGATTCTCTGGGATCTCCCTCCCTTCCCAGCTGGGAATGTGTTTTCCTATGAGCAGTGTGGGTTCGGCTGAGCTCTCCAGGCAGTTTTGTTCTCCAGAACAGGGTAAATCCCATGCTATAGCCTCAGCTGTCACTATCCCTTTGCAGCCTGCACAGAGAAGCAGTTCAGGTGCCACAACGGTTGGTGCAAGCCCAAGTTCTGGGTCTGTGACAACGTGAACGACTGTGGCGACAACAGCGACGAGCTGCAGTGCAGTGAGTAACACATCCCATGGAGGGGGGCAACAAGGAAGGCTCACATTGGGATGGAGGGGAGAAAGGGCTGGGTCAAAGCAATGATGGGATGAGGCTGGAGCAGGGACTGGGGCTGTGGGTCAGGGGGTCTCTGGGGGTGCTGCAGGGATGGGCCCGGATCTCAGGAGCTGCTCCCTTCTCCAGGCTGCACTGCCGACAGCTTCAAGTGCAGCAATGGGAAGTGCGTCCCCAGCACACGCCAGTGCGATGGCAACGACGACTGTGGGGATGGGAGCGACGAGGGAAGCTGTGGGACAGGTGAGGAGGGGCCCTGGACACAGAGCTTGGGTCAGGGAACCCACAGGATCATCCGGTCCAACCATTCCCAGCACTGCCAAGGCCACCACTGCCCCATGGCACTGAGGGGGTGTGAACACTTGCAGGGACAGTGACTGCAGCCCTGCCCTGGGCAGCCTGTTCCAATGCCTGAGCACGCCCTGGGGCAGGAATTGTTCCTCAGCACCATCTAAACCTGCCCTGGTGCAGCTTGAGGCCGTTTCCTCTTGTCCCATCCCTTGTTCCTTGGGAGCAGACCTGGCTCCATCCTCCTGTCAGGTAGTAGTAGGGAGCAATAGGGTCCCCCCTGACCCTTCTCTTCTCCAGACTGAACCCCCCAGGTCCCTCAGCCTTTCCCCATCACACTTGGGCTCCATTGCCCTTCAGCACCTCAATGTCTCTCTTATAATGAGGGAACTGAACACAGGATCCAAGGGGATGGGCAGAGGAGGTGAAAGGGGTCCCCAGAACCTGAACTAACCCCTTCCCCCTGCCCACAGCAGCCCAGGTGACAGTCCCCTGCAAGGAATACACCTACAAGTGCCGCAACGGGCTCTGCATCAGCAAACAGAACCCCGAGTGCGACGGGGAGCAGGACTGCGCAGACAACTCTGATGAGGATAACTGCAGTGAGTAGGGGAAGGGGGAACATGGGTTTAGGAGCACTGAAGGGAAACAGGAAGGATTCAAGGCCAGGTTGGCCGTGGAGCAGCCTGCTCTATGGGCAGAGCCCATCAGTGTGGGAAAGGGGGGTACCCGGGAGTAACAGTGTGCCCCCTATGCTGCCCCACAGACTGCGGGCTCCGCTCATACACGAGGAGGTCCCGGATCGTCGGTGGGCAGAACTCGGATGTAGGAGAGTGGCCATGGCAGGTCAGCCTGCATGTCCGGGGCCAGGGCCACATCTGCGGTGCCTCGCTCGTCTCTGAGAGCTGGCTGGTGTCGGCAGCACATTGCTTCCTGCAGCTGCAGGGCATCAGGTATGGGGGACCCTGCTGTGGGGGTGATTCCATCCGGGAAGAGCCAATCCCTGTGGTGTTCCTTGGGGAAGCTGTTTAAGATGGAGACAGGCTGAGAACATTGAGGGTGTTTGGCTCCGAGGTCTGCATGCAGATTCCAGTGTCTGAAGGGGGGTACAGGGATGCTGGAGAGGGGCTCTGCATCAGGGACTGTAGTGATAGGACAAGGGGTGATGGGTTCAGACTGAAACAGGGGAAGTTCAGGTTGGATATAAGGAAGAAGTTCCCTGCGAGGATGGTGAAGGTGTTGGCAGAGAGAAGCTGTGGCTGCCCCATCCCTGGCAGTGCTCAAGGCCAGGTTGGACACAGGGCTTGGAGCATCCTGCTCCAGTGGGAGGTGTCCCTGGATGTTGTAACTGGATGAGCTTTAAGTTCCCTTCCAACCCAAACCATTCCATGTGCCTTGTGGCTCACAGGTACTCAGACCCCAGCCTGTGGACTGCCTACCTGGGCCTGACGGACCAAGGCGACCTGAGCAACACCAACGTGCAGATGAGGAAGATCAAGCGCATCATCTCCCACCCCTACTTCAATGACTACACCTACGACTACGACATTGCTGTGATGGAGCTGCAGACCCCTGCCACCTTCTCCTCTCTTGTCCAGCCCATCTGCCTGCCTGATGCCACACACAACTTCCCTGTGGGCAAGGACCTGTGGGTGACCGGCTGGGGAGCGACGGCCGAAGGAGGTGGGTGATGGAGTCGATGTGTTTGGTGTGAAGTCTGAGTTGTGTCCTTAAATCCCTCTTAATGGTGGGGAGGACACAGCCTCTTAGGAGGCTTTCCCCTCTGTGTCTGAATCCTGGTTGGTTTGGGGTCTGTTTTCTTGTGGACCAGTTGAACTGGTCATGGCAGCAAATCTGAGATCATAAACTGATTCTTAGGCCTGCAGCAGTCATCAGTCCATTAGAATGCAATGAAAATGACTGATGGAGTTGTTATTAATGGAGGTGCTCGAATGTTTTTACATAGCTCTTAAAGAGAAAGTCAGGAGGAGCTCAGATACTGATACAGGAGCAAAGTGAAAGTGCAGAAGTCTCTCAGGCACCAAAATGTTTTGGATCCCAAACCTGGCAATGTTAAGCTCTACACCAGGAAGAGCCAAAACCCAGATCCATTCTTCTCCTCTGTCAGTCTTATGTGGAATGGGATTGATAGAGCATTCCTTATGCCTTAGCATCACCATAGTAAAGGACTGTGGTGTTCTTTATGCAGGCATGGTTTGGTGGGGTAAAGGTTGGACTTGATGATCTTCAAGGTCTTTTCCAACCTGGTTGATTCTATGGGGACAACAACTCTGGGAAGAAGGGGAATCACCTGGACACAGTGTAAATGTACTGGCTTACCTTGAGCCTGGAGTCAAAGGAGGTTCCCTTAGGAGCACACAATGTTCCTGCTGGGAAGATGGCATTAGGAGCGAGGGGTTGGGTTGTTGGGAAATGCTGCTTGAAAGGGGCCCACACTTCTCCTGATGGTTCTCCATCCTCCTGCTCCCAACAGGTGTTGGTGCCTCCATCCTGCAGAAGGCAGAGATCCGGCTCATCAACCAGACCGTGTGCAACCAGCTGCTGACCGACCAGCTCACGCCACGGATGATGTGTGTGGGGATCCTGACTGGAGGTGTGGATGCCTGCCAGGTAGGAACCAGGCTGCTGGCTCAGCCCTCACTGACACAGCACTTCCATAGCCAATAGACACCTCCATGTGGAGCCACCTGGATGCAGGACTTGGGCTCAAAACCATCACATCAGTTTGTTACTGTTATCAGAACCATGGTTAGATAGGCTGCTTGCTTAGTTCTGCAGCTTGCTCTTAGTACATTGAATAGGCAACAACTCCACATGGATCCCCAATGGAATGCAGGGCTTGGGCTCAAAACTATCACATCAGTTTGTTGCTGTTATCAGAGCTGTGGTTAGGTAGGCTGCTTGCTTAGCTCTGTAGTCTGCTCTTAGTACATTGAATAGGCAACAAGTCCACATGGATCCCCAGTGGAATGCAGGACTTAGGCTCTGGTAGCAGCAATGAACTGGAGCAGTGACTTAGGTGGAGGGTAGACTGCTTGTTTAGCTCTTTAGTCTGCTCTTATGACCCTGATTAACAATGAATAGCTCCTGTTGCCACACTTCAGTCTGTGTTTCAGGTTTATGTACAACATTCCATGGGAAGGGCCAGGAACTTGGGCTCGATTCTGAGTGGAACGATTGCTTATGGCTCAGTTGTGCTGCTTCACTGTGACACTTCACATTCAGCCACTGTTGGTGCTCACACTGCCCCTTGTTCCCATGCAGGGAGACTCCGGAGGGCCCTTGGTCAGCGTGGAGCCCAGCAGCCGCATGTTCCTGGCTGGGGTGGTGAGCTGGGGTGATGGCTGTGCACAGAGGAACAAGCCTGGGGTGTACACCCGCCTCACCAGCCTGCGGGACTGGATCCAGCAGCAGACCGGGCTCTAAGGACACACACGGAGCCCTCTGTGGGCACCTCTTGGGCTGGGCCCTGCACATCCAGCCTCAACTGTGAACTTGAACCCTCCCTCTACCTCGCACCGAGTCATGTTCCCACCTGCCAGCTTAGGAAGGCATGGACTAGGACTGATTGGAGGTTATGGATGAGTGAGTGCAGCTCCGATGGACAATGGGGTAGGAGCAATAGGAGCACAAGAGTTAATGACAATCAAATTAAAGAGGAAAGGAAAAGAAACCACTTTGTCTTGAGGGGAAAACATCACTGGGACGGGTTCAGAACCAGCTTCTCGGGATCAGGCCTGTGTTGCTTTCCAGACAGCCGTCCTTGGCCCTTGCTGTTGGGTTAGAGCAGCAGTGTCCATAGGGACAGCAGTGTTGGCATCGCTGGGTGTCATCACTGAATGGGCAGCCCTGCAGCACTCTGAGACCTGTCTGACTTCTGGAAAGCTAAATGTGACTTGTGAATGTGCTGATTTCAGTCCTTTCCGCCCAGTCCTTGCCAGAGAGCACACTCCAGGTGAGTTCAGTTCATCCTGTAAATACCTTGTTTTGTAAAGCTCTGTGAATGGGAATAAACTGGGATATTTTCTAATGCTCCGGCTCTGTGCTGCTGCTCCAGTACCACACTGCAGTCCTGTACCCATCCCGTGGGCACCTGGGAGAGCACAGGCACATTCCAGGCAGGAATCCTTGCAGGAGGAGAGTCTTTGCCCTCTGGTTGTGGAACCTGTGCTTGCACAATGGACAAAGTGCTTACTCACCAGGTCTGCTATGGTATCCATCCAGCCTGGTCCATGCTGCTTGCAGGGTTTCTCCCTTGCACAGAGGATGGGCAGCTGGCTGCAGCAGGGAGCTAGAAGGCAGATGGAATCATGACTGGTTTCATCCCAGTATCCCCATGAGCTCCCTCAGACCCAGACCCATACAGGATACTGGGGATGTGCCTGACTTGAGGAGCATCCTCAGCCACAGCACAATGGATGCCAGCGTTGCGCATCCCTGTCCTAAGCTCAGCCCAAACAGGCTCAGACACACATTTAGGAATGGTGCAATCCATCCATGTGTAATCCCTGCTCCATGCAAGGATATCCCACCTCCTGGAATGTACAGTCCTACCTCATTGCTACAGGAGATCATGCAATTAAAGATCTCCCTGTATCCAAAGCTAAAGCAGAGATCTCCCTGTATCCAAAGCTCATCCTCCCATTGCCCTGCTTGCAGAGGTCCCTGCACTATGCTCAGCCCTGCACTGTTCCCAGTACCCCCAGTTGTGCCCGCTCGCACCAGTTACAGACCAGCCCAGGCTGTGCAAGCATTGAGCAGCAGGCACCAAAGCCTGGCCCTGGCCCACAGGAGAACAGGCCAGGACAGTGCTTGTCTGTACCCACTGTATCCACACCTGGAGCTTCCCAGCTCCTCAGGCTTTTGGGCCAGGGCACCAGGAACAGGCTTGGATCAAAGCATTCCTGCAGGGCACAGGAGAGACCCAAGTTACAAGGGAAAACAGTGTTAACCTAGAGCCTCATCCTGCCTGTGGGGAGCTGAGAGCAGAGGGGCTCCTGGCAGCCCTGCTTCATCCAGAACAGGTCCTTTTGCTATCCCACAGCCACAGTGCGCTCTGATGCTCCCCATCCCCTTCAGCACGCAGGGGATGAGCACGCAGGCTCCCAAGGACCCAAAACACCTGGTTATAAGGCAAAATGAGAGCAGAAAACACCCTCAGGACCCTCAGTTCCTCCTCCTTCGTTGGGATGAGCTCTGGCATCTGGATTTGGCCAAGAGGAATAAAGAGGCTCCTGTTTCTGACCCCACTAGGTGTCTCTCTTGGCCAAGGCACACGGGCTCCGGCTGCAGCAGCACTGGGAAGGAGAGAGGTCCAGAGCCAGGGAAGGATGTCCAGGGTCAGGGAAGGATGTCCAGGACCAGGGAAGGATGTCCAGGGTCAGGGAAGGATGTCCAGAGCCAGGGAATGATGTCCAGGGGCAGGGAAGGATGTCCAGGGCCAGGGAAGGATGTCCAGGACCAGGGAAGGATGTCCAGGGTCAGGGAATGATGTCCAGGGCCAGGGAAGCAGCCAAGGAGCAGGGCTGCGAGCCCCAGACCCTTGTCCCAAAGGCCAAAGGGAAGGGAGGTGAGAGGAGAAAGGAGGGATGTGGGAGCAGGGAAAGGGAGCGTTGGATGGAGCCTGAGCTCCCATGAGGGGCTCCAGGGGAAAGGCAGCTCTGAATCAGCCTGGAAAACCCCATCCTTCAGGTCCACTGGTGGCCAGTGGATTTCTTGTCCCCCATTCCCAGTTCACCAGCACCTCCAAAGCGATTCCCCCTCTGGCACAGCACCGAGGTGGGAGGTGGAGCAGAGGCAGCCTGGTCCCCAACACCCAAACCCCTGGTGTTTGTGCTGCATCCCAGCAGTCGTCTTAAAGCAAAGAGAAGGGGAGCCCCATGCAAGCATTGGGGCAAGCACTCACCCCAGGAAGCCAGCACAAACCACAGGGGCAGGGAACAGGGAGCAGGGAGGATTGCATGTTCCTGGGAGCAATTGGGATAGCTCCAGGGGCAGGAGGAGGGAAGGAAAGGCTGCATCCCCTTGGAAATGAGGCCAGGTCAGCATCCTGAGCTGCACGTTCCAGATGGGAACAGATGACTTGCAAGGGGCAAGCCACCAGGAAAGCATCCTTGGGAGGAATTACAGGGAAACATCCCACACAGGGCTTGGAAAGCCTGCACCCTCCATGGACCATCCCGCCCCAGACCAGCACGCTCAGGGGGTCCCCATTCTCTGAGCCCTTGCATACAAGAAAGCAGCAAGTTCTCTCTGGCCTTCAAGCATCCAAGGCATCTCCATCACATCCCTCAGTGATCCCAATCCAGGCACACTTTCCACCTCACCCTTACCACTACTCGAGCCCCACTTGCCCAGAGATTCCAGCCTGGATTGTGCTGCCAAACTGGGGCTCCAAAGGGGCAGGTTCCCCCCTGCCCATGCCCAGCTCCTGGAGCACTGGGTGCTCCCATCTCCTGTCCTAGTGTTGCAGCATCACCCCAACAGCCCAAGACCTTGTGTCCCCTCTGCCCCTAGGTACATACATGACCTAGCAGGGGGCTCTTTCACACATCTATGGGGTGTTTCCCCTTCTCTTGCTCACCCCAATGTACAAACCCCTCAGCACAACACAACACCAGCCTCAGCTCATAGAGTACCAGGAGATGATGCTGAAAAGGAGACTTCAGAGCAGGCTCTTAGAGACACAACACAGGGCTCAAGCCTTGCAGATCCAGACTGAGCAGTGGTCAGCATCATGCAGCTCCTGCCTATCCAGCATTCCATGGCTTCCTGGCCTAGTCAGAAGACAAAGGATCAACCCTACCTGGGTTATAGCCTCAGAGCAGTGCACAGGACCTCCTTATGGGATCCTGGAGGGAACCCTCCTTAAGGGATTCCCAGGTTGAGCATCCATGACAAAGGGATGCAGCGCAACAGCATCTCCTGCTCAAGAGAAGCCACTGTGGAAGGGCCACCCCACACCATGGGGTACATAGAACAGGTCAGAGCTGCAGCTCAGCTGTTTCCTTGCATCCATGGTTTAAGTGCTTGGGACTGAAGTCCCACCTTGGGCCCCTCACCTGGGATGGATTCTCTCTGTGCACACCTTGTGGGTACTCCATGCTCTTCATGCAAGCACAGCTGGCTACAGACACAGCCTTGGAGAGCTATCTGGGATCATCCTGCTTCAGTGGGAAACACCATCCCCGAGGCAGAGCTCAGAATAGAGCCTCCTGCTTTCGAGTCCCTTGGCACAGGTGGAACCTTCCCCATCTGCTGCACTTCCAGCTCAGGATCATGACAGCTTCTTCCCAAGGAGAGAGCCTGGAGCGTTGCCTTGGAGACTGCAGCCAGAAGGGTGAGCTCAGCCGGGCACTGTTAGCACACATTCCTGCAGGGAACACCGGGATCATGCATGGAGAGGGTGGATCAGGCCCCACTAACATCACTGTTACTCATGGGCCTCAGCTTTGCTCCTCAGAGCATGGCCACGGTGCCCATCAGAGCACTGACCCCTCTGCCCCAAGCACAGGGCTCCCCCGGTGCCCACTGTCCACTTCCCCATAGCATCAAACTGGAAACCCCACTGCTCACCTCGAGCCACTACTTCCCAAGGGCTCCTCCATGCCCTCCACCCAGCTTTCCATCCATCACATCCTATGTGACCACACCAGCAACATCCCATCCCAACCCTAACCCTAACCCTGCCACCGGCCTCTCAAGCACTACCAGTTTTCCAGCCTGCCCTAAGTATTCCTGGGATTATCCTAGTGGTGGCCACTGGATTTGCCGCTAGTTTAGTCCCATGCATGGCCACGCTTTGTTTGCCCCCCTTCTTGTGCAGGCTCCCATTTGAGACTGTATCCAAGGCCTGATCCTGGTCGTCTTGCATGGAAAATGACTTTATCCAATCATGAGTCGAGCTCCTGGTTGCACAGACAGGATAACCCAATGGGTAAATCCTCAGCTTTAGCAAAACCACTTCTTGCCCAAGTGCTAAGCACAAGCAAAGCCTCCAACACTACCAGCGAGTGCCACGTGTTCAGTTTGCCATGGAATTCCACACTTGGAGGGGGATCTTCCCAGTTTCCACTGGGTCAAGCCTTTCACAAACCTGGACTCCTATAAGGGACCGATGCTCTGCCTATGCTGTCACTGCCTGACAGTCCTCGAGGCCAGCATCACTGTGCTAGCCCCATTCTAAAGCCTTAGAATCCAGGGGAACACAGAGAAGAGACCCAGAAGGAGTTAAGCAGGGTTCAAGGCCTCTGCTGAGCATCACCCACTGCCTGCTCCTGAGGGCGAGCTTGGAACAGGGAACGGGAACAGAGCAGGTGGAGGAGGAGGAAAACATCTCTCATGTTTCCCAAGGGGAAAGGATGAGATCCCTGCTGCTTGACTCACTTAAACTGGACCCAGTACAGGAAACTCTGGTGGAGGGAACAGTCCTTCCCCCATAGTGGGGAATGGAGAGGTTGGAGGAGCTCCCATTGTTCCCATCTCCAGTTCCTGTGGTTCCAGCAGCCTGCAGAGGCGATGCTTCCACAGCACACAACAGGTAAGTCACAGGGTCAGCTGCTGCCACCCAGTCTGATCAATGGGGCTCATAGGACAGCAAGGAACAGTCACTGACCAGGATACTGCTGGGGGCTTCAGAGACTGAGGAAGAGCAGCATGGAAAAGCTCATTCCCTGATGAAGATCAGCCTCCTGTGCCTACTTCTGGAGAAAGAGCTCATGTCTAATGCTACTAATGCCTGGCAGGTACCAGACAAGACAGATCACTTCAAACCCCAGCAAGCACAACCCTAGCACGATGCTCATCCATCAGAGATGTGCAGTGGGTGCTGTGCTCTCCAGCACACTCGTGGGGGCTGAACCCACCAAGACCAAACTCAACCCAATGAACCTGCATCTCTGGGGGCAGCAATTGCCCATGCAATGATGTTTGCCCTTGACAGGGACTTGGCCCATCAGCCTGGAGACCTCTTCCTGTAGTTGTGTGAGCAGAGAGGGACAAGGCATTTGCCCAGTGATGAAGTCTGGTTTTAGGGTCATTTACAGTCTTGGTCAATAAACAGCCTTATGGCTGCTTGAACAGTCACATACAACAGCCCTGGGAGAGCAGAGGAGCTATGTGAGCTGGGAACAGACAGCAAAGGAAACCCTTCCCCATCAGGAATGCCATTCGTCCCTCTCAAAACCAACAGCCCATAGCTCTCCTCTGCCTTCCTACCCACATCTCTGTGCCAGAAACCCAAGAGCTTTTCAATAGGACAAGCTCCCACCTCACCTTTCAGCATGTGCCTTCCACCTGCTCAATCCAACTTCCTGCACACGAGTTCACACCAGTATCACCCCATCAGTTTGGGCAACTGTGTACAGCAAAACCTCTGCTTGATACCTTTGCTATTGTTCAGCTGTTCTTGTAAACGGGCTTAATGGGGCTGGAAAGCCTTCAGGCTGGTTTAGGTACCAAATGAAGGCACCTTTGGAGGCATCCCCTTCACTGGTTGTTACAGGGCTGTTCTAGAGGGGCTCCACGACACCACTACAGCCGGTCAAGTGGGGCTGGGGCAGAGGCAGGGAAGGAGCAGAGATGGTCCTTGCTTCAGTTTAGATGTGATCAAGCTGCAATGCCAAGCACAATAAAGGGCTGGAGGCACCACTATGGGCACAAGCAGCTCAGGAGTGCACAGAATGAAGCAACCAACCCACAGCTACTGAAGCATGTTAACCCTCTGGGCAATGGAACTGTTCTGCACCATGCAAGGGACTGGATGTTCCCTGAGAGTCATGGGATGAGAGGAAAAGGAAACTTGCAGCTGCTTCCCAAGGGCTGCTCCCAGGAGGAAAGCTCAGATGAATCCCTTATTCCAGAGCCTATCACCCACTGTAGCACGTGGGGAGATATAGGAACAGCCTTGCCATGGCCAAGAGCACGGAGGAGATGAACTCATTCCCTCCTCCTGGGCTTGTTCCTATAGAACAAACCACTCGTGCTGTTGATCCCATGCCTATGGGCTGCTTGGCTTCCTGCCCTGCAGGGATTACAGGCAAGGAAAGGTGAACTGCTAGCCAAGAGTGGCAAGGATGCAACGGCTCGAATGTGTTCATCAGCAACATCCCCATCCCAAGCAAAGCTGTTGCAGGCTCAGAGCAGGATGCTCTGCTCTCTGCTGGCACCCAGGCCAGGTACACGGTGAGGGCAGTGGGGTGGAAAGCTGTTCCAACCATACCTTGCACCCAAGGGAAGCAGGAGAAGACAGTTTTGTCCATCCAAGGTGTGAACAGCATCTCTTGGGTGAGGCAGCTTCTACACAGCATCAAACAGCCTCAGGCAATCCTCTCAGCTCCTCTGCTTCCTTTTCCAGGCAGGAGAACACTTCCCAGCCACCTTGGGATGAGCAGGCAGGGATGAGGTGACTATCACAGGGGATGAACTCATGCAAATGCTAAAGGCTTCACCCCAGCAAACACATTTCACAGAGATGATGTTTCCTCACCTGAGGTAACAGCACAGGGCTGGCAATGGAGCATTGCTGGGCTTCACCCAAAGCAAGCACTGCATGGGCTGCACATCCATCCCTCAGCCAGCCTGCAAGGCTCATGGATAGAGGAGTGAATGTCCCATCCTGGCCCTGAAGGTTGGCCTCAGGGCTTGGATTTGGAGTGGAACAGCCCCAGAACTCAGGCTCATGCCCATACGGAGCCAGCCGGCCATCCTGTGGCTGCAGGAACTCGGAGCCCAACCAGCACTAAAGGATCCCACCTCTTCAGTGAGCTCACCCCTGCTGCAGGGTGTCTGAGCTGGTTCACATCCAAACACCTCTGAAAGCAGGCGAGAATGAGCATGCATCTGCCTGCAGACTCCTACCCAGAGGCACCCAGGAAGGAAGGAGCCAGGTTGGGATTGAAGGCAGGTTCCCCAGTCTCCTGAAGGTTCTCATTCCAATGTCCTGGAGCACAATGAGCCACGGTACCGAGTTACCTGAAGTCATAGGAAACACAAGAAAGATGAAGCTTCAGCTGAGTTTATGGCAGGCCTTACCCAGCACATCACCAGGGTACCTACCATGGACCCTTCCCAACCCTTCCCACCAGCTCCAGCTCCTGCTCCCAGGCATAAGCGTTCCTTATGGGAAGGGTTGTTCAGCAAACACACTTGGAGCAGCATCCATACAGAAGTGTGTGCTTCCCGACTGGAAACGCAACCCTTTATATAGGCTGGGTTGGAGATGCAGTGGCCAAACTGTTCCCTTCAGCCCTTATTTGCTTTGGACCTTGAGTATCCCCCACATGAGACATCTGGCACAGGGATCCAGGACACAGTTTGCTTTGGCACCAGCCACCTTTTGGAGCTTCAATAGGATGTCAGGGATTGCTTCAAACCAAGGAAAGGCTTCAAACCAAGGTTTCCACACGTGCCTTTAATAGAGCTCCACTAAGACACTCCTTGCATGTCAAACAAACAGCCCTCCATGAAACAGAGCCCCCCTTGCTGTGCATTAACAAACACACCATTCACTGGGGCTGCTGCAGCTGCGGAGCCTCCAATGCAGCTGCAGTGCCAGCATCACTCAGTTTAGGAAGATAATAATTGCCCTATTAATGCTCATGAATGACTAAGGATGACGACCCCTGCAGCAGGCAGGGAGGCAGAGGGGACAGCAAGGAGTCATTCTAAGAAGCTCCCAGGTGCTATAAGAGAAGCACAAACTGGGGTTTGGGGACAGAAGAAAGGTGAAGAGGGTCCAAAAAGGCAGAATCTTCCTGAAAAGTTATGGGCAGGTGAGTAAATCCCAAGGATGGGAAACCCAAGCTTGTTTCTAACCAGGTAAAGGGAACAGAGCAGTAACCACTGGCCACCATCCCCAGCTATAGAGCTAGCAGAGCAGCAAGGATCTCTGCCCTAACCACAAGGCCACGTGCATCATGCCAACAACACCTCCCATCACCTGCTCTGAGGCCTGGGGAAGCCCAAGCAACCTGCAAGCCTGGCACGATGCTCCGAGGCCATCGGGAGCCAGGAAGGGAATGGAAGATGCCTGAGCATCCCTTGGGAAGCAAAGCTCCTTCCCCAGCAGAGTCTGGAGTGATGCAGACTGTGCCTTGTACAGCAGACACAGCTGCTCGGTCCCCATGGGCTGAGGCAGGAGGTGGGACCAGCTCATCACTGACCTTCAGGAGATGGACCAGATGTTCCAGCATGGGCTACAAAGGGGCTTAGCAGCAGCCCGAGGCCAAAGCTGTGCTGTAACACTTGGCTGCCTGTGTTGAGATTCCCTTGCCCCTCATTCCCGGATTGTGGATGATGATTATTACCATTAAGAGTGGAAAAGAAAGAAAGCAAAAGTGGATTCCTTGCACCCACGTCATTTGCACTAGAAGAATCTCTTCCATACATGGTAAACCCCATTGACCTCATCTCAAAAGAGGCAGGGAGGAGCAAGTTATCACTTGCCATGTACTAGTAGTAACACAGATGTAGCTCGGGGATTCAACCCATTAGCACAGACAGGCTCTCATTTGTTAGCCTATAAACCAGTGCATTGCCAAGGCCTCTAATGGCCTGCAGCCTTAGATATCAACTGTTAAAGCATCCCTGCAATGTGCTGTGTTAGAAGGGAAATGACCTCATGTTTCCTTTGGGACTCTTCACCTTCCTCCTGCTCCGAGCATCCCTCCAGCGTCCCTTGCTGTGCTCCTGCCATCCCCTTGCTGCACAGGACTCCAGCACAAGCTCTTTGAGAGCCTGCATCACTTCCTAAAGCAATATTAACCAAACCCAGCTCAAACTCACCCAGCACTGATGAGAAGAGGGAGAAAAGGCACATTCAACAGGAGAGGAACACTGAATCCTGCTCCAAGCCTGAGGCTCTGGAGAAGACACTTGGCAAGACCAGGAGGAGGAGGCCAGTAACCATGACAACCACTCATTTCTTCCTATGAAGGCAACCAAAATGACTCCTGAAGACACAAGCCCCACGGCCACTGCCTCCATCTCCCCTATGCTCCACTGTCAGTCACACCATGTACACCCAGGAATGGAACACAGGCTCCCCTTAGGTCAGAGAACCCCCTGATATCCATCCCTGCCCTTAGCACATGCAGGGCAAGCTGCTGCATTTCACAGCTCAGCATCACCATCTTCCCCATTGCACATATGGCTTCAAAGGGCTCACACAACAGGACAAGCAACACGAAAATGAACAACGTGGGTGCTAAGAAAGAGGTAAAGCTGAAGGGAATCCACCTTTCCATGCAGGGCTTCATCTCTTCCGATGCATGCAACTCCTCCTCATTGCTATTCAGCATACACATCAGGTAAGCAGCTCTCATCTCCACTGGGCAGGCACATCACTGGGGTTTAGGAGCTGTGCACAAGGCATACAATGAGGACCACAGTTACAGTTAATCAGATCTCAGCATTGCCACAAGGCACAGAGCAAAGCAGCATCCTTACCCTCCCTGCCCACCTCCCACAGGTCAGTTCTTGTCCCTACCTGTCACTGTCTTCACATCAGCTGAGTCCTCCCAGCTCTCAGGGCACCTTCGTACTGTGGTGTCCTCTCAGCACCTTCATCTGGACCCAAAACAGAGATGGGTTATAAAGGCTTCGGTTCTGCAGCCGTTTGTTGTTACCTGCCCCTGCTTCAGGAAGAGGAAAAGGCTTCTGGACTTTGCCTCCTCTTCCAGCAGCATTCCCTACCCCCCCATACCCCAAATACAACTAGATAGAACTGCAGCCACTGCACAGCTTTGTCCACCCCCCAACTCAAACACCACTTCTGTTTCAGCATTAGGCCACACTATTCCCGTTTCACCTTGGTTTTCTGGGAGTCAGGCTGCTTGCGTTCCGCTCCTGGCTCTGTGCAACCTGTGGAGGATGAGACAAGTGTTATACATGTGCTTTATGGGGGCTTTTGGGTGCCTATGGACCAAGGTGTGCACCTTTGCTGTGTTAATTCAAGGTGCAGGGCAGCTTCTGCCTCCCTTGAAGGCAGCAGTAAGTGAACACCCCAAACCCTGATGCTTCCCTAGCATCCCTGAGGATCTGCTCTTCCTGCCTGTGCAATCCATGTTGGCCCACAGAGAAACTGCACTAGAAAGAGAGCCAGGACTGTTTCATGTGTCAGCTCCTGTGTTGATGTTGAGGGAGCAATGTGCCTGGTGAAGCAGGGAGGTTAACATAACCCTGTCACAGCTCCACGCTACAGCGAGCAGGAAGGTTCAAGGAGTGAGCGCAGGGATGCACAGTGAGCCCACAAGAACCTTATTTGGGAATGTGCTGCTTTAAACACGCAAAAGAGGATGGAAACAAAACCCAGAAATTCAAAGCTGACATCAAACGAGCTCTGCAGAATGAGCTTTTCATGGTGTGGTATGAAAAGCACCTTTTCTTGCCCGGAAACTCAAAGGAAAGGGGGTTAAAGCTGTCCTTTCAAAGGTGTTGTAAAGTAGTTGTTATGAGGCAAGAGGGGCTTGGAGCAGCTGCTCCAGTGGAAGGGGTCCCTGCCTGTGGCACCAGAGGAGCTTTAAGCCCCTTTCTGACCAAACCCATCCTGTGACTCCATGAACATGCTCCTCCGGGTGCTTTGCAGCAGGGCAGAAGGTGCTGTGTGAACACAGGCTCTTAACATCACCCGGGAGCTGCCAGGGGTTGAGAAGTGATGCAGGTATTACCATTGTCAAGGATGCTGCGAACCGAAAGGGAGAAGCCGCTGGACTGAGCAAGGGAATGAATTCCCCTGCTGACCACAAGATGCTCCCCAAGCCTGACAGTATCTCTTGGAGCAGATGTGTTCGCATCCTATTGCCTCAGCCTCCTGCCTGCGTGGGCTGATTCCAGCACCAGCCGCTGATGTTAACAAGCACCGAATGAGCATCGGTGCCTTGGCTTCGGGTGGCTGCAGCTTTCCCATCCTCCAGGCCAAGCTGCGAGCGTTTGGCTGGTGCTATTCACATCAGAAAGTGCTTCGTTCCATAAACCTGGATCCCTGAATGCGATTGCTAGAAAGGAAGGAGTGGAGCCCTTGGAGCTGGTCTGCAGACACAGAGCAGTGCAAAGGGGCAGGTCTGAGCCTCTTCCAGCAGTGACAGCAAACTCTGCCTGTGCTGCTCGGAGCCCCTGCAGGTGCTGGTGAGGGATGAAGGATTACACACACTCACACATAGGTGCAGGCAGGTTACTCTCACTAATACCCCATGTGATGGATGCGAGAGGCTGCGCAGCGATGGAGGCTCTCGGAGTGGTACCTTTGCCCATCAGCAGGCAGGTCTGCAGCTGTAGAAATGCAGATGTAAAACCAAGGCATGTTTCCCCCTCACTGTGCTTCCCTGATCCCAAAGATCCTGTACAGATCCAAGACTTCTGTCCTGCATTCTGCCATCAGCATCACAAATCAGTGGAGCTCATTACAACAGCTTGCAAAGAACAACTGCTCCCAGGTCTGTTTTCCACTTCCCTCTCCCCATTCCCGTGGTCAGAACAAGCTCCTTCCCTTTCTCCCCTCAGTAATCCCCAGCCACGCTCAGAAAGAACTCTTGGAATCAGACAATGGTGGCTTTAAGCAGAAAAATGTGCCTTGGAATGAGGGGACAACTGCAGCAGCCACCTGATGGATGCAGAGCTCCGTGGGGACAGGGATGGGATGCTTGGAAAAGCTGGGAATGATGAAATGCCACTTGAAACGTTGCCAGTGAATGCCTCAAAGGGTGATGGAAGGCTCCCTGCAGCGCTGCACTGACTGCAGGTATCGTCCCTGCTCAAGCTCTGCTTCACAGCTCCAGCTCTCACCCTCCTCAGGGGCCCCCTCTCTACCCCCGCTCTCCATCCTCAGTTCTGAACGAGCTCCAAGGTTGATTTCCTGCGTGTTTGAATAGGACCAGCTTGACACAGCCTGCCTTGGGATGAAATCACCAACTTGGCTTGCCTTCCGTCTGCAAAACAAATCCTTCTGCACGGCTTTCATCTAGCAAAGGACAAGGGCTCTGAAACGCAGGCTGGCCCCTGCCCAGGTCCTGTGAGCTGCTGCCTGAGTGAGGCTGATGTCTGCTGTGTACTTAAAGGGTACCTAGCTGAGGTCCCACTGAGAGTAATCCATGAGCCTCCTCCTGTCTGCTCCCCCCATGGCTCAGATGAAGGAAGCAGAAACACAGTGAGTGAGATAGGGAATGGGGATTAGCTGTTTCCAACAAGGAATGGGAAGCCACGCATAGGGAAATCTCCCACACAGTGTGAGCAAAGGCCAGGGCAAGCCTGGAGAAAGGAAAACTGCTTCTATGACCCAATCTTCCAAGGTATTTAGGTCATGATGGGAATAATGTCTTCTGGGAGAGCTGCCTTTCCTATTCCTCTGCAGAACGTGGTGATGATGATAACCTGTGGGGAGCCCAGAGCTCTGCACGTGGGGTATGCAGGCTCTAGCATGCAAGGGCATAGTGGTACCACATGCTCTGGGAGCCACGCTGTGGATGCTGCACTGGTTTTGGGGCATGGTTGCTTCTATGATAGTCCTCAAACTCGACAAGCAGCTTCAGTGAGGGCTGCAGGTAGGATCTGTGCCCTAAATGAGTGAGAGGCACAAATTATAAGGTACCCGTTCTGCTTGGTTTGCCTCTGAACCTTGAACCTAGCCCAAGACCTGTCTCTGCCCTTCCCCATCCCCTCTGATTCCCTCTCCCATTCCAGAACACACAGTTTCTGTGCTCACAGGGAAAAGAGGGACACAGACAGTGTCACTTCCCTCTCCCCATCAAAGTGCTGGAGCAGAGAAGTGCAGCAGGAGCTGTGGGCTCAGTGACATGTACTCACATGAGGCTTCCTGTACTCCAGGAGTATTCCAGGCAGTATTCAGGTGAAGCTGCACCACAAGACAAGGCATTTCCACCATATCAGGTTGTGAAGGTGTTTGCTGGGCACACACAAGCAGGAGCCTGCCCTGATTCCTGTGAATGCTTCTCCTTGCTGGAGAGCTGGGGTCTGAAAGCCACCATATGGTTATCATTGGGTACAGGAGGAGCATGTGGGCCAGGACACGTGTAACTCACATTTTCCTCTGGACCACACTCAGCCTACACTTGTTTATTGTGGGGGAGGGACTGGAAAAACCATTGACTCACCGTCAGGAACAAAACATTTCGGATCAGGCCTTGAAAAGGACTCTTTTCAATGCAGCTCTTCTGCTGGTGCAGGGGGAAGGGAGCAAGTACCGAGTGGGAACACTTATGGGGCTGTATGGTGCTCTCCTTTGGTGGATAGAAGTGGATGGATTGAAGGGATGGCTCTTTGCAGCATTGCTCTAAGCCCATGCCCTACTCTAGTCTGGACCTGCCTGAACCCATAAAGCCCAATAAAGAGCCAGCCTACCTCTATTGCTCAAGTCAGGTCTGGTTTAGGCCTTGTTGCCCTTACATCTCCATCAGAAAGGAAACTCAGATGGGACCCCTGTATCTCAAGCTCCCCACCCACCAGCTAGGATATAATGATGCAGACAGACCAAACTGCACTCTGCAATGGCCCCCATGGTGCTAAGAGGCAGAGAGGAAGGGATTAAAGGTCTAATGTGGACCTTCAGGTACAACACACGGCTCTGCTGAACCTTTCCTAGCCCCTTTGCAAGTGCCATTCTGCAGCTCTGTGCCTCAGCTCTGCTATAGGAACACGTGCAGGTCTAACATGATGAAGCAGAAAATGAGTCTGTGTCAAAGACATCAAATAGCTGTGGACAAAAAGGCCTCACATTTGGGCAGTGCTACCCTCTGTTGAGCTGAGCAGCTGCTCTCGTGTCTGGTTCCATGAGGCTGGCTTGAGATGCATTCATCTACTTACAAAGCTCCTGCAGATCTAAGGAGGCTCTGCTGGGTCTAAGACTTGAGCCAAGCTTAAGCCCGGGTTCTGTTGTATCCAGCTCCATTTGCCACGACAGCCTGTGCCAGGCTCGCCGGAGCATGGGAATGGTTTCCAGCCCTCATTCTCAGCTCTTGCTCTCTTGCCTCTTCCCATTCTTCCTGCCTTGTTCTGCTGCTGGAAAACACACAGACAAGGAGATTAGCCAGAGCTCAAAGGTCTTTCAAGTGTATTCCAAAAAGCACGAAACCTGTGTCTCTATTCCTTATGGAGTCACCCAAAGCCAATTCTCCCCCCACCCCACACACTGTCCCGGACATCTGAGAACAGTGAGTGCCTCACATAAGTGATGGGGGTTCCTGTCCTCAAGTCTAACAAGCAGAGGGATGAGTGAACATCTGGAAGGAACAGATGCTCCTCAGATGCCTGCATGGTGTGTTTCAGTGTGTACTTTATGCCACCCAGGGCTGTCTGCCCACCAGGAAAGGGAACACAGACAGGAACATAATGCAATGTCCTTTACCCACAACACCCAAGGGCTCTGCTCAGGTATCCCACCTCCTCTGCCTGCTATCCATGGAAGCAGGAGCTGCTTGCTTTCATTGACCCACTGAGGCTAAGCCAAGGCTTTGGGGGAAGGAGAGCACTTTGAAGATACAACCCAGCCCTTTGCAGTCGCACCTCTGGAGATGGACAGGTGAGATCCTACCTGCCAGGTAAGGAAGAGGACAAATCTCACCCACCGGCACTGGGAAAAGGAGAGGAAGATACAGAGCCTCCAAACTCATGGAAGTCTATGGTTTGCATCCACAATCTAGTTCAGGCACTTCCAGCACGGCCCCTGAGCTGCCAAGCAGCAGCGTTGGGAGGTAGAGAGGAATAATCCCATCCTGAGCTTCTTGTGGCATCCTAAACTGCCTGTGTCATCAGGCAGCAGAAACCTGAGCTGGAATCCTTCCCTTTGCACTGAATGCTTTCCAAGCCTCAGCAGGACTGGTGCAAGGTGCTGAGGGACCCAGGCTGTCATTGGTCCTCAGAGATGGGCAGCAAGGGCTTCCCCTGCTCTGCTCATGGGCTGCAGAGCTTGTGCTCACATTGGGCTGCTCTTCTTTCCTAGCACTCCCCTCTCTGCTTGGTGCCCCCCAAGCCCCCCAGCCTCAGGCTTCTGTAGCTTATCCACAGGGCCAACCCCAGTGGGTTTTAGCCTGAGGGACTGGCAGCCTTTAAAGGGGGAAGCAGCCTCCACCAGACCCGCTGCTGATGCTCATCACAGCTAAGAGCAGATCTCCTTGCACTGGCCTAGTGCCATGAGAGCAGCGTGTCTGCAGAGGATTGCAGCCTCCCAACAGCCAGTGCTTCCCAGGGCTTCGCATTCAATCTCCTGCCCTGTTTGATCAGCCTGCAGCAGCTGTTTTCCACTCTCACAACCAAGCATAAATCTATGAGCTTATGTGGGAGACTGTGTCTGTGCATGAGCCTGTGCCTGAACGCAGGCTGGAGGGAGAGAAAACCAGTGAAACCAGTGGAAACCTCACACACAGTCCAGTCTGAACCCGTGCTGGAGGCCATAGGTGGTTTATGGATGTGTGTGTAAGAATCCCTGCTTGGATGGGCAGACAAACCTGTGCAATCCCTTAAATTATAGAACAGTTTGGGTTGGAAGGGACCTGAAAGCTCATCCAGTTCCAACCCCTGCCATGGGCAAGGACAGCTTCCATAGAGCAGCTTGCTCCAAGCCTCATCCATCCTGGCCTCACCATGAGTGTTCCACACTGAGAACATGAGGATAACCACTCAATGGCACCAGTGTGAGCTCACATATGGGCATATTCCACAAAGGAAGGTGAGTTTTAGCACAGGCACATACAACACTTGAGCATGGTTACCAGTGCACAGGTAAGAGAGCATCATGAAGCCCTGATACACCCTGTTCCCATGCATGGAAGCACAAGGAACACTGGAACACACTGGGGTTGTGACTGTGTGGACTCAGGCAAGAACTACTAGTCAGGGGCTTGCTTGCCCCATGGCCAATTCAGATAAGGAGAGCAAAGGGCTGGAAGAGAAGGGAGGGGAAAGTGCTCCATACATTAAGAGAAAAAGGCATTATTCAAAGACTATAAAAGGCAAAAGTTTGGATGAAGGAGAAGAGAGAGGGCTGCCAAGTGCTCCTAACAAATGAAAGAGGAGCAGGCTGCTGCCAGGCCTTGGCACGGGTGCTCTGCTTGTATAAATCACTCACTGGAGACCTATGGTAGTTCCTGCTGACAAGCTGTCCTGCTCCTTGGCTGGGGGAATAGGGCATGTGCTTTACATGTACTTACAGAATAGTAAACTGCTATTAAAAGGGGGGGAGAAAACCCCTGTCTGATTTACTTGTGGGTTTGCTGCTCGGCTCTGCTGTCACAAAGGCAGTTTGGATCCATGGAAAACTCCAGGCTCACGTCCCTGTGGAAGCACTTGACCCCTTAAGGGGACAGGCAGCAAGAAACCATCCCCAAGAGAACATGAAATAGGCTAAAGGCACAGAAACATTGGGTGGGTTCCAAACAGCCCCAAGGATGTGGTTCCCCCCCAGACACTGGTGACGGGCTCAGCCTGGCTCAGAAGGGGAAAGCACCTTGAAGCAGGCTGAGATCACAGCTGGGATCATTGCTACATCAGAGCCACAAGCATGGGGTGGATGAGGAGCAGAGAGGCTGCCTAAGCTCAGTTAGCAGCCAGGGGGACATGTGCTTTGTCTGCAGGCTGCTGGGACCACTGGTGAGAACGGGCTTCAGACAGCAAAAGATAGGAAGGATGGATGTTCAGCTTAAGGGGGGAAAGGAGAATTCAAAGCCAATAAAGGACTTAGAGAGATATATAAGACATTACAATTGAGGCAAACCTGACCAGACTAGTTCTGTCTGTATTGACTTTGCCTCTCCACGTTACAGGGCATCCATCCTGCTTTATCACTCAGCCAGCTGCACAAATGCACACAGCACATCAATACAGGCACGCAGCAGTCTGGGAAATCCAAGGGTTGCTCCACCACAACACCAACTCCATCCAGAACCCATCAGCTTTCCCAAGACAGTCGTCTGGCTGTCTAGTCTACCCCACACTGACAGTACTGCTCCATGCCAGTCCATGCAGTGGGTTTTAGGACATTCAAACCTGCAGGAATAAGAAGTGAAACCCAACAGAGATAGGAATCCTTACGGTGCTGTTTGTTGCAGTGCTCCCAAAGCCAGCTTTGGTTGGAACACAGCTGGATGGTGCTGATCCACAACCCACAGAGCAGCCTGGTTGGAAGACTGACCTTTTCTGGGTGTCTTCTACTGTATCCCTCAGTTTATGGGCTGTAACCCCACACCTCTGCTGTAACCTGTTCTGAGCAGTGCCCAGGGCTGGTTTGTCCTCAAGAGCCTGGTGATGCCACTCTCTGAGTTTCACTGCTTATTTGTCCTGGCTACATTGGGAGGAAAATGCTTATGAGATGAAACCAGACCTATTTAGACAAGTAACTGCTAACATAACAAACCCCAACAAGTGCTGCAGCCTAAATCTCACCCCAGATTGAGAACTTACTTGAGCATGCAAGCAGATGGAATTCCAGTAATAATCCTACCGCTAATTCACAGGGAGCACAAGCTCTTCAGGACATGGGCTGTGGATTCAATGGAAAAACCCCAAGCAAATGAGATGTTTGTGTGCATTTACAAAGTAAGGCTGGAGCCAAAGCAAGCACTCAGGCTTTCCAAATCACAGCTCCTGGCCCCAGCTGATGGACTCGCTGCCTTGCTGGTAAGACACGACCAGCACAGAGGATGCTTTGAGATGACTTCTGCTGCTGAGGTCCTGGGGTGGATCATGGGGAGAAGAAGGTCAGGCTTGTGCAAGACTTGTATGTTAAAGTAGGTCGCTGATCCAACCCATCCATTTAGGGTTATATGCCTTACTGATGACTTCAGCACCTAACTGTCTTGACAACACCAGCGAGGAAGCACCGCTGCCAAGACATTAATGGATCTAGGGCAAACCTCAGCCCCAAGCAGGAAGCCAGTGTAACACCCAAGCACCTCAACCACCTTCCAAACAACACTTACCCAGGATCTGAATGAAGCAGAAGCAACCTGAATCCTTGGCAAGCAACAAGTGATGTCTCTGCAGCCACACACAAGTCTGCATCCAATGCATCCAACATGGTACTGAGGATCCCTGCTTGTCCTTTAGAGATGGGGACAGTGAGACACTCACCCAAATGATGTGCAACAGGGAACTGTCACTGGACACCAGCACAAACAGCACAGCTCTTACTTCTGGAACAGTACCAGCATCCAATTGAACCTCAAACCCCAGTCTGAACACCTCAGCTGTTAAGTATGTGGTTATCTCCAGGAGCTTACTTTGGTCTTCTTTAAAAGGTGTGGCTGTGAGCAAGTCATGAGCATGGGGATTAAAGGAAGGGGTGTAAGAGGTTAATTGGGTTCTGTTGGCAGAGGGATTGAGGCTGGCTGCGTTTTTTCACTCAGCAGCACATAGAGCAACGTGTCACTTGTAACTGAGCTAATGAAACACCTCTGGAGGTAAAACACCATGGGCTAAATTCAGACTTGGCTTAGAGACCTGCAGCTCATTCACCACAAGGGTTATGCAGAGATGGAAGTGCTTCGTTTAGGGACAATGGGCTGCGAAGGTAACAGAACTGCTCTGGCTTTGCAGAACCTGCTTCTCCCCACTCGAGGCTGTTGGGTCTAGGGGTAATTCAGCAGATTTATGGACACTCTTCCACTATGGGACTATGGGAACTCTGTCAATATACTAATGCTGTTTACCCAGGCCAGCCTCTCTACAGTGATACCACAGTTGTTCTCTACAAATAGAATAGGGAGGGCAAGTAGTCAGCTCCATAGTTATGGCTTAGTTGAGCGAGGGTGGCAAATACCTGCCCTTCTCAATGTGCTTTTATGATGGGCTCCATCAACCAGCCCTCATCCTTTCAGCTTTCACAAGGGGAATTAAAGGTTCATTTTCTAGTCTTCAAAGCCCTCATAAACCCCCTCTGCCCCAGAGCCAAACTAACAACCACCACTTGAAGGCAAGTAAGGGAGGGCTGGCTTCCTGATGAGGCTAAGCCAGAGTCCTGCAGGGAATCGCATCCTCTCTGTGGAAGCTGGGAATGATGTGATGTTACCTTGTCTTCCAAGTCAGGAAGAGAATCCTTAACAGCAGGAAAAACAGGGAGACATCTTCAGAGGGATTTTTGTCCAAAGCCTCTTCCTGCTGAGGTTTGATCCCTCCTTCTCTGGCTTTAGGAAAGGAGACATAAGTAGCTGCCTGGTCTACTCACAGGTACCTAGGAATGCAATGTGTCATGTTAATTGAAAGAGCCCAAGTGCTGAAGGAGAGGAAAACGTGCCCTGATAAGCCAAGCAAGTCCTTTCTGTGCTGTTAGATTGTCTCCCCTAACATCCAGCTCAGAGTCTCTTGACAGCAAACAGAAGAGAGGCTTTTTCAGACCATGTGTCCTGCAAACCCACTCTGGGGCAGGCTTTCCTGCATCATCACTGCCTCTAAAGGCAGAACCAGATCCACTGCAGCTGATCCAGTGAATGTAGACAGGGGAAAAGGCACCATTGCCACCAGTTCAGCTGCCAGTTTGCCAAAGAAAGGAATCCACTTGCCTTTCCCAAAGCTGCATCGCTCCTATAGCACAAAGAGGGGCAAAACCGGAGGAGAAACTGCTCAGGACATAGAGAAAAGGATCCCCTCCTTGGGGCAGCTTTATTGCAAGGGCTCTTTTGACAAGACTTTAAAGGCAATCTGTCCTGCAGTATAAACTATATCATTTTCAAGGAGCCAAGAGCTTGCTAGTTCACATTAAGTGCTATTAATTGTCCTGCTTATCACGTTGTGCAGTTTGACCTCACCTACTGCTTTCTCCCCACGCCTGCTGCAAAGCATCCATCACAAAGCTACAGGGGCAGGCTCTGGTTTGTGTTAGCTTGATTGCTATGGACTTTAACAAAGCACCCATCACAGCTGCTGAGCCACGCCATAGATCAAGCTCCTCTAATCCTTTTCATGTCGCCAGAGGGGAAGGCTAAGCAAAACATCACATTGAACCTCCCAGGGCTTGATTTCAGGCTCAAGAGATGGCAAAGGCCATGGGAGCTTTGCCTTTTTCCTTGCTCCTTTCGAATCCACAGCAACAGGAGGAAGGAGGAAAGCAGGAAAGGCAAGCAGGGATGCTGAGGTAGCTACTCCACTCATGTTCCCTAAGGCACATCAAGGGGAATCTGCCACACTGAGTTACTGGCTCAGGGAAGATGAGTGTGAACCAGTGGCCTTTGGGAACTCAGCAGCTAAGATAGTTAGCTTCTGGGTCAGCTTTTTACCCTCAACAGCAAGGCTACTTGTGGCAAAGCCTTTAGGGAATCCATATGAAAGCTCCTTGCAGCAGAGCACGTACATACAAAGCCCAAGTGTGCTGCATTCTGAAGGTTTCAGTTGGCCCTTTGCTCTCTGAACCTGCTGCATACAAGAGAGTGAATCCCCAGCATGACTCCCAGCACACACATCAGTGTAGGAGCCTCCAAAATCTGCTTCCTCCTCTCCCACTGGAAGCAAACTAGCTTGAGGCTCCTCTGCCTCAGGGTGAGGAGGAGCAAACAATGGGTTTAATCCCTATCTCCCATCTCTTCCTGGATGTGTAATTCCCTGAGTCACCGGGAGAAATGCAGGAGCAACAGGAAAGGCTTAGGATTTCTTTGATAAGAGGTCAGCCCCATCCCTGGCAGTGTTCAAGGCCAGGTTGGATGGGGCTAGCATCCTGCTCTAGTGGAAGGTGTCCCTACCCGTGGCAGGGATGATTCCTTACCTGAATCCAAGCAGTATTCCCTGTGAGGAAGGGGAATCTGGTATCTCCGAGATACCAGATGCTGCCTGTGCAATGTGCAGCAGCCACTCTGCCTGCAGTCCCACTCAGAAACATCCAAATGCCTTCCAGATGGTGAGTGGAGGAAAGAACACATCTGCACACACGTGGACGTGGGACTTCTGCTCCGAGGGCGGAATCAGTGACACTGGAATCCCAATTCCCAGTGATTCACTGTGTCAAACGGGCTTGAAAAAGAAGAGGTTTCAAGGAAAATGAGAGCCCTGCTTTACTTCACTGAGAAAAGAAGGAAAAGGACCCATAGAAGAGAAAGGAAATCCTGCCCCGAACACTCCCTTTGTTCTTTAGGATGATTTTCACCCTAGGTTTGTGCTCACTTGTGAACTAAAAAGAGCCTGACCTGAGCGTTTTCCTTCGCTCTCAAAACCAGAACAAGGCAACCCAAAGCCATCCCTCGTTGTTCTGTCCCTGTATTAACTTCAACTCAAGCGAGGGGGCAAGTTGCGTAACTGTTGTTTGTAACTGCTGTCACGTCAGCCCTGAAACCGATCCCTGCAACACTGAGGTTATCCAAAAGGGCTTTGTTGTTCTTCTCGTGTAGATCTGGGAAGACGAAGCCCTACCCTGAAGAGATGTTTTGGTTCCCGGAGCTCTGTTGCCTATTAGCCCTGTGCTTGGGTGTCTGTGCTCTCCAGCTTTGTTTCAGGCAGCGCGAGGCTGTTTATGCACAACCGGTTCTGTGCATCCCACTAATACACAGGCTACAAAACACCCTGTGCTGAGGCAGAGGAGTAAACTTGCCCAAGTGGCTACGCTCCTAAGGAGCCATTGAAACACGTTCTTTTGGGAAAGGCAGTTTATTGGAATGCTTTAATGGGCTGGGATTAGAATTTATCTGGCTCTTCTGAAGCGAGGGGACTGTAAGTGATGTAGCACCAAACCCTGAGGGACCATTTCTCCTTATGCCTGCCTCAAACAATGTCTTCTTCACTTACACACACACAAAAGGGATCCTGGAGGTGAGAGTCACCTCCTCCATGAGCCCACAAACACAGAAGTACACTCACCTGGGAGATGTCTTCCCTGTCTCCAAAGGATTCGGGTGATCCATTTCCAATTCCTATTTCCAATGCTTCTAGTCCCTAAAAGGGGCATTAACCATACAAAAGGCAGTTGTACCGGACACCACATCCCCAGTAAGGAAGCAGCAAGGAAAGAGTTGGTCTATTGATGTTTTTGGATGGTTGTTGTCCAAAATTCCTTCGGAATGAGCACATAGATAGCGTGCGTGCGGGCACGTGCGTGTCCAGGCGAACAAGCAGTTCTGTGTGAGAATAATCACTTACCTTCCAAATGATGTATTACAAAGGCAAGGCCTGAGCATTGAGGTTTATGCAGGGATATGAAAACTGGGAATGCAGTTTAGCCAGAAGCAGTGGATGTATTCTCAAGGATAATCCCACATAAATCTCAGCAGTTGTACTGGGGGGGTGGGTGTCTAAGAGTCTAATGAACGTACAGTTGGTAAACACCTCTCTGATGTGATTAACTTCAAACTTGGGCTGGAAGAGCTCAAACTTCAACACTCGGAGGTAAAGCTTCAAGAGAGATACACAAATAGATGCCCCATGAGGTGCTCTTGTCTTTAGCAGGAGACCTTGTGATGGAGCCAAAGGCAACTTGGGATCAAAGGCAGTTAACTGAAGTCTTTGGGGGGGGTTTCAATGCACTTGTGACTAAGAACATCAGGGCTATGAGCAGGAGGTGCAAACCTGTACTGAGAGCACGTGTCTCCTCTGAAAATAGTGTTACCAGGCCCCCATAATGAGGATGAGTGAAAGCCACACATCTCTGAGCTGTAACCAAGGCTCTACCATGTACACACTTACCCTGCTCTGCTCGCTCATGGTCTCACTGCAATCTCTGCTCTAAGATGATGACAGTTAGGCTCGGTACTATGCAGATGCAGCATGCAGCAAGCCCTTTAGACATAATCCAAGCCAGGTTTCTCTTAGCAGCTTCATTTTCACCAGGAAGCCCTTGGAGAACTCTGTTCCCTGCCCTACAATGGCCTCGGTAGCTATGAGTTCAATCTCAGCCTCTGTGCAAAAGAAACAGTACTTCATTACTGTCAGGAATGAAATGCTTCAATGCTATAAGGAAGCCACAGAAAAACCTTCACTTGCTTTGTTAAGGATGTCTAAAAGATGTTTCATACTAAAACCATATGGTTGTGCTTTGCAAAACCCCCTCGAGTCAGAAGCCTGAAGCTTGAGCTCCATCAAAGGTATGAGTCTCAGCGGTGATGATAGTGTAAGTTCATACACAGTCACACAGCTTCACATTTGGAATGCTCTGCTAAGCATCACTGCGTGCTCCTAACAGGCTCTGCCTGCCTTCAAAGCAGCAAAATCCTTGCTTTTGCAGACCAAAAGGCTTAAAACTTTTCCATCTCAACCTTCATTCTCTTTCCAAGCCTTCACCAAACACATTCCCTCTTTCAGCCACACTGTTGATAAAACACTCATCCCTGCACAAGCTCCTCGGGAAAATAACTTGGAATGTCCCACCTTTCCCTGCCCCATTCCCAATCCAAGGTTAATTGTGGCCACTTACTCTGCACCATGGAATGCTTTTCCCTTTTCATTCCTGTGTCAGATGTCAGATTAGACAGAAGGAAGAAGCTCTTTACTGTGAAGGTGCTGAGGCACTGGAACAGGCTGCCCAAAGAAGCAGGGAATGCCCCATCCCTGGCAGTGCTCAAGACCAGGTTGGACGGAGCCTTGGGTGACATGGTCTTAGTGTGAGGTGCCCATGGCAGAGGACTGGAACTGGATCATCCTTTCCAACCCAAACCGTTCTATGGTTCTGTTACTGGAGCATATCCATTATGGCAGCCTGCTGGTTACCCATACAGGCCACTGGGCAGACTTACCATCATTCCAGCCAAGCAATTACCAACCTCCTGTTTTCCTACCTGTGCCCTAGCTATGTGTTGATCCCGACAGCATTCCAGCTCGGACACACAGGTGGGTGTGAAGGCAAATGAACTGCAAGGGTCACCACGAACACCAGAGGTGTGTTTTAAGTCCCATGACCGAGGCTGTTCTGTGCCTATTCTGAAGCTCACGGCTGCGATCACGATGACTCTCTACTGTCCTTATTAACCATCTTCTGCTTTGACTAATGGGATTTGGCTCATTCTTGGCTGGTTTTCCATCACTAAAAGATGGCTGTTGCCTAGAGGAGAACATTAACAAAAGGAAATGTGATAGACCATGCAAAATTAAACAGAAATGAGGACTTTATTCTTAATACTCCTCACTCACATCACTTCTCCAGTCATCTCAATAACACTTCTCTTGGTTTAAGCCACCTTCCTCCTCAATGACAGCTTCAGCACCAGCGAGTCCTCCTCATACTCCTCCCTTTGGAGACCAACTACAAGCAAAAGCTGTAAGAGAACGTAGCTCTAGCACCCGACCTGCACCTTCTCACCCTAGGTCCAAGCTGGTCTGTTGTGCTTCGAGCCAACCTCTGCGGTTAAATAACGACACAAAGCAAAGATATACTCCATAAAACATTAATATTTTAATGAAAAATCTTAGCTTCATGTTTCTATCCAAAGACACTCAAAACTAGTTTTTCTCCCCCCTTAATTTTGACCTATAATGGGACCAGTTTGGCTTTTTTTTTGTATTTTAGACCATTTTTTTTTAAAGATTAAACAACCAGGCTAGCAAAAAGGTACCCAATACATACTTTTCTTATATCAAACAAGCTAGTATTTCAATACAATGTAACTATACAGAATATATACATGACACAGATGATCACAAAGCAAACACTACAGGCTCAGAACAGATTGGAAAACCCATGATATTCACATTGGTTACAAGAACTCTAAAAATGATTTTAACGTTGAAACGGCACTTGGTTTACAAAAGAAGTCACAAAAATAGATATAGCCACCAAGAACTATGGTTCCTGAAAAATACTAATAGCCAGATAGGAGTCTATAAAATGTGAAGTGTATTTAAACATCGTATACATTAAAAAACATAAACCAAACCCAAAAAAAACCCAACTCGGGGAAGTCAATAAACATGCCAAGTAATCTAGCTGTGGCCAGCATCAACAAGAGAAGCTGTACTGGGGATGAGATGACAACGGGATATACGGCTGGTGACCGGAGACTGGCACAAGTTAAAGGGGGTTTCACTGGTACTAAAATGCACAAAGAAGCCCAACAATAATTTAATTCACATTTTTGTTTTCCCTCTTTTCCCTCGTCGGGGTTTCACCATAGGGCAGCACCTTAAAGTGAAGGCACTGCGGGAACAGGGCGAAGAAGCTGTCCAAGGACTTGGTGTAGCCAGGGCTATAGGTCAGGATATCAAAAGCATGCATCAGCTAAAGGAATGGTGAAACAACATCACTCCTCTGGGGACTTCAACAACCCTCAGGAAGACTGTAGGTTAACAGTTGCCACACAGCACCAGGAGCTCAGTTGGCTTCATTTTGTTGTTAGTGCAACCAGGGTTGTAGCTGAGACCTGTGGGACACTGAATTACTGTGATAGCACACATTGAGTTAACAAAAACCCAGAGCAGTAGCACTGTTGCATTAAAGGAATTCACATTTGGTTCTTTTATGGTACGTTTCCTCCAATACTTGGAACTGACTCCATTTCTTAGGGACCTCGGATGGGGCTGAGGTTCCATCTGGCCTTGAACCCTCTTATCTGCCATCGAGATGCTATGGAATTTATGATGTCCATAACTGGAGATGAGAACCCTCCAAAACTGGGGTTCACCTCGGAAGCAAAACTCCAACTTAATGGATCTGAATGAACATTAGCTATTTTCCCATACTCTGATGGTGTGGAAGTTGCAATGGACGCAGGAGCAACGGGCGCTCCTACAGCCCCAGTTTCTCCATCCCTGCAGGGTGCACAAAGCTCCCCTTCTATTTGCATATAGAATGCTTCCTGGTTCCTCTCAGAGAGAGACCAGTAATAGTCTCAGTGCTCTTATGTCCTGGGGCTGGAGGGGAAAGCCAGCAACCAAGAAACGACTGAAGCCCTCATATAAAAACTTGAAACCATAGCTTAAAAACAGTAACATTTTATCCCAGAAGGGACATATAGGGATCATAGTCTTACAAAATATATTTGACTGCATTGGCAGCTATTACTTCTTTTAAAAAGCCTAAATTCACACCTTTTAGACTCAAGATACATGTGAACCCAGAACCATTTCCCATTAAGTTTACTAATCTCTCACTATGAGAGACTTGACCATAGTATCTGCGAGCCTGACAACTGAACTCAAACTCCAACACACGTCTCGTTTAATGCAGTGTTAACAGTGACAAAAGCAGTTCTGACCAGGAGCTTCAGTGGCTACAAGTGTAGGTGTCCCTATGGATTTCCAGTCTCTGCATGGAAAACCAAACCAAACCCTCCCGACTCAGCCAAACCTCTTGCACAGTTAAAACATCACTTCTTTTTCTTCCACTCTTTGTGGGGAAATAAAAAGCTGCTCAGTTTTCCCCCTCTCCCAAAACACCACATTAAATCAGGAACAAAGCCAATCCCTTCCTTTCCCGTTGTTCCCATCAGATGTACTGCTCTACATGATACACAAGGAGTAAAGACCCTGCACAGACTCCGAGGATCCAGGTCCCTGGCTAGTTCTGTGGTAGTGAAGGCACTCTGCTTGCAAAATGAACAGGGGAGGAAAGGGTTTGCTACCGAGTGCAAAGACTGGTGCCACGTGGGAGAAGGACACACAAAAGCAGGACAGAAATCACATTGTGGATGGATTTGGAGACAACTCAATGACAAAGAAATATGCAACAGGTCAGATGTGGAGCTATTTGGGACTAAATCACTTGTAACTTAAAGATGAAGGGATTGGAGGGATAGAGGCTGAGAGTGATCTGGTTTGTCTGTCTTAGCAGTGGTCAGAACCAATGGATGGGAAGGGACAAAGATGGAGCCAGCCCTTTCTCAGTGGGCACAGATTGCAATACAAGCAATGCCACCTAAAGATGCTGACCCCTTTTGAGGGTGAGGGTGGCCAGACACAGGAACAGGCTCCCCACAGAAGCTGGGGAGCATCCACCTTGGCTGATGTTTCTCTGCCTGGACCGAGCAACCTCTTGTGCTGACTCTGTCTGGAGTGCAGTGATTGAAGATCACCTCCAAGTCCCTTCCAGTTCAACGCTTGTGGCATTCAGGGATCCCTGTCAAGCAGCAATATAAATGCATTTCAAATAATGGTTGGGTTTTTTTCTGAGGGGGAAGAAAAAAGGGGAAAAAACCCAGAAAAAAAATAAGCAGAAAATAAGAGAAAGAACAAAAGGGAAAGAAGAAAAAGAAGAGAGAGAAAAGAAGAAAATGCAGCCCAGAGTTCAACTCCCTCTGATAATGGACTGAAAGAAATTTAAGCTTTAGGTTTAAACCCAAGTGTATTTTAAGGCAAGTTTCTTCCAGCTTAGTGAGATCTCCATCTCGCCCAATTTGGAATCTAAGCATATTAGAAACAGGGACTGGTTTAAGACGTCCTATGTTTTACATCTGTCCTGTGAAGAACACCAGCATTTCAAAGAACTGAGCACTTCCAACAAGTTAGGGAGGAGAAATAAAGTGATATTTGTATTTCATGTATGGTTGCTCCAATGGAGAAAAGAGCTGTTGACAAGAAACAATTACACACGGGAATACAGACAAGTGAACCCAAGCCTAAACCAAGCAAACCAAATAAACTCTCTTGTTCCTGCAGTTGAATCAGACTGAAAAGTGAGAATTAAGATGTTACACTGAGACTACAGGGTTGAAAAGATAATGCCAGGTTGGACACAGGGGCTTGGAGCAAGCTGCTCTATTGGAAGGTGTCCCTGCCTGTGGCAGGGCTTGGAACTGGATGAGCTTTAAGGTCCCTTCCAGCCCAGCCCAGTCTGGGATGCTATGATAACTCAGTGCAATGAACAGCGAAACCCATGGCTTGCCTTGTGCCAAGGTGTTAGCAGTTAATGATGCTTTTCAAGGAAGAACATGTTAGAGCTACAAAGTCTTCCCCCCCTCCCCTTCTCTTTGGTATTGGGAAAGCAGTTTGCCTTCTGATACAAGTTTAATCCAAGTATGTCCATGCTGTAGTTGTGCAACTCCTCACCCTGTTTAGCAAAGCACCTAAAGGGTGAAATTACCAGATTCTGACAGAAGATGATGTCCACCTTTGATTCTGGCCTCTGTGCAGGCTGGAAATGCATTTGTGTGTGAAGTACTTTCTACCAGAGGAACCACAAAGGATTCTCATAGACCTGCAAAGTGGAGTAACACGTATCAGACAAAAAGAAATGATGTATTTGAGATCAGTGTCATAGCCCTATAATTCAGGATAAAACTCAGCAAAAGGCATTGGTTTCTCAATGACAGGAATTGGAAGTGGAAGAAGAGAACTGGTCTTCAATTCATCCCATCAACAGACACAGTGCAGCATCCCCAAAAGAGAGTTTCTCCTACAAGCCCTTTTAAGAAGACTTACAAAGGTAGACACACACGACTGGATTGTAGCAGAGAACTTTGCAGCATGTTCCTAAAACACCCTTTGGTGCAGAAACTTCATTCCAGTAACTTGGAAAGGACTTAAAACCCAACTGGTTTTGCTCTGTTTAACTAAAATGTGTGGGTTTTACCTAAAACACAGCAGAGGAAGATTGCTGAAGTCACTGAAACCCTTTAAGCTCGTTCCAAAGGGCAATAAACCTTCTTCCTTACCCAGGTTGGCTATTAGTAGAACCAGCTCGGGGCCACAGAGTATCAGAGCTGCCTAAGCTAACAGAGTACAAAGCTATCTTGCAATAGAACATGATTTTTGTGCCTTCTGTTTTGTCAGGGGCAACCTTTCTCCATCCATTTCATTTCCTCCTCATGTCTGTGCAAACCAAACCCAGAGAGAACACATGATTCGAAACGAAGGGAGTATGTCATGCCTTTGGAATACTTAGTGGTAGGCATTTTGGCATCCAACACTTGAGTTCCCTTCAGAAGCAGTAAGGAAAACCACCAACCTCCTGTTGGATTTTGCTTTCAAAGCAGCTCTAGAGCCTCACCAAAGCAAACCTCCCTGCTCTGAAAAGCCCCCAGCCTCAAATTGCAGCTTTTCCTACCAATGGAAATAAATGAAATGGCAAACCTTTCCATTTATTGCTTACTTGAGCTGGGTGCGGAGCTGGAGTCATGGCCTGTACTAAACCCACTTGGCAAGGATTTCAAACGCCTGGAAACAGGAACAGTTCATCATTGCTCTATAGGCTTTTTGTAAACAACCCCCTGTTGGGTTAGAAAGTCGGCCTCTAAAGAGAATAAACTGCTTGTTTTGTTCAAAACAAGCCTGATAAACCTCTCAGAAGCTATACATGCATATGGATAAACAGAAGATGTGCAACAATGCACAAGAGAGCTCATTTCTCCCTAGCTATAAACTCCCTCTAGTTAGATCAGTCAAAAGTACAGGGGGAAGCGACCAGAACTTCCCTTCCTCATGAAGGAATGCTCTTCCTGAGGACAATCTGGCCATGATTTTGAAGAATTTATTGGGAAAACCTTCATTTTCACACATGGTTCCCCTTCTACAGGGACATACACTCACAAGATACTTGTCAGGCTTGCATGGATGTGTATTTTTCCAGCCTCAATTCATTCCTCACCATTATGCTAACCTTAGATGGGCAAATGTGGTTTGATCAAGCAGTTGCTGAAAGGCCTGGGATATCAGAAGGAGGAATACCTGGCATGACATCACCGGGTTTGTCAAAACTGATTCGTTTTGAGATGGAAAAGGGACAATGTGCGTGGCTGTGAGCTTCAAAACTGCTTACTGCTTCCAAGAGAAGGGTTACAGTAAGTGCTTTGACAACCAGCAGGCACAGAGCTAGGAAGTGTCATTTTTTATGCAGGAGATTAAAGCATCCACTCAAAACTAGTTAGAACCATTCAGGAACGCTTCCCAATGCTTGTCATTTTAAAAAGGCTTCCTCTGATTCCTTTCCCTTCACCAGAGGGTCTGCAGAAGCAAGACAAACGCAATGAGCTGCTCTAACTGTGGAAGAAGAGATAAAGTGATCTGAATCGGTTGTTCTTCTTTAGAGGTGTCTCACAGCTTCCATGGTGTTCTGACAGGATCCTTTTTTGTGCAATCAGTCTTATTCACAGAAGTGAGCGTTCAGTCATGACAAATACCGTAACATCTGGAGCAGTTTTCGGTTTAAAGCGTAGCTTACAAAGGAAAAAGGGAAAATCTCCCCACTTCTCTTAAAAACAAACCCAAAAATTAAATTAAAATGTACAGGACCAAACACAGGCACTTTCCAAAGAACAAAAATGAAACCAAACCATGACTTATTCAATAGTAATGGATGACAGCTCCTGTTTCGGAGGGTCACCTGCGGCTGCCTCAGCAGTGGCGTTAGTCTTTGGCTGCTCTGGCACATCTTCTTCCTTCTCTGCCAACCCACCCAGAGACCCCAAGGGGAAAGTGCTTTCACAATTCTGAGTTGATGACACCTGTGAAATGACAGGCATTTGGACAGAAGAGTTGCTTTCAAAGCCATGCTCCCCTAGCTCATACTGCCCGAGGGTCTCTTCTTGTTCCTGGTTTAAGTAGTCCGGTACTAGGAAGTCACTAGAAGAGGGACAAAGGACAGAAGAGAAATGTCATTTCTCACACAAACACCACAGGTAGCAGTTTATATCACACAAGCTACACAAAGCATTGCACAGAGAACAAGGATATTCATTACACATTGCCCTCAGATCATCACAGTGACATACTTCACTAAGCACTATACCCTGGTTCCCATTTAAACACACACAGAATGTATTCAAAAGCATCCTTATTTCCTATATAGCAACCTCTTCTTACTTAGACTGTACCACCTTGCAGAGAATGAAAGTTAATGTCTGGAACATCACCTGGCACTGAAAACCTCCTTGGAAGAAAGGGAGCACCCAGCTTTTCAAAGCAGAAACAAAACTGAGTTCAGCACTGGCAAAGATGTGGCCTTTGACATAAGATCCACCCCAGAAAGAGCAGCAGCACTCCCCTCACAGAGCACAAGCACAAGGGGAGGGTTCTGCCACCCGCAGTGGTGCTTTGTGCTCTTGACTCCTATCACACGCAGTTACTTCCCATTCCAGCCCTTTCTGGACATCACTTCTGGAACATGCTCTTCCTATGGATGCACCCAAAGAAGATCTACCAAACTCCCAGTAGTATTTTCACATGTCAAGCACCAGACATGAGTGTGCACTTGAGGCAAGTATATATGTATTACATATATACATGTTTGCTTTGGTTCCTCCTTGTACTAAACCATCTAAAAGCAGTCCTGTTCTTAAATGACAGCAGCTTCAAATCCCAACTCACTATACACTAAGCCTCAAACTAAAGGGAGGCCTGTAGGCCCTAAAATCACATTCTTTAATCTGACTTGCATTTGGTGACAACAATCAAGTGCTTTCCACAACAACAGCTCCAGTTTTAGCACAAGTGCTAAGAACAAGACCTGCGTAAAGCCCCAGATCCGAAGCACTTGTACTTTTAAGCAATCTTCTGTTGGAAAAACACTGCCTGGCTTTCCTGCTTTGTTTTGCCATTTTTCTCCTGTTACATCACTGCTGACACAACCAAACACAACAAAATGCTGCAATGTTTTGTAGGGGGAAAAGCATCGTGTTTGGAAACCACGAGGGATGCTGCTGTAGATGCTGTGACAGTTACATTTGTCTTGCTCTGCTCAAGACTGGCACCGAGCTGCACTCTCTCTACAGGTTTAATAGCTGCAGAATCCATCGTTCTCCAAGTTTGTGGTTTCCTATCTCAGATTCCAACAGTTATAAACATTTATTTCGATATGGGAACACAGTGCTTGGCTGAACCTCAGAACCCTTTAATGAAGTGCCTTTGTGAGTCAGGCCAAGTCTTTTGTGCCCTGCTAAGCAAGAAATGCACAACTGGCCCTTACTATTTCAGACCCTGTTTGTCTAATCATTTAGTAACAGGTTACCCAGAAAATGAAAAGAGAGAAGGCATGGAGTCATTCAACCTTTCCACATCGAGCAAGTGCTTAAAATACAGTTGTTGTAAGTCTATTCCCTATGTAAATGACCAGGTTTTGAGTAGCAAATCATTCACTGGACTCCACAGATACTCCAGTACGTAACGCTCTGGTTGAACACCATCAGCCTGTCCAGAGATCCTACTGAAAAGAGAAATGAAGCAACCCAGAAGCAGCCTGCGCATCCTTCAGTGCCCTCCTACACAGCTCAGACGCTGTGACCCAGGACTACACCAGAGAGTGGCTCAAGGATGCTTTGGCTGGCAGCCTGAGGACAGGCACAGCAGGCTGCCCTGCAAGCAGGAAAAGATGATTTAGGAAAAGGAGAGAAAAGCACGTTTCCCTGGTAGGTTTTTGCTGTGCACCTCACCTGCTCTGGAAGTAGTTTGCTAGCTCTGACGCTTCATGGTTCAAGCTCCTCAGGTGAACGATTAAATTCCCAGAGTTGGTGAACATGGCGCCACATGTTTTGCACTCGTAAATCCGAGGCTTGCGGATAATGTGCCGGGAAACCCGCATGTGGTGTTTATATTCCCCGAAGGAAGTGAAAGTGGCACTACATATCTGGCACCGGAAACAGCGTTTACCTTCGTGCTTCAGGCGATGCATCTTGAGCGAGTAAGCGCGGGTGAACTTTTTCCCACAGCGGTCACACTGAAAGGGTTTAATGCCTGTGGAGGAGAGAGCAAAGGAACACTCGGTCACCTGCTGGAAGCAGAGCTCCAGGGGAAGCATCCTTCTGGATTCCCGATGGGAAGAGGGCACACGCACAGCAAAGCGCTGCTTTGGGAAGCAATTCGCTTATAAAAGGCAGGAGCCACAGAATCATGGAATGGTTTGGGTTGGAAAGGACCTTAAAGCTCATCAAGTTCTATGGGCATGGGCAGGGACACCTCCCATTGGAGCAGCTGCTCCAAGCCCCTGTGTCCAACCTGGCCTTGAGCACTGCCAGGGATGGGGCAGCCACAGCTTCTCTCTGCCAACACCTCATCATCCTCACAGGGAAGTGTTTCTTCCTTATATCCAACCTGAATTTCCCCTGGACATATAGAACAGAGCTCCACTTCCTCTGACCCAAGTGCCACTGCATTTCATAGCAGTGACACCTGTCCCTAACACTCACACTGTGCTTCCCCACAGTTTAACACCAACAAAAGCCTCCCTGGATTAAACCATGGTTAAAATCCTCAGCCACAGCCAAAAAGTATCTGCTGCAGCAGTCATCTCAAACCACCTTTGAAGTCCTTTGATCTCAGGAGATTCTTGTGCCAGACTGGTTCCCAACAATGCAATTATCAGCCTGCCCTTAATTGCAATGGGCTTTATTCCTGGCTGCCTTTGGCCTCAGAGAAGTGTTCTGGCAGGGGCACTGTGTGCACAAGGATGCCCCTGTCATGCAGCAGGAATGGTGATAAAAGGGGGCAGGAGCAGCTTTTATGTTGCGTGGGAACCTCTCTGGACAACCATTTTCAGCAGCCCTCCAAGACAGTTCAGGTTCATGCCTTTATGTATTCATGTAGAAACTCTGTTATTGGTTCATTCTGCACTTATTACCCCTTACACATAAGAGCTGTGCAGCATGTGGCAGTGGCCGAGCGCATGGAATCCCACCCCAACACAACTATTACAGCATAAAAGGCTGTAGCACCAAAAAGTTAAGACTGAATAAAAACTCTGAGCTCCACAAAGTGTGGCAATCCAACCACGAGGCCAAGAACCTGGAATCTGCAGCTCTATTCATAATAGGGCTGTCAAGGAAGGAAAAAGGTTCATTCAAAAGGCTGAATGTGCATCAGCCCAGGCTGTTAATTCCACTCTGCTTTTCCTTATGTTCAAAGCAGGAGCTCAACTATTAATTGGGGCTTTTAGACACAGAAAGCTGTAGTTAAGGTTACACTCAAACCCCTTGTTAAGCACATGAAAACAAGTTAATACACCAGGATATTGTCTTGTGGAGCTAAACCCCGTCATGCTCTTGGACTGTCCAAAGGCATCTATTTCCTCTGATAGCTGGAGGAAAATCTCTTCACAGCCATTCTGCTTATGGGAAAACACTGCCAACATGAAACAGATTTGAGGGTTTCTTTTGCATGCTGATTACACTGAAACAGCCATCCAAATCCTTTGCCTACTTGATAGGTTGGCCAAAGATGCTTTGTTGTGTGTCTGTCTGCTGTCAGTTAAGACTTGAGCAGCCAGCTTAGGGATAATTTCACAGCTGATATGCCCACGAAGTTGGGTTTTTAAAGTGCTGAACTCATATTATTATTGCTGGCCTAAACAGGGGATGGTCATTTTGCTTGAAGGAGTAATTGCTGGCAGTGAAATAAATCACCTCTTGACAACTGTGGTTGCTCTGCCCCAAAATGCTACAGCATCTGTGTGCAGGTCAGAGTCAAGCTCAAACCAGAAGGTGCTAAACCAAGTGCTCCAGTGCAATAACCCTTCCATTTCCCCTTCATTCACTACAATTTCAATGCTATTTATTGCCAGATAATGCTGACAAGTGAAAAACACCAAGAGTAAAGACTTTAGGTTTTCATAGCTGTTGCATGAACACAACAATGTGGGGATCAAGACTCCGAGGAGGCATACACCCAAACCTTTTGCTCCATGTACCATCTGTAGGAGCTAAATTGCTGATCAAACCAAACCAGTTGTCCTGCAAACCCTCCAAAAACTGTGAGATCCAAAGGCATACAACATTCTTCAATGTAAGGACATAAAATGGACAACATATTCTTATGGTTGCGAGTCTCCTCTAGAAGACAGCAGACAGCTACAACATGTAAGAGGAGGAATTTCAGTCTACATAATTTCTTTAGGAGAATGAAAAAGCCACGTATACTTTAGAGCATCTCATGGAAATTACTTGTTCTGATGAGTTTCAGGCAATCAGCTTTTCTTCAGTCCACTCAAACACTTGTCATCCATGAGCAGAACTATCAGATCTGATGGATCAGAACAAGCACTCAGTGAGACATACCTCTCTGAAACTGAAATCCTCAAGCACTTGGCAGGGGATTAAAGCACAACTGCATTATTCCATTCTATTGAGCCTATAAAGTAGTAATTCTTGGAAGGTTTCTTACCTGAGTGGATAAGCATGTGTTGTTTTAAGTTCTGAATGCGAGTGAAGCGGACCCCGCAGGTTGGACACTGAAAAGGTCTGTCTGGACCATTGGGGCTGGGTCTCTCTGTGCTGCTGGTAGAAGGAGCAATGTAGAGTTGGTAGGGATACTGAACGTTCTCCAAACTACAAAGAGAAAAGTCATTCGTTTACAAGCAAGCTAGAGGGAAAAGAACAAGCAAAAGGAAAGCTGAGCCTTGAACACAGCTGGGTGAGAAGAAGAAAAAGGCTGGCACATCACACGGCTCTGGAAATCTGCCTCTGACCTGCATCTGAATCCTTACAGTCATCAACTTTGTATACCAGAGAGTCCTAGAATAGCATCACAGACTGGGTTGGGTTAGAAAGGACCTTAAAGTTCATCCAGTTCCAACCTCCCTGCCAAAGGCAGGGAAATAACCTCTGACTTGTGCTCCTTTGAGCACTGTCTTCCAGCATCTCAACCACTTCCCATCAGCAAACAGCCCCTGAGGAGGAATTTCAGGACCTGAGCAAACTGGGAAGCAAAGGGGTATTTTGCAGCTTCAGTGATATGGATGGATGAAGTTAAAGATGATTCTGCTTCATTTCCATCCAAGTTCAATGAATTACATATTTCTAAGTTGAAACTATTCATCTATTGATTAATACTTGCTCCCTGTCTGATTCAATCAGCTCTAAGAGAACAGCTCAAGAATAGCTGCATTTAAATACCAGCACACAAGAAAGGAACAATTTACCTTTCAAAGGAATTTAGCTCAAACTGACTAATTGCTCCTACATAGCCTCGAGCTGCAAAAACTACCCTGGAATAATCCAAGTCCTCTGGCAAGGAATTTGCTTCCCTAAAGGGCACAGTGCAGTGAAAACAAATCTGGTTCAAGCACAACAGCAAGAGGAGTCTGGACTTACCTGGGGTTTCCCTTTCCTAAGCATTAAGGCCTCTATTTTGTATAGAACTACATTTCAGCTTGCTCCCAGCCTGATGGAAGATCAGATGTCACTGGAGCAGGGAATAGCTCTGAGCCTCAACATCCCACAGCCAAAACAACTCCAGTTTAGTTTGACTAAACTCTACTGTCTGAAATGGGATGTGTCTCCTGTTGCATACAAAGTCCCCTTAACTAAACAAATCCTCCTGCTGGTCCCCTTCCACCTCCAGCCCAGGTTGTTGGTTTCAAGATCAGGCTGAATTTGGGGACTTTTACCACTCACATGAATGAGATGTGTACTTTGCACACAGGCATTTCCCTACACAGCAGACACAAAGCCACAGACCAGAGCAGGAGGACAAGAATCACCTCTTTCAATTTGTCTGGACATGGATGTCAATACAGCCAGGAGAGCTGGCATTTGAATTCTGAGCACGTGATGGGTCTCTGCAGCAAAAGCTCCAGCTGTAAGACATACCTGGAGAGAAAGAGAGCACCAGGTACCTCTCGATACACAGCAGATAAAAGGAGCTTAGCAGCAATCAGTCTGTAAACCCCAGAAGGATTTCTGGTCTCACTTGGAACTGGAATAATATTTGCTCTAAGGAAGAAATTTGATTGTCCTTCACTTCTTTCTATACCCAGCAGGGTCCAGGGAGCTGTGGGGAACAGAGATGCTGACAGAACTGTTGATCTTTGCTAAAGGGAATGTTTGCAAGAGGGAAGCCAGAGCTCATATCCTGGGCCTGGCAGAATGCAGCTCACTGCCACTTAGGTGCCTACAAAAGCCAACTGAGGTCTCCCCAGATGTACTTGGTGTAAGTGAAGGGGTTTTAAAAGGAAGGTTCTGATGTGTCTGAGCAAATTCCTGAGCACTCCTGTTCCTCTCTGGGAGCAGCTCACTAGAGAAGGGACAGATTTTACTCTACTCAGATGTGGAAATAGCAGCTTGTGTCTCTGGAGCTGCTATGGTTGTACACTTCCCACTTTACCAATGACAGCTCCATCAACACAGACTGACAAGTCTGCTACCCAAATTGTCTTAGGAAAGGGGAAAGAAAAAGGGAAAGGAAAGAGGAAAAGGGAAAAGAAAGGGGAAAGACTGCAAAAAGAGCCTGAGGTTTAGAATTCCAGCTGCCATAAGAGCCTGATGATCAAACACCCCAAAGTATTTTGGGCCCAAGATGGACAACATGCCCTCATCTGGCACTTGTCAAATCTCACGCAGGCTGGCAAAGGGACAAATCCCTTTGGAAAAGGTTTCCTTGCCCTCAGCTGGGTGGGGAATTCACCATTCCAGCTATGAGCAATGCAGAGGGCAGAAAGGGTTGACTGGCCAGGTACTAAGAACTCCTCCTCATAGATGTACATCCATGTACACACACGTATACCATTCACACTGTGCTCAGATGAGAATGGCTTCAGTAAGAGCTACAGGGACAATCCCCTGGAAGAAATGTAGGATGAAGTTTGCTTTTCCCCTACACAGAAACTTCCTGAGCTTCTACAATGGGAATCATGAGGCTCTCCAGCTACCAATGACTGCTGTGACTCTTTCCATCCTCACACTGCAAGCAGGCTGAAATAACCACTGGGGGACATAACCGTGGCCCTTAGCATAAGGAAGGGACTACATCTGCAACACAAACATGTTTTCTCTTCCCCCTGCTTCTTTTTCCCCATTAATACCCCATTTTACATGACTTGCAAATGGGAGACTTGTGGCATTTGACATTTCCTCTCAGAGCTTTTCTGGAAGAGGCAGATAAAGAGATGGGTTTAAAATGTTTTCCCTCTGACACTGAACTATTCTACTTGCCAGTTTTTCTTCTTTTCACCATGAGACTGTATACATATTGAACTGAACTCTGACAAACAGCAGTGCCAAAATGCTCAGCGAGCCTAAAAGTGTTCTCTAGGTGTAAATAACAATGATTTGAGCTAAGTGGAGGTTCTCATTCTATTGGATCACAGAGACCTTTGATAACTGAGCCTCTGCAGCTCCCGTTTAAATGCAGCCTTTTGAAACACAGACTGTGAAACCAGGCAAGGCTGAATTACAGATGTGTTAGAGCAGTGCATTATACTCCAATGGAATATCAGAGACAGCTTTCACTGGGAAACAGGAGTTTTCATACTTAACAGATTGATGTGTGCCTATTATTACATGAAACACTGATTCAGGAGAAGGATCAATTCCTAATGTGCACATTGAACACAGAAACTCAAGAGAGAAGCAATCTTCAGTGTTTAAATACTTACAATTGTCTCCACTGTGCTAAAGATGTTAACAGTGGAAGAGCTTTAGGTGGCCTCACCTTTTGCTTTGGTTTATGAACAGAAATATAATCCATGCTGACTAAAAACCCCAGTTTTCCATATGGATTTGCATCATCCACCCACAACTGATTGTGACATTGAGAATCTCTCTTAATAAAATGACGTACAACCTGCCCTTCAACTAAAGGTGCATTCAAATGGATTCATGGGGTAAGGAAGGTCTTGGCACTCTCACCTGAGTTTATAAAATGGATCATTTCGCAGGAAAAATTAGGTCTAGAGCCTGAAATTCTCATAAATTCCCACTTTTTAATTACACAATTCCCATATGACTTCCCTTGTATAAATTATATGCAAACTGCAGTCAGCTTTGCTGATGCTTCTGTTCTTTATTTTCAAACCTGGGCAAATATTCCTTCCTCTTCTACACGGAAGAGACTTGGAATGGGAATTTTCAGTGTTTTTAATGGATTTTATGTATCTGGGATTTGGGCTAAAGTGCAACAATTTCCTAAGAAATGTCTGAAATAATCCAGTGCTGAAAACATGTATTCCACTTGACTTCAGAGCTATAGCTTTCACAATGCGGATTAGCTCCAATGCCAACATGTGCTCCTACTGTCAATTCAAATCCTAAGTGCTGGGTATTGTTTTTGCACTGTGGTTTGTTAGCAGATAGATTAAATGTTCTGTTCTCCCTTCAGATTTAATCCTGCAGGGGAACAGGTGTCAGGGGGAAATGGCAGGAAGGGTTTTATGAGCTAGGAAAATGCAGCTCTTGGTACTTCTGTCTACAGGGAGGTTCACTTGACGCCTCCCAAAGGTTCCCACTTGGCTCACAAAACACTATTTAAAGCTAGTTTGGTGCTTAGAAAGGGGGTAATTAACTACAGGACATCCCACTCAAGCAAAGAAATCCATTCAAAGCAGTGGTGTGCACCCTTGTGTGATGCTTGCAGGTACATTGGTTGTAAGAGAACTACATCTTGGACCAAACAGACCCATTTTAGTTTGGTTTTCTCTGCCAGCCTTCCCTTATAAGGGATTCCCTTTATAAATCACTCATCTCAGCCCAGCCAAAGACTGCTAAATATTTACACCAAGTGACACACAGCACCTTGGTGAGAAGCTACATGCAGAAAGCTTGGGAGAGAAGATTTAAGGCTGTTCTGTCTCTTGTGTGGTTTATGGCAATAGCACAGCCTGGTGAAGCCAGGACTGGGGACTTGGTTTTGCGGCTTTATGTCAGCTTTAGCATCCATACAACTGCCACACTTGTTTCACAGTGAAGATTTAGCTTTAATCTATTAATAAAGGGAAAAACACAACTATCTTCACAGGAAATTAAAAGCAACAAGCAAGCAAATCCTGACTTTCATCACCTCCATTCTTCCACTGCATCTGAACCTTCAGGCACTGATTGTACTCTGATGACCTCAGAGAAGTCCATGGAGAACAACTAAACATAGTGGGATTAAGGCTGGAGGGGGTAATTACAGCAGAACAGTTTGCACACCACACTGGTACATACCGATCATCATCATCTGCGTGAGCGTTAGTGCCAGAGGTGCTTTGGAGTGTGGGTAGTCCCTCCGTGACGCCCTCATCTATTGAGCCTAGGCAAAGAAAAAAGGGGGATTCAATGCAAATAAGTGTTCAAAAGGGGCAGGTGAATGCACATTTGTTTCCCCAAATAGTGTAAGATACTAAAATTGTCTTGGGAAATCATTTAGGAACCTCAGAGGCAACATGTTCCAAATACACTTCTCCACACAGATTATATAGGACATGGACAACTCAAAGAGCAAATACTTGGCACACCTAGAGAAGAAGCTATGTTAAATAGAGCCAGAGTTTTGCAAACACATCCAGTGTTAGCACTGCAAAGCAGGAATTTCATCAGTATTCAAGGCTTCTTGAGCAATAAAGTTCAATCCTGCTACACTACACTGTGTTCCAGACCTTCCATATGTATATCTGTTGATAATGCCTTCATTTATTGATAAGATGCTTAGAGAGAAAGAGCCCCATGAGACATTAGAAATGCAACACAAAAGAGACCAAACATCTGTTTGCAAGAGAAATGTACACACAAAACCATTCCAGGGCATTGCTCAGGGCACCAGCAGTCAAGCAAATGCAGCTCGAGTAGGTTTTGGAAATGGAATCTAAGGTAAATGTAGCACTAAACCAAAGCTACCTCATTCATCTGAAGAAGCTGTGGCTCAGATGGGCCTCTCTCCGGTGCTGAATCCTTGTTTAGGTGTATTAAGCAAGGTTGGTTTGGCCTGATGCCACCACCCTGCAATCATACCCATTAAGTAAAAGAATTCTCTGGGCTGCATCTCAAGCAGCGTGAGGTGATGCTCTGCTCTGGGGAGACCCAACTTGCAGCACTAAGAGCAGGTCTGGGTGTCCTCAGCATCAGAAGGACATGGAGCTGTTGGAGCAAGGCCAGAGGAGGCCATGAGGATGCTCAGGGGCTGGAGCAGCTCCTGTATGGAGCCAGGCTGAGAACATTGGGGCTGTTCAGGCTGGAGAAGAGAAGCAGCTTGGAGACCTCAGAGCAGCTTCCAGTGTCTGAAGGGGGCTACAAGGATGCTGGAAAGGGGATGTGCATCAGCAATAGAACAAGGGGTGATGGGCTCAAACTGAAACAGGGCAAGTTCAGGATGGATCTAAGGCAGAAGCTCCTCCCTGTGAGGGTGCTGAGGTGCTGGCACAGGGTGCCCAGAGAAGTGGTACAGACTCCCAGAGAGCTGTCCCTCTTAAGGACAGCGTGTTCTATAAAACCTTCCTAAACTGAACTACCATTGCCCTTAAATTATGGGCTGGTGATGGGAGGAAACTGCATCTCCAGCAGAGATTTCTACTCAGAATAACATCAGCAGCATCAAAATGCTTAATTCTGGCATGAGTTAACAAACTGTATTTGGGGAATTCAGCACCTATGCAATCTATAACATTACAAAACCCAATCCCATTCTGCTTTATCCTTCTTGCTCTTGCAATACTTCACTGAAGAACACACCAAATTGCTCTTAGGATTAATTTCATGCCTTCCCTTCTCAAATGGAAACAGTGTTAATGAGTTAGGAATATCTCTTCTCAGACATATCTATTGTTGCAACCACAATGACTTATTTATCAGGGCCTTGCTTCATGTCTCCTTCCATCTTAGAAAGTGCTTCCAAACAGAATAAATTGCAAATGAACAATCCTTGAAATGGCCCAAATTGTGAATAAGAGCTTTTTGCCCCATCAGAAGGAGAGGCAGGAATGCTTTTGTAAATGCACTATAAAACACTGAGATAAATACATGCAATTATAGGAGGAAAATATGTTCAGGGAAGAGAAAGCTGTACTTGAATGTATCTTGCTGCCTGCATTTACTGTTCTTCTGTTGCTGCATAAGGAAATACATCTTTGGGAGGTAAAAAGTGCTTTCTAGCTACATCATATATTAGGTACATCAGAACTGTGCTAATAAGAGCCTTGTTTCTCTTTGTAGCTAAACGTGAATAAAGACTATGTTGAGGATGGTTAACAGTGTTATGCAAAGAGCATTAAAAGGAATTCAAACACAAGACAAAGACAAAACCAGATCTGTGCTTTGGAGACTTTGGCCTAACACATTTCTTCTCTCTGCAGCCATTCTAAGGGAGAACACGGTGTAATAACACACTCAGTAACAGATTTAGGTTTACACATTATCATCACTACAGCCAAGATCCTCTGCCCTGTGCCATACAAGTGGTCAGGTACGTGACCATAGTGACATAAAATCTACAAACATAGAAACACAGAACCCCAGACTGGTTTGTGTTGGAAGGGACCTTAAAGCTCATCCAGTTCCATGGCCACAGGCAGGGACACTTCCCACTATAGCAGCTTGCTCCAAGCCCCTGTGTCCAACCTGGCCTTGAGCACTGCCAGGGATGGGGCACCCACAGCTTCTCTGGGCACCCTGTGCCAGTGCCTCTCCAGGCTGAACAGCCCCAGTGTTCTCAGCCTGTCTCCATATGGGAAGTGCTCCAGCCCCTCCTCATCCTCGTGGCCTCCTCTGGCCTTGCTCCAACAGCTTCATGTCCTTCTGACGCTGGGGACACCAGAACTGCACCCAGTGCTGCAAGTGGGGTCTCACCAGAGCAGGCTAGGAAAAAGAAGATGGCAAACTTCATCCCAAGCAACATGTGCCCTCAAAAGAGATGCCTGTTGAGTTCAGGTGTGATGTGCAGAGTCACTTGCCAACCGAAATCATCTCAGGCCCTTCCAAAGTTCCAGCTCTAAGGAGTTAAAACCTATTCCTGACCAAGGACCACTTTTCCTGGAGACTTCCCAGCAGAGTTTTTAATCTATGTACTATTTTGGCAACCTACTTCAAGAGTTATATTTAAACTGATATTAAGTTTGCTTGGCAGAAAGAAAGAGCCTTATCTCCAGCAAATAAAACATTTTCCATTTAAATACCAGCACATGAGCTATACAAACTGAGGAACAAACCCAATGCCATAAAGTCCTCAATGGAAAATACTTGCATTACTTTTTAAGGTCTATTACTTGAGCAGTTTACCAACACTGATTCTAGAGTGCAACCCTGGAATAGTCACACTGATGGCTTTATTTCCTTTAGAGCAGGCCCAGCGTTATGCTGACCAAACTAAACATGTAATAACATTGGCTGTATTTATGTGCTTTGTTGTCCTTTATTTATTTACCTAACTGAAGCAGCCTTTCATGTATACATTATTTGAATGAAGCAGCCTAGTATATGTGCCATTCTTGCCTTCTTCAAACAAACCAAGCTTTATTAAACATCTCAGAGCAAACAAACTACCAAGCGCAGGTCAAGCCACTGAACTGAAAGCAAAAGAGCTGATTTGGGCCAAATTTGGGTAATTAAATGAGAAATAGTGTAAAACTTCTGACTTCCTAAAAGCCATTCAATGTATTCTGTGCAGAGGAAAGAAAGGGGTTGTTACAGTATCCTTGCAGTATTAGCTATTAATACAGAGCTGGAAGAACCCAAAACTGGCTTAAAATTGTCTTTCATGGAAAAAGGTTTCTCTCAGCAGTTGGCAGTATCTGAAGAAGCAACTTGAGACCCAAATCCCACAGAAATGGAAAGAGTCTCAGGATTAAGACTGTGGTTTTGTTTCTGTCTGGGGCATTAAGATGACATTTCCATCACTCACACTGCAGATCTTCTTACAAAGGCTCTCGCTGTCATGATTAGACAAGATGTCATGTCCCATTCTATCCCTCTGTGGATACACCCACAAGTCTCTCAGATTTGGTGTGGCAGCTCAGTTGAGATCATGCCTTTTAGAATCCCACACTGGTTTGGGTTGGAAGGGTCCTTAAAGCTCACCCAGTTCCAGCCCCCTGCCATGGGCAGGGACACCTTCCACTAGAGCAGGGTGCTCCAAGCCTTGTACTTGAACACTGCCAGGGATGGGGCAGCCACAAGTTCTCTGGGCGCCTTCTTCCTTACATCTAACCTAAATCTCCCCTGTTGAGTTTAAACCCATCACTCCTTGTCCTATTGCTACAGTCCCCAATTTGATACTAATAAAACAAGAATCATTTTCCTCCACTTGACCAACTAGAAGTGAGAAGGGGGTCTCAATCTCTACTGAGTAAGATCAACAGGCTTCCCTTTTATATATGTCTTTTGCAAAGTTAAAGAGCTTCAAATCCCATCCCCACATCAGGGTTTATATGGAACATTTCATAAAACAGGGAAAAAACAGGCAGTTTCCCATATGTAAAGCAGGAAAAAAATACAAAGCAGTGTTATTAAGTGCACATGTGCCTATTTGTACATGTATCTAACCCCAGAGATGCTCATACCTATAGAGGAAGACTGTGGGCTGATCAGAAGATCCTCCTGCACTTGTTCACTTCCTGGGACTGTCTGTTGATCGCTTAGGGAGCTCTGGGACGCGCTAACAGGCTGTGATACTTCCTCATGAACCTCCTCATCACTTAACCTTTCCACTTTGACACGTACGTCTTCCTCAATGACCAGGGGAGAACTGGCTTTTGTGCTCTCACAAGTCACATAATCTGTAATCCTCCTGTTGGCCTCAGAGGGCCCAGGCATTTCCAAAGTCCTCGAGTTCTCCGCCTGCTTCACCTTCTCAGACTGGAGTCTTCGATCAATTCCAAAAGGAAAAGTCCAGGGAAAAGCTAGGGATGAGTCCACGGGCTGATTTCTGGACTCCGGGTAAGAAGTTGAAGGATTCAGCACTTGGGGGGAACTTGTTTGTGTGTTACACTTAATGGGGCTCTCTGGGGACATCACGATGTAGCTTTTGCGCTTCCTCCGCGACTCGCGGCACACAGGGATGGTCCTTTCCACCACGCTGCACTCGGAGGACACAGGAGAAAGGCTTCCATCCCGAGAGGTGAAATTGCAGTTTGCACTGTTCTCCTGCCCCGCATCCAGCACCTTCTCCTGCTGGCTGTTGGGAGTGTTCCAGAGGATGCTGGACTTCATGAACTCCGAGCACGTGCTAGCCACGCTGAACATCTGCATGTAGCTGGCTGCAGCCAGCACGTCGATGATGTTTTCCGTGTTAATAGACAGCGTTGCCGTGTAAGCGTATTCCAGGAGAGGGATAAATCCAGTCACCGTCACGTGGTGCAGGTCTAACACACTCTTGCTCTCATCTTCTGCTTGGCCAACGAGTTTGGAGCGGAAGAAGTCACTGCAGGCTGCCAAAACCACCTTGTGAGCCCGGAAGATCTTGTCCTGCACGCGGATGGTGATGTCGCAGAAGTGGCCGTCGTTGCGGAGCATGTTGAGCTTGCCCAGCATCTCCTGGCTGTGCGCAGGGGAGTTGTGAGTGAAGGTTTTCACACCCATCTTTCCACCGCTCTGCTAGAGGTCTTGCCGCATATGAGAGACCACAGGTATCCTGGAACAAAGAGGAGAGGAGTCATTTTCATCGCTGCAAGCACAAGGGGCTTCAGGGTTATAAGAATCCATGAAGCAAATCCACTGAGGTCAGGGTTTTCTAGGATCTACACACTGTGCAATGGAATATCTCTACAGAAACACAACGACACACGTGTCATTTCCAAAACCACAGAGCAAATCTACCTATTTTAGCACAGAATCAATCAGGGAAAGACCTTTAAGATCGAGTCTAACCATCGCCCCACTAATAGCATCCTTCCCATTTCTGCTATTGCCCACTGAAAACACAGTTTAAGGAAACAAAAATGCTAAAAAAGCCTTTCTGAAGCTATTAGCTGTGTAAAAAACCTGTATTTTTATTTTCTGGGCCCAGGAATGGTTCTTAAACCTGACAGATTTTGCTGAATGATTCCTTAAAGTGGAAAAGACAACAGGTTGGGGGCACTTCCAAGCGTGCAGGAGCAGGCCAAGCTCCCAGAGAAGGTATTTCATAGCAGAAAAGCTTGAGAAACTACAGCATGAATCTGCTGAGGGCAGAGTTCAAGCTGCTAAACATAAAATAACAGTTGCCAGGAGCTCTGCTTTGCTGCTGTAGTGCAGGTACCGCTTGCCTAAAGCTGCTTTTATTAACTAGTTTTGGACTAGGATGAGAAGTCATTGAATGTTCCTTCCAAAACACACTGGATTATAGGCCTCCAAGGGAAGTTTAAATCAAATACACACAAATTGATTTGATATAGGTGATGAATAAGACAAGGAGGGCAACTGCTTTCTCCTGAAAAATACATAGCTGCCTTCTTGTGGGAGCAAACCTGTTTTGTGTGCTGCTGCAGCATCTGAACTAAATGTCTCTGGTTTGAGGAGGATGAAGCTGATCCACAGCTCCCTCCCTCTGCAACATGGTGCCAAGCTCAGACATGCCCTGCCCCTGCATGGAACCTCTGCTGTCACCAAGGCTGTCTCTACTTGCGGAGAGCAGAGCATCTCCCCACAAGGAGAATCAGCTCCTGGGTTTCCTCCAGTTATTTCTGGCTTATTTCCCTGTAAAGGAAACAAAAGCCATCAGGTTTCACCTTCTTAAGCCCCCTGCCAAGCTGCCATGAAGAGTCTCCTGTGCTCCACATGACTCCCACAGCTAACATGCTATAGAAACATCATCTCAGGCAAGCTGGTGGTTAAACATCAGCAACGGAGTTGGATGTGATTATATCCAGGAGACAGCCAACTGCTTCACATCATCCTTCTCCTTTCCCTTACACATACACAGACACACACCACGCTTGCAAATGGAGCTTCACAGATACAAAGAGCACTGCAAGTTTGGAACAACTCACCCGAATCTCCCAAGTCTTAGCACAGATTTAAATGGCAGCTGTCAGAGCCTACCCTTGTTCTACAGACATCACTTGGCTGCTTCTGGTTCCTACGATTTCACTTTGATACTGCAAACCCTTTCAGAGGAAAAACATCTCTTGAAGAGAACAGATTAACCAGGAGTTAATACATGTAAAGTCTGAGTGAAACTATAAGGGCCATTTAGATTTAAAATGCAGTTTCAGCCTCCTGCAGAGGAACAAGTTAAGAACAAGCAAAACACTCCCTTTGGTGAAAGAAAATACATCAACCTCAAGAGGCAGCTGAAGATCCAGCCTGTTTGTTCTGCAGCATGAATCAAATGAGAAGCATATTTCATTGATCTCAGAGCAAAAACCCTATGGTAAAACCTTAAACAGCATATTCCAAACTGGCCTTGGGATACCCTTCCTTTTGAATTCCCAGCTGCTGCAGCAGCTCCTTGGCACATCAGAAGTGCAGAGAACTTTGTAGCAACCAGCTACAAAAAGAATAATACATTTGCAAGGATTATCTGTATATCTGGTATTTAGATCTAGTACCAACACTTAGTTATAAACAAGGAGAAAAGTCTAAGCTTATAAGTCTTATATGCCCAGAAGACAAACCCATCTTCCTTCTCTCTCCATCTGAATGAGTAATGCTCATCCTTCTGAGTGTGACAGCTCTATCCTGCTACCCTGCTCTGAACCATCCCTTGTTTTGCTTCCTTCCTGCCCGCCTCTCCTGGCTTCCTTTCCCCTGCTTTCATCTTTTGCTTCCTTGCCCTTGATCTGGTTACAGAATTTAACATAAAGTAGCAGATGTCAGTGATGTGCAATAAATGGATGTAGATTTATTACGGGAGCAGTGAGCCTGCCACCAATGTGGGACATGGCTCTGTACAGCAGCCTTGCCCTCACTGCATTGACACCATTCAAACAAGGGGCTTCTGCACAGGTTTTGGTGTGGACAGAGAAGTCCATAGGGAGGGCTGAGGAGGGGGAACAGGATCAGTTCTTCACAGTTAGCGAGGTACTAAGCACACCCAGTGTTTTTAGAAGGCGATTTCAACAATATGAATGCATTTCCCACATGGAAGATGAGCCTGCTAAAGCTCAGGCAGGTTATAAAATGGTTCAATTCTCTTTGTTAATCTTTAAGGGCATTTTACAGCTGGGCTAAGTCACAGTGACCGAAGAGGGTAAAGGGCTGGAAGGTTCCAACTTCACCTTGAGTCCTCTGAATCATCACCAGTTTGAACTGATGTTTTGTCACGTCTCATTACCAGTTATGAGCTAGGCCATGACAGCAGCTCTTAGACCGTAAGATACAGGGTGAAAGAGGAGTGGTTGAAGAACCATAAACCAGAACTAAATATACACAGTAGCTTGGGGTGTGGAGACCAAGGTGCATGCATAAACTAAGCGATAAGTGGCCTGGAGCTGGAAAAGCTGTTCACAAACCATCAGTGATTCCCTAAGCAGGGACTGGGGTCAGGATCAAAGAGGCAGTCACTTGCTTTCCCTTCCCAGCTGCTGGAAGCACACTCCTCCTTGCACAGTCCACACACGTATATACAATTCATCAGAACAGGTCAAGGTAACTCAGCTCATTCTTCCTGGGTTTGAATCATGGTCCCTTTGATAAACTTGGGGTTCTCCTTTGGAAGAGCCAGTGAATCAAACTCCCAGAGCTGTTTCTCACTTGGTTATAATCATTTTACATCAGGAGTGAGGGAAGTTTTAGCACCACAAAATTGCCACCACACCTTAGGCTCTGTATCCTCATCTGTGGCAACTTACATCATGAAAACACTCACTTTTCTGAATACTAAACCCAACACACTTCAGATACATAAATACCACATTGGCTTTAGTGCCCTGTGAAACCACGGTGTATATCACATCACCAACTATCTTTTTTAACCCAGAGCAGTCACTGGGCACCGGTTACAGCACCTATCAGGGTGCTGAGGCACTGGAACACCCAGAGAAGCTGTGGCTGCCTCATCCATGGCAGTGTTCAATGCCAGGTTGGACACAGGGGCTTGGACCAAGCTGCTCCAGTGGAAGGTGTCCCTGCCCGTGGAACTGGATGAGCTTTAAGGTCCCTTCGAACCCAAACAAGAGCAGCAGCCTGGGCACAGACAAGTATTCCATAGGGATAAATGTGTGACTTTATTAGCTGGCCTAATAAAAGGTCCAATCTCACCCTACAAATCTTGCCTGGTTTCACTTGGTGCAACTGCTGGTGGGAGCTGCCATGCTGCTGTCACTTCAAACGACTCAGCAGCGCCTTCTAAACTCTGTTTCAACCCATGTTTTAAGTCAGGTCAGTAAACCTGGTTTGAACTCAGCCCCCCACTGCCAAGCCTGACAGTAGGATTCTGGGATTTACAAAGAAGAGAAGGCAAACAGGAGGTTTCTGGGCTCAACATGACGTCAATGGGCAGCCTTCGCTTTGGTGTGGTGGCATCTGTGGAATGCAAACCTGTAACCTTTAACTGCAGTGGGTGGCTGGCCCAGGGGAATGAAGCATCCAGATAAGCATGCAGGGTTTCAGCACCTCAGTTTCCTCTAGGACAGTGTACTTCCCACTGCAAGTGTACAAAGGAGCTTGTGTTACCTTAGGGTAAAACCTCAAGTTGATGCTGCGCTGCAGTCTATAAAAGGAGGCTGAGGTGATGCTACACAGGAGAGCATTCAGTACTGGGGCTGGTGTGGGGCTGTTGCTTTAGGAACCAGTGTTCCAAGACACTGAACTTGCTTCCATGGTACCTTCCCTGCAAGCTTCTCAAAAGAGGACAATATTCAGGCATTTTCTGCTTTAAAGAGTTTAAGGGGGGGTTTGTTCTTGGACAGCCCTCCAAGAAGGCCTCTGTCTGCCCAGCAAAGAATCCCTGGTAAGTAACTGGAGAACTGCACTTGGGAGCTGTAGCAGTAGAGCAATTTCATGTAGCAAGCTGAGGACTTGGAATGCCGCAATCCATCTATTCCTTGCGAGCAGCAATATTCCCTTTCACAGCAGAAGCCATATAAATGTGTGTGGTGTGCTTCCCCCCTGTACTCCAGACGTTCTGCACTGGATAAGGCCATTTCTTGTGTTAAAACTGGGGATTTGGCACTTCCCATCTGCCAGAGCTTTTGAGGCTGCTGCCTGCATCTACCAGTAGTGGTGCTTGCAAATAGCATTTAACACCTTGGTAGCCAGGCCTCTGGTTCATATTCCTAGCACACCTCTTAAATTGTCCCAAAACTAAACCCTATTGATAACAGAAAGCAAAAGTTTTAACTAATATGCCATGAGAGAAAGGAAGATGTGTGAGGGCATGGCCGAGTCCTAGGATGCAGTTACAGCACTCACATTAGCACTGCAACCCAAAACATCAATCTTTAATGGGGACAGGAGAAGAATGACTCAGATGATGGAAAAGGGAATTGACATGCTGCAGATCTGGAAGGTGCAGTCGGATCTCAGAGCTGGTGAAAGCATTGAGACAAGCAGTGGGGTGCCAAAACCAGCAATTTCCTCTACCAAATGCTTTTATTGTCAGTGGAGATGGTCAGCTGCAACAGGGAGGAGAGAATGAGAAAATATTTACATATACATTAGAAAGGAAGGTTCAGGGCAAATTTTGCAGACCTATTACCCCTCACATAAGAGTATTGATTATCTTATACTGCTTTTCAGCTGTGTGTCGAATATAGAGGGAGCTGATACCCCCCCCCCCTTGAAATGCCACTCACCACCCCTGCAGTACATCATTAATCATCTGTTCTGGCTTTCTGCTTTAACTCTACCTAGCACCAAGGTGTAAGCTTTGGTCAGAAACCAACCTGAATGTACCAGACTTGAGCTCTCCACATGCTGGAACGTGTTGGTTGCTCAATGGTGAGGAGAAGTCATATGCACCAGGTATGAGGCTAATGAAAAGAGCTCCAATTCCTGTGCAAAACCTAAGAACAGTTACACAAAGATGACAAATATCTGCTCAGCTTTTGCCAGGATGAGCCCAGGGTCTGCTCAGTAAGTCATCCTCATGCATCACCTGGAAGTAGGGTCCCAAGTTTTGACTGAGTACAGCGTGCTCCTGGCTCTTCCAGGCTCCAGTAGCACGTCCCTCAACTGCCACTTGCCCTCCTGGTACACAGGGTGAGACACATCCACTCTCTTGACTCAGAGCTGATCTGAGAAGAACTAAAGGGACCTGTGCGAGAAGCCAAAGCAGCTTGTTAGAGACCCATACTACCAAATCCCCACTGTGAGGATGGGAAAGGTGCTGTCCTTGCAATCCACTTCTGCATGTTCCTGTCACTTGAATTCAGAGAATCATAGAATCCCAGACTGGTTTGGGTTGGAGAGACCTTAAAGTTCATCCAGTTCCAACCCCTGCCACGGGCAGGGACCCCTTCCACTGGAGCAGCTGCTCCAAGCCCCTGTGTCCAACCTGGCCTTGAGCACTGCCAGGGATGGGGCAGCCACAGGTCCTCTGGGCACCCTGTGCCAGCGCCTCAGCACCCTCATAGGGAAGAGCTTCTCCCTAAGAGCTCAGCTCAGTCTCCCCTCTGGCAGCTACTACATGTCTACTACACTTATTTTAGGCTATTAAAACCAACCCAAACCATACCACAGAGCTGCTGAACTGTGAGACCATCAGAAAGACAGACTCGTAAACCATCAGTTAAACCATCACTGGTTTCCAGGAGCTGTTGTTTCACACATTTAATGTGAAGCTCAACGTGTCTTATAGGGATTTTGGGGCTGTTTTCCTGATTAGCCATTTGCATGGAAATGAAGAGGTAAAAATTCAGCAGTCATGTTCTGACAGCATGGCAGGAGGTTTTAAAGAGAGCCTGGAAGTATTACAGCATGAAGAGGAGCTTATGTTGGAGCACAGCACACAGCACAGGATGGATATTTGTGCCCCCAAACCAAACTGGATCCACAAACCTGCCAAAACTCCCCAGTGCTGGAACAGAACAAGACACAGCACTCACCTATTTGGGTCAACACATCTTCCAGCATGTCCTGTGTCTGTTTGAAATCCCCAAACATGTTCTGGAACTCAGAAACCAGCTCTTCCAACCCCCGCATCTGGCTGAATGCACAAGTCATCTGCCTGAGTGTAATAGATTACAGATGCCAAGGCCACATGCAGTAACTGCACCAGCAGCCACATCCTTGCAGCAGACTCTTGTGCAGCTCTGGCTTGTCATTTCCTCATCAAAGTGACACTTCCAGATTTATTCTTGTCCCGTTTATATGGCCAACAGATGTGACTGAACTCATAGTGGCAAGAGAATTGAATCCTGATGTAAACCCTTCTTTTCAATTCCAGTTGCAGGAGGTGTCTTAGGGCTGGAATTCCAGTCACACACAGTGAAATCTAACCTGTTAAACAGTTACATTGGCTCCTGGGCAACCCCAGTAGTCTGCACAGTGTTGGAAATAGCTGTGGCCAACAGCAGGCCCTGCTGAGTGATGGGAGAAGCTGAGAGCTGACAACAGCTTGTGCCCAAAAATGCCTGGGAACCACTGGCAGACAACAGAGAGCTCTGTATGAAGGCACGGAGTGTGCTAGATGAATTCAGCAAGATTAAAGCATAGCTACAACACCCAGCCTAGATAAAACTTGCAGATTAAAATCATGCTGTAGGCATGTAAAACATGTTACCACTCCTTTCATTGGGAGTCAATCTAAAGCTGTTTCCATTGCTCTGCTGTGATTACAACCCAGCTTTCATCCTCAAGGTGCTGGTGTACCAGGAGAAGAAGCACGAGTGTTCAAAGATTGTCTCCTTTTGGGGGTAGGCACCTGCCAGCAAGCTTGGCAACATCAACACTGTGTTATTTCCATCACTCAAATATTGAGTGCAGGAGCTCTGATTGTTTAAATATATAGATGCTTTCATCTCTCCAAGATAGATGATTATAGGTGTTGGTACCCAAGTGCAGCAATGTGGCTAAGTGAAAACAAGCTAAAGAAAAGAAGAGGAAAACAAACAGACAATGGGCCAGCACCTGTGTTTACTGAACATTAAGGGTGTAAAGCTGCCTGGAGAATGTGTTTTTGAGGGAAGCAAAAGCAAAGCCACCTATGATGAGAACTTCATTACAGTGTTTGAGGAACAGAGATGCAGTTAGTGACAACAAGTAGATGAACAGACAAAGTGAAGCTGAGGAGCTGGCTGAAAGGAAGTCATTTGTGTACTCGAAATAATTTGAAGCATTTACCTCTCAAGTGCCATGAGGATTTGTCTTAGCAATGATCTCCCAATGCTTCCATAGAGACCCTGGCTCAGGAAATGCTGATGGAAAGGTTAAGATGTATTGTCAGCACAATGCAGAGACAAATGATTGAGAACTGCAGGCCTAGGAACAGAATGAAATTCATGGGAAAGCCAAGAGTATGAAATTAAAGCCTCACTATTATAGATCAGGGAGCAAATAACAGATTTGAACTAGAATCTGGAAGCTAAATGAGTTAAAAGTGACACTGGAGTAAGATCTCCACATGATTAAATTCAACCTGAGAGGCCCCCAGACAACCCCACTATTTGAACACCCCATGTTTTGGTCAGGGAGTTGTCAATATTCATTTTAACCTCCTGAAAGGCTCTTAAGAGAGCTGCTTCTCTATGCAGCTCCCTCTTAACGTGTCTCTAACGTGAAGTACACTCAGACATTTGCAGAGCAGCTGACTTCACCAGGTGATGGTGGGAACATGTACCAGCTCGAAGCGATAGGGCACACATTAAGTGTGCTGATCAGCAAGACAGCACCTCTTAATCTTGGGATCTAATTAAAAGATTACAATAATCAGGGCAGCTCAGCAGTGTGCAACATATGTAAATGGTTGCTCTGACACCACTGATGGCTTCTAATGCAACAGCCAGAAGACAAGATACTTCTTGAAACCAGTTACAGATATATAAAGGAGAGAGATTATTTTATTAAGACTCTCTATACTTAACTGAGGTTCAAGGCTCAAATTCCACGTTTCATGCAGCAACTCATCTCTTAAATAAGATTTCTTCCAGTACCTAAAGGGGCTGCAGGAAACCTGGAGAGGGGCTTGGGACAAGGGATGTAGGGACAGGACAATGGGAATGGCTTTAACCTGCCCAAGGGGAGACTGAGCTGAGCTCTGAGGCAGAAGCTCTTCCCTGTGAGGGTGCTGAGGCGCTGGCACAGGGTGCCCAGAGCAGCTGTGGCTGCCCCTTCCCTGCCAGTGCTCAAGGCCAGGTTGGACACAGGGGCTTGGAGCAGCTGCTCCAGTGGAAGGGGTCCCTGCCCATGGCAGGGGTTGGAACTGGATGAGCTTTAGGGTCCCTTCAACCCAAACCAGGCTGCGATTCTATGGTTTATCTGGGAGGAATTTAAACAGTAACTTTGCACCATTCCGATGCAAAGACCTTCAGGAACACTATCAGGTACAATATTCTGGCTCCTGTACCCCTAATGACATGAAAGGAACTCTCCTCATTGCCACAGCCTTCCGCCTGCCCCAAGCCCTGTTTTCCCAAGAGCTCTCCAAGTTTCAGTGTGATGATTTGCAGCCAGCTCTTTCAGACAACACAATGTTACCACTCGCTGCTTCAAAGGCCCCAGATTTAACTTGTTGCCTTTTAGAAGCTGTTGTGTGAAGTACAAACCTTATGTGCCTAATATAGCTTTCACACGCTTGAATAAGCAAACCAGATAAACACCACCTTCACTTCAAGCTTCTTATCGTAGCAACCTCACATCAGTGTTCAGATACTGCAGAGGCTCTAACACCACGAGCTGTAACTGCTAAAAGGTCTTTTAGAGACTGAATTATGTTTCTTCTCATAATACAAATTAGTGTGAACTTCACTAGGCAGAATGCATTGAGATGCTTCGCAGCCGATTCGCTGCCCTGCAATCTGGGTTATTCACAAGGTCTCTGGAACAGCACATGATCCAACTATTAGTGGCATTATCACAGCACTCTGGAGGTGTTTGTGCCATCAAGACAGAAGCAAATCTCACTTCTTTCAAGTTGTTTTAGTTCCTAGAACAAAAGGAACAGGCAAATTCATAGTCTCCTTCATATCCTCACACAGGCAAGTGCCACAGAACATAATCAGGTTATGGATTGATGCGTTACCTCCCTGAGGCACACATCCAAATTTAACCACTCTTTCCATGACAGTGCTCATGCATAGTCTTTATGGGATCCTCACGGCTCCTTTGCACTTGCAAAGCCAGGTTAAATCTTTCCCAGATTTCTCAGTGTGGAAAAGCCATTACACGAGTGTTTCCCTCACTATAAAGTGAGGCTTTGGGTTCGTAGCCTTTGGTCTTTCACAGCAGTACAAACAACACAAAACCAAACCAAGCTGAACATTAAATTCTTTCAAGTACTGCAAATTGCCAAAAAATATCCATAAAGTGCTTTCATTTGTCACATGGCAGCAACTTTCTAGATTAAACCAACTCCAGAAAGCTGTTCCTTCCCGTTTTACCATGGCTACCCAGAGCATTTCAGTGCTCCCTTTCAGCTCTGCAAGTGTAGCAACACAGATGAATGAACAATACGCATCAAAACCACTCCTCAAGCCCACTTCAAACATCAGTAACAGCAGCAAAACCTCTAAGCCCTTTTTGATGGGACCACGTGAAAGAAATCTCAAGGAAGGGTTTGTATCTGCAGACCAAATTATACAAGATTTTCCTAGTAGCATCACTTCATTAGAGCCATGAAAGGCAGAAAACTTCACCTGTGCTTCCTCACACCTGTATTTCTTCATTTCCTCCAAGACAAAACCAGGGCCTAAACGCCCCAACAGCAACCAAAGTGAAGGATCCCTCCTCTCTGCTGTGCCTCCTACCTTATGTGCACAAGGCTTTCATTTTTGTCACCTGGAAATGACAAACCTGTCTCCTCATTTTCCAGAAACAAACGACTGTAACTGCATATCACCATCATTAGGTTGGTGACAGCCACATTTGGCTAAGTGCTAGTTTTTACTAGTTCAGCACAAAGCTTACCTGTCAACCCATACATTGTTTGAAGGATTCGGGTTTATGACAGAAAAAAACCTGACAGCTTCCCTTCTCTCACTTTCATTTTGGATGAGCAAGGCAGTATTATACATCAGTGAAATCCACAGTAAATGAGTTTCCCCCAAGTCCAAAGCAATTCTTCCATCTCCCTAAAGCACACTGTTAGTCTCATTAACACCCGAAGGGCTGGAAGCCTGCACTGCCAAGCAACACCAGCGCAAAACCTGTGCAAAGAGCAAAGGGGAGAGATCAAGGCAAAGTCACACATCCTGTACAATGTGAAGAGGAGGAAAGGCAGTGCTGCTCCAGACAGTGTGGATGGCAGCCAGCTCAAGGTGTCACAGACACATAAACAAGCAGTCACCTTTCCAACGGAAGCAGCTACAAAGCATCCTGAGCAAGTTGAAGCAAGGCAGGAATGTGGTTGTGTCATCACCCTTTTAGCCCTTTATGTTGCTAATGACTTCTGCAGATAAACATCAGGGCCTAAAAGGAGCTATTCCAGGCCCTGAAAACCCAAAATCCTTGTATTTACCCACAAACCACCTTAGCAGGTGAGCAGCAACTACCTGATTCTCCCCTTGTATGGCCAAACCTGGACTGGCAGAGTTATATCCATGGATCAGGCTGCAGTTCTGGACAGTTTAATGGGTTTTCTTTCAACCTTTAGTGTCTTCACTAACACTGCACAGAAACTTCCCAAAGTCAATCTTTCTTTCCAGGGTATTCATCCACTTCAAAAAGGCACTGAAAGAAAACTGCTGAAACTCTTCAACCTGCAGAGCTTCAATAGTATATAAACATCTGTCCCCAGCACCCACTAACCCACCAGTGATTTCCAATCACACTCGTGGTTTCTAAAGCTCTTGGATCTCCACTTTCATGCTACCAAAACCTTCCAGGAGGCTGGCAAGAACACACCATAACTTCTTCCACAAAGCAGTCTTGGTAACATCCAAATACATATCAACCACCATCTGTAACTAGACTTATAAACCAAGATCACCTTCAGCATCTGTACTGCCACTAAAACAGCTCTCACTGCAATGACCACATTTATTTGTGCTTCTGAATGAGTTACACACAGTAAGTGTTTATAATGCTATCACAGATGAGCTACAAAGTGTCCCTTTATTAGAAAGCATCTCTGCCCTGACAAAACCCACCTGCATACAGTGTTCCTGGGTAAAGCAAGCAAACAATCGTGGTCAAATCACGTCAGAACAATACAGCAGAGCTCAAAGAGATAAAAAAGAAGTGATGCAGAACAGCCTCCACAGATGTGCTAAACAGGCTGGGATGATACAGCTTGGAAAAGGACTGAAAACCAACCCAAAGAAAGAACACTGAAGTACAAAACTGCAAATCAGGTGGGGACTGGAAAAAGGGTCTTTCTTCTTTCTCATACACGTCTTTCTCACACAAAAACCAGGAGGCACTCAATGAGGTTCCTATTCACTGGGTCTAAAGAAACAAACCCAGGAGTTCTTTTTGCACAACTAGTGGGATTTATTGCAGAAGCTACGGGTATGAAGTGCTCTAAGGGTCTTGGCAAACCCAACAGGTCAAACAGGCACTATCAAACACGACTGGCAGCACCTACGCTCTAGCTTGGGCCACCTCCAAACCCTTCACCTCAAAGAGGAATGATTTCTGTGCTATGTGTGCTCCTCTGTTTGCCCTCTACTTGGAACATAAGGGTTAAATGTATTCCTCCTTCCCATCCCATACATGTGAATTCCATTTCACTGGGTTTGCCATTCATGTCCCACCACCCCCATTTCATTTTGGCACCCTGCACAAAGCAGGGCTGGACGTTTGTTTTAATCCAGTGAAACCATTAGAAGAACCAGTGGGACCTCCAAGGCAAGTTAAGAGAAATGGACCCCTACGTTTACCTTGCAATAAGTACACAACTCTTTAAGCAGCTCTATATGGTACAACAGCATCTTTCAAAGCAACAGCACCAGCCACAAGCGTGAAGTGTTTGATTTTCTGACATAAATCAATGTTTCCAGTATTATTTTTCTCTGCTTATAACTGCCGAAGTGTTAACACCCACTTCCACATCAAAACGCTACTACAGGTAGAGGCACATCTCCCACCCAGCTCTGTTCCTGCCATCTTACACAACACTGTTTCAAAGGAAGAAGCAATTGAAGCTGCTGCCCCTTTGCAGCCATCCCCAGATTGATGCCGTATTTCAAGCGACAGACTGTGAACACGCTCTGCAACCGCGGCATTTCATTTAGAAGTCAGCACTTGACACGTTGAAGTATTTGGAATTCCTCAAGTCTGGCTGTCTGCACAGTTGCATAATTTGAGCAGGGATAACCTACTTCTAACCAGGCGAGAGGGAAGAATGTCAACAGACAATCCCTTCTACGTCAGGGGACATCTCCTTCCTCGTCACGTGCCAGCAGAAGCAGCACTGCTTTGTCAGTCTGACTTTCTCCTCGTTTAAGCTGGTGGATTACAGTGCTTAAAAGGAGTGACGTTAGGCAGACAGGAATATACTCCAGTGTTCCCAAAGGCCTCTGAGAAAGAAGTTTACACTATGCCACACCACTGAAATGCTAGATGCAAACACCAAGGTCTTCTCTGTCTCAACCACCATTCACCTCTCAGCACAGGCATCACACATCCACTCCCAAGAAGGGCATGAAACTAAAAAGCCTCCTTTGGGCATTTGGGTACAACGCAATATATTAAGCTCCACGCAGGGTGAAGGGGGGGGGGGGGAAAGAAAGCTCCTTGTGATGCTCTTCACAAAGAGCTGCCCTGACCTTTTGCTGCACACATTTGCTACAGACACCACAGAACAAACCCATCCCCTTTAAAAGTTGCCAGGGTTTATGATTAACCTCCTGTTGCAACAAACATGGCAGGGATTCAGTTTCACTTGCTGAGTGCCTCTTACACAAATACATAAGGGGACACACACACACACACACACACACACTGCTCACCAAACCTCACAGTCACAAAAGGAGTTCTCTCACCCCATAAACACAACCAGCACAAAACCTTCTGCATGGGAAAGCGAGTGCAATCCTCCCTCCTGACAAGTCAGCATCCACCTGGGGAGACCAAAGCAAGGCTGGAAATTCCCTTCCCCTGGAAAGGGACTGCTTGGAGTGTTCACACCAATTAAAGTTTCGGATTAAAACCAGCTGTTTAAATAGAAGTAGTCCTCAGGGAGAGACGCTGTGTCACATGGAGACATCAAGCTGCAGGAAGAGACCCTGATGGCAGGAGGATGATAGAATCACAGAATGGTTTGGGTTGGAAAGGGCCTTAAGATCATGCAGTTCCAACCCCCTGTCATGGGCAAGGATGCCTCACATTAGGCCATGTCATGCAAAGCTCTGTCCAACCTGGCCTTGAACACTGCCAGGATGGAGCATTTACCAAAAGCACATTGCACTTGGAATACCCTAAAGATTCCTGGATGTTAGACTGTGCCAAAGCCATTCCCACCCAGTGTGACTCTGCAGGGTCCCCCACACGTGATGGACAACACGTCACCCAGCCTACAACATGCAGCTAGAAGCTGAGGAGCTCACCCACTCCACCTCTCTGGTTCCCCTGCTCAGTGGGAGAGCTCCAGCTAAGTAAAAGCTAGGATAAATAGAATGAAAATTAATGAAGGGGAAAAGGAAAGCCTCACATCAGGCACACAATCAGGAGGACAGCGGGGGCAGACGTGGAACTGAGAACCTCCCCATGTATGGCAAACCAAGGACCTTGAGCAAGGAAAGCAGGAGCCTTCTAGAAACATCAGAAGGGGCTGGAAAATGGTGTATATGGCTGGAAAAGGAAGAGTGAATGCACTTCAGACCTGTGATTTCCAACTGGAGAGCTCCAAATACTAAAGGAGCTTGCAGACTGTTTAGTTTTACTCTCATGGAACACTCAGCAAAGAGACCCCAGAAGTCAAAGCAGAACCCAAGGCAGGGCTAAGCTGAGTGTGTCACCCTGCAGCATCAGCAGGACACATGAAGAAGGGTTGAAAGTCTCAGTCGTGAGCTGTGTAACAGGCAGCCACGAAGCAGAGCCAAGAAGAGATAAGAAACGGGTAAGATCGGGTGACCTCAAGCACGTGTAGTGAGGAAGTGCCACGGGCTGGGGGCAGGCCCCAAAACAGCTGCTGCTGGGTGCCGGTGGCAATGTGCAAGACATGAAAGGACAGTGGAAAACCTTTCCCCTGGAAGGGTGTGAGGAGGAATTCTGGCCTGCCTCCCAAAGGCCACTGGTGACACCCTGCCTGTCCTTCCTGATGTGCACAGCAGGGGACACAGCGCCTTCCGGTCAGCAGTCAGAGGGAATACCCTGGTGTGTGTTTATATCGAATCAGAGAATCAGCCAGGTTGGAAAAGGCCTTTAAGATCATTGCTTCCAACCATTCCCCAGCACTGCCAAGGCCACCACTGCCCCATGGCACATGAACACTTGCAGGGCTAGTGCCTGCAGCCCTGCCCTGGGCAGCCTGTTCCAATGCCTGAGCACTCTCTGGGGCAGGAATTGTTCCTCAGCTCCATCTAAACCTGCCCTGGTGCAGCTTGAGGCCGTTTCCTCTTGTCCCATCCCTTGTTCCTTGGGAGCAGACCTGGCTCCATCCTCCCTCAACTGTTCCCCATCACACTTGGGCTCCATTGCCCTTCAGCACCTCAATGTCTCTCTTGCAGTGAGGGGCCCAGAGCTCACAGCCTCACCAGTGTTCATTGCAGGGGCACAATCACTGCCCTGGTCCTGTGGTGACACCATTGCTGATGCAGGCCAGGATGCTGTTGGCCTCCTTGGCTACCTGGGCACAAGGTGCTCAGTGTGTGGGTAGGAAGAGACAGACCCTTCCTCATCAGCAGGCACAACAAGCTCCACAATGCAAACAGAAGTCACCCCTTAAGCTTTGGTTAAGGACATGAGCATGTCTATTTGGGTGAGGAAGAAACACAATCTCGACAGCTTCTGCAGATGCTGAGGTGCATTGAGGAGGCTGTGGTGGTCAAGCTTTGCATGGGAAGAAGCACAGCAGGGTTTATAAGGCAGCATCACCCTTGCCCCATGTGTATGAAGTGAGGCAACAGGCTCTTGGCAAGCAACAAACAGACTATATATCCCCCCCCCCAGCATCTGTCAATGTTTATGTTTGCATATAAGGAAATAAGCCCAAATACATGGAAGGAGAGCAGGAAAACATGGAACAGACCTTGGTGAAGGATATCCTCGCTGTGCCTGGCCATGGGCACACAGAGGCAGCACAGCCGGCAGATGGGCAGCAGAGAACAGGCAGAAGGGGGGGGAAACACAACAACCACAACAACAACAACAACAACAAAGGGGCAGCGAGCACTGCCTAACAGCCAGCGGGAATCCCTCTTTCCCCTCCATAAGCCTGCAATGGGAAGCAGCAGGTATCCCGCTGGGATGCGGGAAGCAACACAAATCCCTCCTTTCCCCCTTGGAAACCAGACCCCAGGCAGCGCAGCTCCCTGGGGATGCACATAAACACCAGCATTCCCTATGGATGTGTGCGTGTGTGTGTCCGGAACGCTCCGGGGAGGCTCGGGGGTCACCCGGCCCCTCGAGGGAGAGGGACACGGGTGGAACGAGCACCAAACACCCCCTCCCAACCCCAAAGCAGCTGGTGGGGATCCCGGTAGATCCCAATCCCGGTAGATCCCGATAGATCCCGGTAGGTCCCCCCCCCTCTCCCCACACGCACCCATCCATCCCTATGGCAAACGTGGGTGCACGGAGGGGGGGCCGAAGGGGCCGGACCGCAGCATGCAGCAGCCAAAGCCCTCCCCGGGGTGGGCGCCCGCCTGCGCGCTCAGGGCCGCGGTCCCCCGCCCCCTGAGGGGGAACCACGGCCCCAACGACCACCATCATCATCATCATCACCTTCATCACCACCATCATTACCACATAACCCCCCCCATGCCCGGTTACCTGCGCTCGGCGGGGTGCGCTGCGGAGAGGCCGAGCCCACCTTATCTAGGGCCGCGGCGTGGCCTCGCCATGGCGGCGGATGGCGACGATGGTGATGGTGGGGATGAAGGTGACGATGATGATGGTGATGATGAAGCCAAAGCCGCCGCCTCCCCCTCAGGCGAGCGGAAAAAGGCGGGAAAGGAGGAGGTGGGGGGGGGGGTGAGGAGGAGGAGGAGGAAGGGGGGGGAGGGGGGGGGAGTGAGGCGCGCGCGACCCCCCCGCGAGGGAGGGGGGGGGGGGGGGGGGGGGGGTTCCCGGCGGGGTCCCCGAGCTCCCGCGCGCGCCGCGCCGCCCGGCCGGGCACTTTGTTTGTGTCCCACAATGCACCGCGGCGAGGTGGGGGGGGCCGGGAGGGGAGGAGGTTGGGGGGGGGGGAAGGAGATGGGAAGGGAACGGATGGGAGAGGGAAGGGCGCATGCGCAGTGAGAGGCAATGGGACCGGACGGCGCTGGCACCCCGCGGAGGGCAGTGCTGCGGACAGAGGGTTCCGGGGAGGGAGTGGGCCTACCGGAGAGCGGGGCCTGTCCCATGGAGAGGGGTGGGTCCTGCCCCATAGAGCAGGGTGAGTCCGGTCCTACCCCAGAGACCGGGTCCTGCCCCATAGAGCGGGGTGGGCACGGTCCTGCCCCAGAGACCGGGTTCTGCCCCATAGAGCAGGGTGGGTCCGGTCCTACCCCAGAGACCGGGTCCTGCCCCATAGAGCGGGGTGAGCACGGTCCTGCCCCAGAGACCGGGTCCTGCCCCATAGAGCGGGGTGGGTCTGGTCCTGCCCCAGAGACCGGGTCCTGCCCCATAGAGCGGGGTGGGTCTGGTCCTGCCCCAGAGACCGGGTCCTGCCCCATAGAGCGGGGTGGGTCCGGTCCTACCCCAGAGACCGGGGTGTGTGCATGCCCTCCATAGGGACTCCGTCCATCGGCACTGGGGTGCGCAGTGCCCGGGGAACCGGGATGCTCAGGTCCCCCGGGATAGGACCGTGCGCACCGGGCATCCCAAATCCTGGTACATGGATCCACTGGGATCAGGACTGTGCACACCCCACATCCCATCTCCATCGGTGCTATGCTGCGTGCATCCCTGGGACTAGGACCATGCACTGCGGGCATCCCAAACCCTGATACATGCATCCCCCAGGACCAGAGCTGTGCACACAGTGCATCCCCATTGATGCTATGGTGTGTGCATCCCTGGGACCAGAACCATGCACCTCGGGCATCCCAAATCCCAGTACATGCATCCCCTGGGACCAGGACTCTGCTCACCGTGCATCCCCATTGATACTATTGTGCGTGCATCCCTGGGACCAGGACCATGCACACAGTGCATCCCATCCCTGCATGCAGCCCCAGTGCCCATGCCCCTGCAACCCCTTTAAGTTTAGAGTCAAGGGGCCTCTAATGAACCCACCCCTATAATATGGTCCAAATCTGGGCTAGCTCATTGTAAGCTTGGCTTACTGTAATGTGACTAGTACAACCGTGGCTTGTTGTACCTTGTGCTGGGGGTTGTTTCTTGTCATTGAGCTGATGAGATTGCAGTAAACTGCAGCAGGAAACAGATTGAGAGGCAAAGGTCCAACAATGCTCATCAGCCCTAAACTATTTCAACCCAGGCCTGGAAAACACTGCAGGAACAACAGGGATGAGGCCAAACTCCTGCTTGTGCTGTCATAAACACCCTGGGACCATTTCAGATGATTCCTGGCTAAAGTGGGATGAGACACAGAGCTCCAGCCATCACCAGGCCTGGGTGTTTGATTCTCCTTTGGTTTAATAACCTATTGTGCAGGTCTTGCCTTCAAAATGCTGCTGCATTGGAGGTGTCTGATAGTGAAATGCTTGTAAATGGAGTGGGGTTTGTCAACCAAGAGCCAGCACCGTTACCTGAAGATGCTGAATCCGATTTGTCTCCATGCCGCAGTTATCCTTGTGGAATGGCTTCAGAATGCTCATCCATAGTAATAAGAATCATTGAATTCCAGCCTGGTTTAGGCTGGAAAGGACCTCAAAGCTCATCCAGTTCCATGGGCAGGGACCCCTTCCACTGCAGCAGCTGCTCCAAGCCCCTGTGTCCAACCTGGCCTTGAGCACTGCCAGGGATGGGGCAGCCACAGCTTCTCCATTCAACTCATCCCAGTGTCCCATCATCCTCATAGGGAAGAGCTTCTGCCTAAGAGCTCATCTCAGTCTCCCCTTGGGCAGGTTCAAGCCATTCCCCTTGTCCTGTCCCTACATCCCTTGTCCCAAGCCCCTCTCCAGGTTTCCTGCAGCCCCTTTAGGCCCTGGAGCTGCTCTCAGGTCTCCCCTTCTCTCCTCCAGCCCAGCTCTCTCAGCCTCAGAGCTGCTTGCTCATTGCTGAGGGTTTACATCCTGCTTGAGGCTTACCTGTGGGCTTTGCACAGGAGGGAAATAGGGTCCAACCCATCCAACACCCCCATCCATATCAGGAAGACAGTGAAGTCCAGCATGGTTCTGTTCTCACCATGCTTCCATGTGATAACAGAGTAAAGCAGTTAAACCAACTGTGAACCTGCCCAGAATAAAGCCATAAAACCACACAGTGAAACACCACCTTGGCTTAGGTTTTAAGGAATGAATCCATTATATAGAAACCCCATGAGAATAAAGCATGGATAGGATACCCAGGCATGAGCACAGATCAGCTTAGAGGCCTTGGATTTGCCTCCAAATCAATGGCGTTTTCCCAATGGCAAAGCAAGCTGCCTTGGTTCTCCAGCAATTCCTGGAGCTGTGTCATCAGCTGGAATAACTCAGGGAGGGAGCTGGGATGATTTATTCCTGCCTGGGTTTCCTGACTTGCTGGGTCATCCTTTACTGCTGCTTGCAATGAATTCCCCAAGTTCTCCTGGTCTTCCCCTGGGAAGGGGATTTGCTCCTATGTGCATCGTACAACACCACGGCCTCCATTCGTGGGCACAGATGGACATAAGCACTGAGTAAATCAGTGCTAAATCTGGTCTCTGCATCTACTGCTCACTTACAGGGATGTCTTGGCTGGAATTGGATGGATATAAAACATCAGTGGGAAAACAAGGAGAATGCTTCCCAGGGTTTCCTCCTGGCTGGAAGCTGGTTTACCCTCTTTTAGCACCATGTGGGATACATCTTCCTTCACTTCAGCAGCTCTTGGAGCAGATCCCATGCTGTTAGGAGCCTGTTTTCCCTCTCCTGGTGGGATGCATCCATTAACACCGAAAGCAAATGGTACTTTCCCTGCACATCCATCCTGAATTGCATCAGCCCCTCCGAACTGCCATTACCCACGAGCTCTGGAACCACTTGCATGGGTGACTGAGGATGGATTGAGCAGCTCTCTCGATGGAGAAAGAGGGATCTGGAAGACCAGGAGCAGCCAAGAGACTGGGATGGATGAGCTGAGCAGAGGATAACGGCAGAAAAGGGATGTTATGGTCTTAGCACATGGCAGGCAGGATGCTTCCATCAGGAATAAGGATGGATCTGTGGCTGGAGCACCAGGTGCTGGTGTGACCTTGCTGGGACACTGTGGTCATGGCTGTCCATAATAAATGCAGCCCAGAGCTGAGGAGGGTGTTTGATGAGCTGGGCTGGAGCAAAGTGAGGCTGGAAAAGGGTACAAATCCCATCTACAAACACCTGGAAGGGGAGGGATAAACCAAGGAGACAGGAATGCTGTTAAAGGACAGCATTAGCACAAGGACAAGGGGGAGCAAGGATCCAGTGATAACTGGGGTTGGAGATCAGGAAAGCCCAGCCCTTAGAGGGGAACAAAGGAGCAAACCACCATTTCAACATGTTCCTGGTGATTCCCTGATCCTATATCCCCTGAAACTGCCTTATGAGAGGATAAGATGTGATTATTCCTGCTTTGGGAGCAGCAGCATTTGCAGCATGAGGTGGGGGTGGATCTGATGGGGCTGTAGAACTGGATCTCTGCACTTTGTCTCTGGGATACCATCATGGATACGGTGAAAGGTCCCATATGGTTTATCCCTTATCCCACTGTTCTTTTTCAGAAGCCAACTGAGGATGGTTACACTGCTATGATTAATTAAGGTCTTTTTCCTACCCGGTAATATCCCAAAGCCTTTGGCATCGCTTGGAATTCCAGTTATTGAGCTCAAGGCCAGCGATGACAACAAGACAACAGAAAGGAAAGGTGGGAGGACAAGGCTGCTGCCCTAATGAGCCAGAACGGGTGCCAAGGGAAGTCATGTAACACGAGTGTCACACCTGGTTATAAATAGGGTGGCATCTCTGTGCCCATTAACGTGGTGACACATCCCACAGCAATGGGTTAACCCTTTCCCTTGCCCTTCCATGGGGCTGAATCCAGTCAGCCTCTGCCCAGCCATGGCAGCATCCATTTCCCCCTCCATCAGAGGATGGAAATCACCAATGCATAGGAGATAATCCATTGGTGCTGTTCAGCAAGAGGCTGTGCCTTCACCCAGGACATGTAGCAGCAGAGCCTGCTTGACCCAAGTGAAGATACCCAAATTACCTTGTCATGAGCCTGTGCTTATTCCAGCGAGGTAGCTCCAAATCCTGCCTTGCCATATACCAGATTCCAGCCATCCTGCGTTTCAGAGGGCCTAGAGAGACAACACCAAGTTCCTACTCCCTGTGGTTATTGTATAGTTAAGGGAAGGAGGCAGAAACCCCTCTGGTTTAGCTCTGTTTAGGCTTTATGTCCTCTTAGTAGAAGAATTATCTGTATGTATGTACATACAGAGTGGAGGTTGGTGCTCATCACCAGGCTGCAAACCAGGCACAATGCAAGGTATCCAGGGAATCATTTTTGCCTCCTCTGTCACATAATGCTTTGGTTTGGCATCTTAAAAGCAAACTAACCCTTTACTGAAGGCTGGATAAGCTACAGGAAAGGGAGATTTGAGATATTCCCCTTGGGATGGAGACACAGAAACATCTGTCCTGAGAGAAGTGTAACTACAGACAAACACAGGGAGATCAGAGGCAGGGAATCCTTTATTGAAGGGGTAAAGGCAGAGTCACAAACAGACTGGTTCCAAAGGTAACCCAACTACAAACAAAAGGCTAAAACCTGGAAAATCACCTTTTTTTCCCCCCTTCCCTTAAACATGAAAGTCCAAAGCTTCCTTTTGGTTGGGTTTGTTACACTGTCCGCAGCAAGGTGGGCAATGGCACCCTGATATGGATGCAGCAGGGAGGAGGGAGACACCAGTCATGGACCACAGTGGGTAAAGGAGGAGCAAAGCCTTCCCCTCTCTGATGCTGCTGGGGAGTGGGGATGTAGGAGCAGCATCTTAAAACACTGTACAAACCAAACAGGGACTCATAATAAATACCTAACACAAGAGGCTCAGTACATTGCTACAATCCTTCACTGAAGGGAAACATATATGTACATATATATATATATCCTAATATATAACCTCTTTGTCTTAAATCAGCTTAAAGGCTACGTGTTTCTATTGGAAGGCAAGGGCAGGAATCCCACTAACCATCACCCGGACCCCAAACCTCAACCAAGCATCGCTGTCTGCAGTCCCCCTGCTCCCAGCGGGGTCCCCATCCTCTTCCCTGCTGGATTTGCCCACAGCAGGGGGGGGATTAGGAAGCTCCAGCTATGTGACCATGCAGGGAATATAGAGAACAACAAGACTGGAAGAGCCCCTTGGCGTGCATGACTCCTGTGGGATAAATACAGACGTTTTCCTTGGCACCATCGCAGGCTGAAACTCCTGACCCATCCTAAACACTGGAGAGGAAACACGCTGGCCTTGGAGTTAAAACCCTCGCAGACTCCAAGGGGAGCAGGAAAATAACCCTACAAGGCTACATGACTTGAGCATCCAGCTATGTGGGCTTCCATCCCTGAAGATTGATTAGCAGGCACAGAACATTGCCCTAAGGTGGCTCTGAACGCAGCCCAAACAGCTCGGCATCCAAGCGCTGCAGCTGGACAGCATGTGTTCCTCTTCCCTTAAAGACCCAAGCCTTGCTGTAGGGTTTCTATAGGAAACCCCTATGGGAGATAACAGCTGAATAGTTGGGGTTTCAAATAGGTGGTGGGGTTTCTGGTAGGGTTTTGGGAAGCGGCTCCCCCCAGTCCCATCAGGAACATGCCTGGGTCTCCCATGAGCTGAGCTCAGGCAAAGGAGGCAAGAGAAAGGATTCCCTTACACATGGGGAAGCTCAGACACTGCACATTCAAGTCCTCTCCTTCAGCCCTTCTTCCTATGAGAAAAAGGCTGATCCAACTGGATATTCAATGGGAGCCAAGGCAGGGTTACAGGTGAGGGGCATTGAGAGAGGAGCCCGGGATATCGAATCGCTCATGCAGAGCTCATCCCTACTGCAAGCCAGGTTAGCAAATACCTCCAAAATCAAAGCCAGCTGAGGAAATGAGCATGCAGGGGGTTGGAAACCACGGATGGGAGAGCCTGGGGCATCACGATGGGCATTTCACATCAAAGCACTGCAGAATTAACCCTCTGGACGGCCCTGCAAGCCAGATCAGTGTCACTAAGCCTTGGTTTTATAGCTGGGGAAGTCGAGGCACAGGCTCACAGCTCTAGGAACAGCTCTGCAGATGGCATTGGGGCTGTTCAGCCTGGAGAAGGGAAGCTGAGTGGAGACCTTGGGGCAGCTCCCAGTGTCTGAAGGGGGCTACAAGGATGCTGGAGAAGGGCTCTGCATCAGGGACTGCAGTGATAGGACAAGGGGTGATGGGTTCAAACTGAAACAGGGCAAGTTCAGGTTGGATCTAAGGCAGAAGCTCTTCCCTGTGAGGGAACTGGATGAGCTTTAGGGTCCCTTCTAACCCAACCCATTCCATGATCCTACAATGATGGGGGTATCTAGAGACAAAGCTTTGTCGCCTTTAGGCTATAAACCCAACAGAAACCACCCCCCCCCCCCACCACGTCCCATGTCCTGTCTAATGCACACCAGGATCTTTCCCTCAGCTCCCTCCTGCTCCCAGCCAAGTGAGTTATCTCCCAGATAAACCCGGAGCTGACAGAATGCTCCTCGTGCTCAAGGACACCCACACTGCTGCAGGGAGGGGACAGCAACCCCATCCAACCCTTTGGCAAAGGGATCCCAACCTTATCAGCAAAGCCGCCCACCCTGGACCTCTTCGACCTGCAGCTGGGATGGGGCGATGGCAAAGCCGGATTCCACATTCTTTTCCAACAACAAATCCTTACAAACAAGTGCTTAACAAAAGCTCTTTGGAAAAATCCCTATGGATACACCTATTTTCCCTTTAAATGACAACTTTCCTGCAAGCAGCCAGCTGGGAGGAAAAGAGAAAGGAAAACAAGTGATTCCTCCCCACTCTGCTGCTGTTATTTCCCCGCTCTGAGGTAGACGTGGATGGGATGGGGATGAACCTCTGGGAAGTGGTTAACCAAGCTCACAGCACCCTCACTGGTGGTGCTGGTGCGGTGCTCAGCACTGCTGCAGCACACAGGCAGCAGTGACCGGTGCTGGCCCCGGTGAGCTGCATCTCTCCGGGGCAGTGATTGTGCCGGTGTAGTCGATGCAGGAAGCATTGCGCATCCGGATGCCCTCCCCACAGGTGTGGGAGCAGGGGGACCAGGGACCCATGCGCCAGAGCGGGCAGGGGATGTCACCACAGGGCTTGATGTCCTCAGGCTTGAGGGCTCTGTCGCATGTAGAGGAGGTTTGACCCTCCATATCCCGGCAATCCACCGTCCGCCTCTGCCAGCCGGAGCCGCACGTCTTGGAGCACTCGGACCAGTCGCCCAGGACCCATTGGGAGGTCAGCATGGGGCGGATGACGTTGGCCGACTTCTTCTCTTTGCCTTTCTGCTTGCTGAAAGGGACGTCCTTGGGGATGAAGAAGGTGTATTTGACTTTGGGTGGGAAGACCTCGCTGGCGATGGTCAGCAGCTGGACCGTGAGCGGCTCCGGGAGCTGTCGGAAGCTCTGCAGCCTCTCCAGGGTCGTCATGGAGCCGCTGTACTTCAGGATGGTTCCCTTGACCAGGATGTCCTGCTCCATGGCTGAGATGGCAAAGTCTCCGTTCAGCAGGTACTTGCCCTCCAGGGTCCTCAGGGCCAGGTAGTTCCCATCGTGGCGCACCCCTCGGTGGCTGCGCTGTTTGATGTCGATGTTGGTTGCCCCCGCGGGGATGGTGACGATGTCGTTGTAGCCGTATCTGCATGGGGCAAAGGGACATGGTTAATTCCCTGGGTTTACTAAGAGGAGAGCCAGCTCTTGGTAACCCCTCTGTAACCCTGAGCTCTCAGGAGCTGACATCATTGTAGGATCATGGAATGGTTTGGGTTGGAAGGGAGCTTAAAGCTCATCCAGTTCCATGGGCAGGGACACCTTCCATTAGAGCAGGATGCTCCAAGCCCCTGTGTCCAACCTGGCCTTGAGCACTGCCAGGGATGGGGCAGCCACAGCTTCTCTGTTCACCCTGTGCCAGCGCCTCAGCACCCTCATAGGGAAGAGCTTGTGCCTAAGAGCTCATCTCAATCTCCCCTCTGTCAGTTCTATGCCATCAAAAGTGAGTGATGCCATCCAACAACAGCCCCATGGTTACCAGTTGCCTTATTCCCTTTCTTCTGAAATGGGTGAAGTGTTTGGAACTAAAAGCCTGTCTCTCCAGTGATTCCATCACTATTGACACTGAAGGACAGCATCAGATAGTGATACAGCTATAGATACAACAGATAGAGCACAGCACCAGGAAGGCTTTGGCACTCAAGCCCTTGGCACCCCATGCTATGGTCGTCACTTGCTCCTACAATAAAGCATCACCCTGGTGTGACTGAGCCCGTGGGGCTGTTGGGATGGTTTTCCATACATCCCCGTGGTTGATGCTGTGGTCAGGAATTGGGTTTGGAGCATTCCGGAATAAAGCCTTCGGGTCAAACTCTGCTCTCAGTCATCCTGACCCTGATCTTAATGGGATCTCTTCTTGGCTGGAGCTACGGCACTAATCTCGCTTTAGTCAACCACAAACAATTCCTAGGCGAGTGGAAGCCCCGTTTCAGCTGGTTCCCTGGAAGGAAACCATTCAGGAAGTGTAATTGGACTGCGTGAGTCACCTCACCACATGGAATTGGACGTGTTGGGCTTTTGTTACCATCTTTTCAACAAAAGCCTTCAATTCAGCTCTTTGGCAAAGCAATGGGGACCTTGGGCACGGAAAGCGGCTGCTTCCATGCCTGGGATTCACACCAGAGCCCAGGGAGAAGCTATTGAACTATTTATATCCCACATCAGCCCTTGAATATGCATCCAAATCACTGCATTGGGGTGAGATACACATAAACTCCTCAGGGCAGCAGATTGATAGCAAGCCCATTGCCAGGGCCGTTGCCCATCATGGTCATAGCCCATCACCATTGTAGGAAATAAGCTCTGTTTGGCTTGCATAATGCTGCTCCAAAATGAACTTAATGTTAGCCCTAAAGCCTGGGGAGGAGAGTAGGGTGTTTGCATGTTAACCCAGTTAACAGCACGGAGGGGAAGCCAAGCACTGCTGCCAACAAGCTCTGCAGCAAGGTGCAAACTGGCTTTGCATGACCTAGGAAGAGCTCTGCTGTCCCTATCCAAGCACTTTTGGTAGGGAACTGACTTGGATCGGTTGAGCGAGCCGGATATTTTCCTGCACGTTGAGCCATTGCCACCGCACACCCCACATTTATCCAGCTTCTTGGAGGACCCAACGATGTGATCACAGCCGGCCTTGATGCACTGCCCATGGACGCAGATGGAGAGGGTCTCTGGTCCACACAGCGTCCCGTCGATCACCTAGGCAAGATGCAGGGAGAGCATTGAGGGTGTTTGGTCTAAAACGGGTTGAAAGCAGGTGGTTATCATCTTACTTTGGCCTCAAAGACTTTGAATTCACTCCTCCCTCTGGCTCGGCAGAAGAGCTTGCATCGGTCTCGGGGTGAGACCCCCGCGTACTTGGGTACCCACTCCAGGCGGTTCCCTTCCAGATCCGTCAAGTTGTAGCTGTTGTACTTCTCACACTGCTGCTCCCGAAAGCTCTTCCCTGTAAGGGAAGGGCAAACATGGCCCTTGTGGGAAGCCTGCAGGAGCTGCTGCCCTCATTGCAGAGATACAGGAGCACAGCAGCATCAGAGCGATGCCGCACACCGTGCACCCCTCTGGAATGGCTCACAACCCCAGCAGAAGGGGATGCCCACCCCAGGTATATGAATACTTAAGGGAGAAGGGAGCAGTGATGGGTTCTGGAGGAGCAGGGATGGGATGTGTTGGGAATCAGTGTCCTTACCATCCGCCGGGCACTCATCGGTGTGGCAGGACTGGTACTTGGCACGCTGGCCCTCGCAGTACCTGCCGCCGTGCTGGGGCTTGGGGCTGTCGCAGTGCCGGTAGGAGAACTGCACCCCACCACCACAGCTCCGGGAGCAGGAGCCCCACGGGCTCCACGGGCCCCAGCCGCCGTCCACCACTGGCTGCAAGAGACAAGGAGGAGATGCTGGGTCCATCCCTGTGCCCATCCATCCCTATGGAGCATCACTGAAATCCCTCCCGGTGTCACCAGGCAAAGCCTGATGCAGCAAAGCACTTCACATGAAGCTCAGGCTCTCAGGGACATGGGTTAGGGGTGGACTTGGGGTTGGTAATGGGTTGATGACCTTAAAGGTCTTTTTGGGCCTGGTTGATCCTATGAAGCTGTTGCTGCATCCCACCAGTCCATTCATGTGCTCGGAGTTAAGCCTGGGTTGAAGTGCTTTGCTGACTGACTCAGGAATCACTGCTAATTCCCCTGGCAGGGCAAAAAGTGATGATTTCATTGCAGAGCTGCATCTGCTTGCTCTTGGTTCGGACCAGCCTTGGCAAAAGGCATGGAAGCCTTTAATAGGCTTGCCAGTAATACAGGCTGCCAGTAAAAAGGATTAATGATAGGTGCTGTTGAAGGAGAGATATCCAGAAAACAATGCCAGCAAATCCAAAGCCAGTCCAGGACATGGCAGGTTTGAGGTCTGGGAATCCCAAAGGGTCAAGCCTGTCCATCCCAAATCCCATCCCATTACCTGAGGTTTCAGGGCATCCTGCGGCACACAGCGTCCATCCCAGCACATCCCAGTGGCTTTGCATGGAGTGCCATCGGCCCAGGGCAAGCTGCCGTTCTTGGTGTGGCAGAGGGGCTCCCCAGTGCCGGTCCTGCACCAGAGCTGGGCGCAGATGTCCTCGTCTGTGGTGTTGGGGCAGTGCTGGAAGCCCTTGCCGAAGATCTGCTGGCACTGCTGGTCCAGGCTGTACAGGGCTCCTTGGCCAGGCAGCTCCATAGGCAGGGGCAGGGGCTCTGCTGGGGCATCCAGCAAGCAGTCACCTGGGTGAGACACAAGATTCAGGCTGGGGATGCATCAGGGTTTGATGTTATGGCTTGCTCTGAGCAGGGCACATAGAGTGGTTTGGGTTGGAAGGGACCTTAAAGCTCATCCGGTTCCATGAGCACGGATGCCTTCCACTGGAGCAGCTGCTCCAAGCCCCTGTTTCCAACCTGGCCTTGAGTACTGCCAGGGATGGGGCAGCCACAGCTTCTCTGGGCACCATGTGCCAGCGCCTCAGCACCCTCACAGGAAAGAGCCTGTGCCTTAGATCCAAGCTAAACTTCCCCTGTTTCAGTCTGAACCCATCACCCCTTGTCCTATCGCTACAGTCCCTGATGCAGAGCCCCTCTCCAGCATCCTTGGAGCCCCCTTCAGACACTGGAAGCTGCTCTGAGGTCCCCACACAGCTTCTCTTCTCCAGCCTGAACAGCCCCAATGTTCTCAGCCTGGCTCCATACAGGAGCTGCTCCAGCCCCTGCTCATCCTCGTGGCCTCCTCTGGCCTTGCTCCAACAGCTCCATGTCCTTCTGATGCTGAGGACACCAGAACTGCTCTCAGTGGGCTCTCGTGAGAGCAGAGCAGAGGGGCAGCATCACCTCCTTGGGATGCAGCCCTGTGCTGCATCTGGGACACGTTCAGTTCCTCACAATCAAGTGACATCAAGCCTCTGTCTGTGTCTGATTTGCCCCCCCCTTCACCCCACACACCCCTCCAGGCAATGGAAAGAGCCCCAGCAGTTAAGCAAGAGGCTGTTTTGAGCAATGAGGCTGCTAAACCCATCCTTACCATGCCCTCCATCCAGGAACTCAGTGAGGTACATGGCGCTGCAAGGAGACCAGGGCTGGGTCTTGTTCAAGGCGATGAAAAGAGGGGCCATCATATGGTGCTTGCCAAGGGGCCCAAAGAGCCGCTCGCAGGTCTTGGAGTCATCATGGGGCATGCTGAGAACATGGCCTAAGGAGCAGAGAGCAGCAGTGAGACCAAACCAGCCCTGCTCTGCTGCAGGAGGTGAATGGGCATCTGAGAGCATCTTCAACAAGCAGCTCCTATTGGCTCCAGAGCAGAGCTGCTCCAGCCCTCACAGCATCTCCATGGCCTCCTATGGACTCACTCCAACAGCTCCACGTCCTTCTTGTGCTGGGACCCCAGAGCACCAAACTGGACCAATTTGGGCCCTTCTAAGTGCTTTTACTGGTGCAACTTGGCTGGTGGTACCCAGTGGGGTGATGCTACATCCCCCCCAGCAGACCCCACACACACACATTGGGAAGGGATGCATTACCCAGTTCATGGGCCAGGGTGTAAGCTGCCTGCAGCCCCTCATCCTCGATCACGGAGCAGCTTTTGTTGCGGTCACACATGGTGCCGATATCCGCCACTCCCAGCGTGTCACAGCTTTGGTGTCCACAGAAGTCCTGTTTGGAGCATCACCAGAGGGATAAGGCAGGAAGAAGCTGTCCCCCCTCCATCAACCCCATCATATCCAGGTCTGCACCCAGACACAACCACCCCCCGATTGCTGCGGGCTTGGAATGGGGATCCCTCCTTCTCCTCCTCATCCCACCCCAACCGGAGCATCCCAAGGGATGACCTGTCTGGTCAGCAGGATGGCAGTGTCATAGTGCTCCGGGTGCCGGTCGCTCGGGGGGTTGAACCTCTGCTGCCAGCTGCAGAAGTTGCGCAGGGTGAGCCCACCGTTGTCGGACACCTCGGGCCCTGCTGCCTCCTCATCCACCACCAGCACCTTCACCACCACCAGGTTAATGGAGTTCTTCAGGCTGGGGTGTTTGTAGATGCGAGCTGCCATGGACATCAGCGTCAGGACGTGGTTCTGGGGGGATAGAATGGGGTGAAAATGCTGCTGTGGGGCCATGGTTTTGGTTAGGAGGAAACATAGCATCATAGAATCAACCAGGTTGGAAAAGACCTTGAAGATCGTCAAGTCCAACCTTTAGCCCAGTAAACCATGCCTGCATAAAGAACACCACAGTCCTTTACTATGGTGATGTTAAGGCACCATTCATTATGCTCTATCAATCCCATTCCACAGTAATTCATATCCACATAAGACAGAGAAGAATGAAACAACCTCATTCCTCAATCAGGGAGCCTCCTGGGTTGATGGATGAAGTGCTGCCTGGAATGCTCCATGATGCCAGTGGGAAGGACAGGCAGGACGAGCCCACACCTGCATCCCATTCCCAGCCACTGTTTCACCTGCAATGAACCCTTTGCACCCATCAATCCCTCAGGAAATCCTCACATTCATGCTCTTGCATATTCCCAAAGCATTAACCTTGCCTCACACCACCATAAAACTCCCTGATCCCGACCTCCCCGCTGACAAATGGGGCTGAAACCCTTGGCCATGTCCAAGCCTTGTCCCAGCAGCATCCCCTGCTCAGGCCATTGGGATGACCAGCGATTACTTAATATGTCAAACGCGCCAGTGATGTTTAGGCTGATGTAAACATCTTATCAGAGCATCGACATTCCTCCTCTGCTTGGCACCCATTCCCAGCCTTGGAGTCAGGAGAAAGAAATGCAGCTATTACACAATGCGGTATTGGGAAAGAGAAAGTGTCTCCTCTCCTCCCCAGACCCCGTGCTCCCACTGCTTAAATGGGAAGCCCTCTGCTATGGGGTTACCCCCACAATGCACATTCCCTGCTCTGTGCAGCATCCATCGTGATGCTGCTGGGCACCAAATGCCCTTTCCTTAGCACACAAGGAGGGTTTTAGGGAGAAGCCCCATAAGCGATAATGTCTTTGCTGCACCAGGGCCCTGGGGGCTCTTTTAGACCCTTCGGCCACGCTTGATCCCGTTGCTGGCAGCTCCATGCAAACAGATGTTTCGCTTCAGCAGGATGCATCCCAGTCCTCCCCGGCTCATTATCCGAGGGCAGGGAGCACTGGATAGACGGGTTTATTTAGACTGGCCCCATGTCCATGATGTGACTCACATCCCAGCCCAAATGTCAGGGAGAAGTCACCACCGAGGCAAGAAACCCAGGCGAGATCCCCAGGACTGGTTGCTCTGAGGGAACTGTTTACCCCATGGGGAGAATCCATTGGGAATCTCCCTAAAAACATCACAAAGCCTTCTTAAAATCGCATCCTAGAGGGATGCTCTGGGCCAGAGCTGTGCATCACGGAACGGTTTGGGTTGGAAAAGACCTTAAGGATCATCATATTCCAACCCCCTTCCCAAAACACAAACTGATTTGTGCTTCATCAGCACTGCATGGGACACTCACACGGGATCATCCCTCATTCCCGAGGGAGCAAATCCTGCCGCATCCTTTCCTAACCCATTACAGGTGTCTCTCCCTCCCAGCAGTTTTGCCCTGGGAGCTTTCAGTCCCTACCCCAAATTCCCTGGGATATCCTCAGTGTTAGATCCAGCAGGAATGAAGGGACTTGGAAAACATCCATTTGCCTTCCCTTCATCTGGAAAGCAAACCGAACAAACAGCTCTTTAGTGTGGATTTAAAAGGTCAGATTCACTTGTTCCACCATCTGCTCTCTATTCATACCCAGTCCCAGGCCGTGCAGGACCTGGTTGGGGTTTGGATGGACCCTGATGCCTCTGGGAAGAGCAGCAATCCACCTGCATTGCCTTGGCTTGGCCAAGGGCTTGGAGCTGGAGCCAAAGTAAAGTACAGCATTCCCAAGGCTCAGGGGAGGCTTCGGGCCAACAACGGAGTTGAATCCCACTTGTCCCATCCTCCTTTGGCTTGGTGAACCACCCAGGAAGGAACGCTGCCTTATCCAGGGTGTCCCTCCAGCATCAGGGATGTGGGTATCAGGATCAGTTGTGGGGCAGCCAAGGGGTCAGGTCTGGGGAGCCCAATGGACTAGTTCCTGCTCAAGGTGCTTCTGTGCCATTTCCAACCAACATCCCAGGAGATCTTGGCAGGATTCCTGTCCAGCTGGTAAATACAGCTGGAAAAGCAGCTCCTTACCTGCTCTGGGAGGGACAAGGCACCAAGAAAGGATTCAGGAGCATCCCTCCTCTGCTCTGTGTGCTGCTTCCATAGCCAGGGATAAGCATCACCTCTTTTCTCCATAAGCATCACCTCTTTTCTCCCCAGCTGCAATCCTTGGCTCCCTATGGTCTCAAGAAGAGCAAATTCCACCCATTCCCCCCCATTAAAGGAAAGAGAAGGGATGCCTTCAGTGCACCAACTGCATTACAGAGCTCCAATATCCCCCTTCCATGAGGCTGCCAGCAGCAAACAGCACATGCAGAGGGTCAGTGGAACACAGGAGCATAAATCAGAGCCTGGGGAACGGATGTGGTTGGTTTTAGCCTGGGGATGGTGAAGGGTTTTGCTTTGTGGTACAAGTGCTTGCAACACCTCTGCTTACGTTCTGCTTCATGGGAAGCACTTGGGGCTGAAGTCTGCAACTGTTTTGTTGGGAGAGGGTTAAACTTGAATGGTTATGGGGGGGAGAAACTGCTCTGACACAGACACTACCTATTATTGTGGTATATATACATGTGTATGTATATATATATGTCGTATAATGGTCTAATATCCAGTGCAGGGCAGCAGGGAGCACCCATGCAACATCCCAGAGCATCTCAACCCCCTCCAATACACTTGTGGAGATGGATGCTCAACCCGATGCTGTAGCTTTATCTGTTCACAGGGTTGTTGGCTCTATGGGGTTGGGATTTTCCCCTCCTATCCTCCTAGAAGCCAGAATTCCCATAGAGGCTCCAAACCAACCTCAATATGAGAGGAACACTGAGATTTCTGGAGCAGGGATGGATGGAAGCAGGAAAACACAGGGTCAGATGTGAGGGCTCCTAGCAAACAACTGGTCAAAACACATCCCAGCCTGTCCTGGATACCCACAGCGGCAGCAGCCTCCTCCTGTGCTTTGGAGCCCAAGCCAAGAATTCCCTTACAAACACCATGGGCAGCAGCCAAGGGAAAAGGGGGGATGAGGGCTTTACTTCCAAAGTCACTTTGATGGCCAGTCTGGGTTTGGGATTGCTGGCAGCAGGACCCCAGCACCCATCTGGTCCTAGAGGGAAGGGGCAACAACAACCAACCTAAACCCTCATAAATCTGCCTGGAAAACACAGAATTCCAGTGAGGAATCCCAGTTTAATCAGACCCATCAGGTTTTGCCCTGGTCCTGAGTCATTATTAGCTCCTGGGGCAAGGAATTGCAGACTCCTTGCTCACAAGTACAAGGGGGAACAGAAGAGGGATCGGAGCCATCATGTTTGCAGAGGAAAGCTTGGAAACTCATCGCATCCACACCCAAGAGACTGGAGAAATCCCACCACAGGAATCCCATTCCGCTGCCAACTGGCCGGGAATGCCGATGTCTCAGCAAACATCCCTGGAACCTCGCAGAGCATCCCTGCAAGTGCAGCCTGTGCTGCAGGTGCTCAGCCCGGCCGCCCTTTCTGCAGCATTCCAAAGGGATTATCCCCTGCACCGTGTCCTGCTGCAGCTTCCCGCACTCAGACCCACATTAACTCTGCTGGGGATGCTCACAATCCCTTTCTCTTCCCCCTCAAGCACCTTTGGATCCTCCACAAGTTATCCCTTGTATCCAGCCTGGGGCCTCGCACCCGTCTCCATATAAAGAGGCTTTTCCCAATCACTGCAGGTCTGCACACAGGTCCTATTGCTCAGCACCATCCTGCTGCTAATTCCACCCCATCTCCTGCAGGCATCAAGGCAGAAGGATGATTAAACCCCCCCCAGTTTCAAGTGTGGGTCTTCATCCTTCTGGTTTACATGGGTACCAATGGGGATAGAATTAAGCTCTTGTTATCTCAATTAGATGAGCTATGAGGCTCAGATTGAGTAGAATGAAAGCATGAATAGCCTTTTGCTAACAGCATGGCATTGATTATGGCTCGTAGTGCTTGAACACATCATCTCCTTGAGCCATTCCAGCTTAAAGCAAGGAAATAACTGGGAATACAAAGAATGTTTGTGGCTTTGAATGGATGCTTATGGGAAGATAAGTCTCTATATAAATACACTTCCTTCTGATTCAACCTTGCTGCTCCTTGGCCACCCCTTTATCAGCTCTCTAGGGGCAAACCACCAGCAAGAACAAGCCAGCAGTGCTTATAGCCCCCCAAAAGGGGGTATTTGGGGAGAAGGGAGACAGCTTTTGGTCTCCTGGGTTAAAAGGAACCAGCTTCTCCCTGCATTTGTGTGGCAGGAACAAAAGATGCACAAACACAGCGGGTGGCTTGTATTGGTTTGCTGCTGGTTGAAGTTTGCTCCTTACTGCTTAAACAGGCTCTTGCTCCCATCCCAAACCAGATCTTTGATGGGAAGTAAGCCTTTAAGAGGTAACACAAAGATACTGCTCCTGGGGACAGAGAAATGATGGCAAAGTGGGAGCCAAGAGGACTGGAAACTGCTGGATAACTGTCATGCACCTACCCCAACCATAGCACCTTGTTTATAGCAGGAGGTAGACCATGGGGTGCTGCTTTAGAACATGGGGGTGCACAAGATGCTGGTTGAAGAAGATGCAATACACTCTTTCCCCTGTCCTTTTGGGGTATCAGAGACCAGCTTCATGCTACAGGGAGAGCAATTCCCACCTCCCTTTACATGCCTGGGGCTTAAAAACCCGGATTGCTCCATTGCAAACTGAGCTTCTGACTGCTGTGAGCTCTGGAGGGCTGCATCCCAGTGCAGCATCCAGCACTCCTTAACCCTTTGCCAGCCTGGCAAGTGAAACCAAGCAAGGGATGAAACAGGAGTGATGCTGAGCAGTTGGAGCTCCAAGGCTGAGCAATTCCCAAGGTCCAGCCCCATCTGAGCAGGGCTGGAATTGGGAGCGGAGAAGCTGGATGAAGCCCCCAGGGAAAGGATAAAGGAGGCTGAGATGGCAAAGCCAAAGCCCAATTGCTCCCCAGCTTCAAGGGCTCCTCAAACAGCCTTGTACCCAACCAACCACTGCTGAGGATGAGCGACTTCAGTGCCGTTATCCCCATCGGACCTGAATTTGGACCCAAAGAATCTATCACTGCAGCACTGGAATCAGTGCTGGGGAGCTGGGAAACAACTCCATGCAATGGAAGTGGGTGGTCCACAGCCCTGGAGATGGATGTGGGGGGCTGAGACCCCAACACATCCACTCCCTGGGGTCTCCACAGTTGAAGCATGATGAAGGAATGGGACCCATTTGGTGCTGATGGCCGAGGGAAAGGGATGCTCCTGCATCTGCTGAGCTGCTACAGGTGGCTCTGGAGCAGGACTACTTATTACTCAGCTCCTGGATTATTTACTGTCCAGAAGGGAGTTAAACCCATTACTCTTTCCTCATAGGAAGAAAGGCATTAACCTCTTTGGGACATCTTTCCATTGGGACATTTTGATGCCCCGTCTTTGGGACCCCAAACTGATGGGACATGCCCATGTCCAGCCTGTGCAGACACAGAATCCCAGGGCTGGGAAAGGGTCCCCAAACACTGACCAAACCCCATAGATCAACCCCACAGCCTTTGCACTAGGGATTTACAGCCCCTACCCAGCTACAGAGGGAAGGGGGGACAAAGCCAAGGTCCCCATCCCTGTCCCCAGCCTGGTGGGAGAACAGAGGGATTGAAGGAGAACTGGGGGGACACACAGAGAGGGATGCAGGGATAAATGGGGGTGACACACAGAGAGGGATGCAGGGGCAACTGAGAGTGGTGGGAATGAAGGGATAAGGGGGCAATCATGGGATGGAGCAACGGCAGGGCACGGGGGGGACACCGCCAGCCCTTACCTCCACATCCTCCCCGTAGAACCGCACCATGGAGGCATCCGCCACCAGCAGCGTCTCCACGTACCGCGCCTGGGAAACGAAGCGCTTGGAGCGGAGGAGCCGCTCCCGAGGACCGGGAACACCGGGAACACCGGGAGCACCGGGAGCAGCGCGGCGCCGGAGCCGATGCGGCCGCCTCCAGGGCGGCCCCGGCCAGCGCTGCCCGAGCGGCTGGAGCTCATAAGCATCCCCATCGAGGAGGAAAGCGGCTCGGAGCCCGGCCCCAGAGCACCGGCTGAGCACGGCGGCCCCATCGGGGCTCCCGTCGACGGTCCCCGCGTAGAAGCATCCCCTTCGGGGCGCGCTGCGTGCGGCCGCCCTGCGGCTCCCCAAGCGCTGCAGGCGGTAGCGGGGAGCCAGGAAAGCGGCGTCGGGGCGCAGGCGGAGCACCACGGCCCTGCCGAAGGCCGCCAGCCGCAGGGCCAGCTGCCCCGACGGGGCGGGCAGGCGGGCGGGCAGCACCGGCTGCGCCTGCCGCGGCGGCGGCGGCGGAGGCAGCGCCCAGGCGTGGCACAGCAGCAGAAGGTGGAGCGGAGCCCGGCCCCCCAGCAGCGCTCGCCGCCCCATCGCAGGGCCCCCCCCGCCCGCAGCTCCGAGCCGGCCGCAGAGCCGCCGTATTTATACTTTCGGCCCCCCTCCGGCTTTGACATAAGAGGTTTATTTTTGCTGTCTCGCTGGGTCCCGTCCCCCCCCCCCCTCCCCCCCCTCCCATTTTTCCCCTCCCCCACACGGGGGGGGTGGGGGGAGGAGAAAAGAAAGGGGAAAAAAAAAGGAAAAGAAAGAAGAAGCAAAGGAAAGAAAAAAAAACAAGCCCCGAACCAGCCCACTTTTGGATGCGATGCGAGGCCAATCAGGCGCCCGCAGCCCCGCCTGCCTCCCAAGTGTCAACTCCAACCCTGCTTAACCCCTTCAGGCCAGGCTCTGCCGCAGCCCTCCTTGGGGTGGGTTTGCTCCTTGGGGTGGGTTTGCCCTCTGGGGCTGCCCCATCAGTGTCCAAGGCCAGGATGCGCTTGGAGCAGCCTGGTCCCTGCCCATGGAACCAGACAGAGCTTTAGGTCCCTTCCAACCCAAACCACACCGTGATTCCCCCTCCCCATTTCCCCCCCGCATCCATCCACCGCTGGGAAGCACCGGGGCTTTGCCAGCTGGAAAGCATCTCATTCCAGCCTGGAAGGCAGAAGGTGCCTCCGGAGGTTCCCCCCCTTCCTGGTTCCCATGTCCTTTGCTTAGCCAAGGGCACAGAGGGCTGTGGGCCCCAGGGAATGCTCCAGCACTGACATGGACAAGGAGGTTTCCATGCCCTGAGCAAACAGCTGGGTCCATATGGGGTTTGCTCCGGCTGGAAGCAGACCATAGGCTCAGCCAGGCTGTGGCAACCCGGCTGTCCCCTTGCAATGGGGTTTTGCCTTGTGTCCATGCTCCCTTTTATCCCCCTCCAGGACTGGGAGAGCCTCAGGCTGTAAAACACAAACATCAGGAGATGGGCAGGAGCCTGCTCAGCACCAGGGAATAACCAGCTCTAATGGAGAAAGGGAGATCACTCTTTACATATTACTCCTTCTTTCCTTTTAAGCCTCATTAGTTCATGAGATTCCTGGCCTCTGGAATGCCCTTTGTGCCCAGGAGATACCCCAGGGTACCCTTGAAGGAGTTCATCCTGCTCCATCCCCTCATTTTCTAACCCTTTCCAAGGAGCAGCAGACACTCAGGACTGGGTTTGGGTTCCTTTAACCTTGCTGTGGGTGCCAGCCCCAGGACCAGCTCCCCTAAACCCTCGTTTTCCTTCTCTTCCCCTAATCCTAAGGAGATCCAAAAGGATAAAGCAGCATTTGGCACCTCAGGATTCCTGGGAAACCAGACCCCAGCCGCAGCTGAGCAGCAGGGCGCAGGGATAAAGGCTGCTCTCCCTTTACTCCAGCATGGATTTACATCTGCCTCTCTATTATTATCTCCACTTAAAAGCCACATCCCTACCTATGTAGTAAACACAGCCCTGGCTCTAAATAGCAGCACTGCCCGGGGCCAGGGCTCTGGTTACTTTGCTTTTTAAAGCGTGGTTTGTGACCATGTGAGGGGGGGAAATGGGGAGATTAATAGGAATAAAGGTAAAAACCAGCCCTATGCACAGTGCAGCAGGGTCTGTGTAGTGAAAGGGGGATGGCTTCAAGCTGAAACAGGGGAGATTGAGATGGGATATAAGGGAGCTCTTCCCTGTGAGGGTGCATAGGGTACCCAGAGAAGCTGTGGCTGCCCCATCCCTGCCAGTGTCCAAGGTATCCCTGCCCATGGCACCAGGTGAGCTTCAGGGTCCCTTCCAACCCATGGTGCCCCTGCTGTGACCTAGGACAGGTGAAGGCTGCAGGCGGCACAGGGCCTGTCTCTCCAACAGGATGCAGTTTATTCCCGGCTTTCCGCTCTCGGAGCTGCCCCTTTGATCCCGCAGGATCCTGGCTTCAAGGCGCTGCTGGTTCCCATTAGCGGCTCTGCTCCGCACACAGGAGCTGGAATTGGTTGTGGCCTCGCTGGGCTCTTCAGAAACCAGCTCAAAGGGATGCGGGGAGGCAATAACATCCAAAGCATCCCGAGGCTTTTTGAGGGGTTCCTGCTTAGAACATTGAATGGGTTGGAAGGGACCTTAAAGCTCATCCAGTTCCAACCCCTTCCACTAGAGCGGGTTGCTCCAAGCCCCATCCAACCTGGTTTATCCACCCCCTTGCGGGACACGCTGCCACCAAACCCCACTTCCAGCTCGGGATGTGCTCCTCTCATTCCTAAGGGGCTCTCTGAGCATGTGGAAGCCATTACCTCCCCACTCGCTGTGATTTAAAGTCCCTTTTGATCACCCAGCTTCCCCATTCCCGGCCCTACAGATCCATGCGGTGAGCATCCTTCCGCATCCTTCCCAGAGCACTGAGCCTGGCACCCCTTTCCCAGGGAATTTTGGCTCCCAGGATGAGCCCCATGCTGTGTTCACTGTTCCTGCCCTGCAGCATTGAGATTGCCCCGTTCCAGGGCTCTGTGTGATGCTTTGCTGTGCCCTCCTTGCCTTGGGAATGGCATCACATCCCCATCTGCAGCGCCAGGCTGATGGTGCAGCCATTCCCTTCTTTGTTTTAGCTATTCCCCCCTTTGAGCCCCCGGAAAACATTTGGGATAACCATTTCTCAGCAGCTACAAGCTCAATGAACGTTACCACTAGATGTCATTGCCTCCCTATGGAGGAAATCCTACATCCACCCCTGCGAGTTGGCTGCCCTGGAGCAGATCCTGCAGCAGCAACAGGAGAGTGAACCCACCTGATGGCAAAAAAGAAGGGCATAATTCCATTAGTTTTCCCTTTTGAAGGCACCAAGTGGAAAGAAATCTCTGCCAGGAAAGCATCCCGGCTTCAAATCGCATCCCTGACCTTGCGTGCTTCCAATGTCCCTTCCATAGAACCCTCTGAGCTGCAAGGATGGCAAGTGAGGCTCGAGGAAAGGGTTTCTTGCCTTATATTTGCATGAGATTTGGGGCTTGACTGGGAGCAGGTGAGAACTGGGAAGTGAATTCCATGGCAAAACCCCAGGATCGATCAGGGATCACTGCGCTGCTGCAGCCACAAGAGGGCCTCCCTGCCTTACAAGTGATGGTTGATAAGCCTTTGGTACCCCAAGCCCCCTTAAATAAATGGGTTTTCCTTCCTCTTAATGCAGTCTATGAGCTTCCCCAAGTGCAGCATCCCATCCTTGGGGATGTGCATCAACAGCACAAGAGGACTGGCAGCTGAGAGTGATGCTGGGAGGAAGCCGTAATTCCCACTGGATCCTTTAAATGTGGGGAAATCAGACTTTAAGGCTTAGGAAAGAGCAGGGATAGCTCTTTCCTAAGGCAGGGTCTCGATTTAGCAGCTGAATGTGCCACCTCCAAACCCTCTTGGTGCTGTAGGCAAGCTTATGTACACACCATAGGCCGGGTGCATCGAGAGTGAAGGGCTGTGATTTGATTTGCCTTGATTTTAAAGGATTCTACCTCTGTTTTCCAAACCCTCTTAAGGCACTTCCATATGGATCCTCTATTAACCTCGTTTGGATGTGTAACACAAGCAGTCGCATCCCATTCCCTTTCATGCCTCTATCTTGCAGAGCAATGAAGCCTCAGCAGAGGGCAGCCTTGCTTCAGGGTGGGTTTGGAGCTCCGCTGCAGGTGTGTCTGTTAAGCAAAGCTGGTTTATGGCTTTCCCCAAATCCAGGCTTAAATCCCATCTCCAAATCCCCCTCCAAGGCTTTGTGCTCCTTGGGGAGCTGCTTCTCCGCATCATTTGACACTTACCCAGATCCGCAGCTTCACCCTTGCTGTCTCCCTGCATCTTTTGCTTTATGCATCCCCAAAATGAGCATCCCATCAAGTGAATCAATGAAGGATGGACCCTGTCTCAGACAGATGATGGGAAAGAGGAATCTGGGATGATTTCTGTGTCATAGAATCATAGAATCACAGGCTGGTTTGGGTTGGAAACAGCCTTAAAGCTCATCTACTTACTGCATTCCTTGCTATTCCCATATCGAAGCCTTGATGCCAGAGGGAATGTTATGTGTTGGGACCATGAGAGAAGGCAGCAGAGATGCTCCTGCCACAGGAGCAGTGAGATGAGGCACAGGGATCCTTCTGTGCATCACCTCTGCATGGGGGGAATGGACTGATTCGGTTCCTGTTGTGCTGCAGGTGTGCTTGGAGATGTTTAAATCACAGCTCCCCTCTCACAGGGCAGGTAAAGCTCTGCTGCATAGGACACCCAAGGCAGGGCATCCAGTCCCCATCATCAGATCCAGCCTGACTCTAATGAAACTCAGCATCCTCTTGGACCAAGGATGGGGCATGGTTCTGGTTACAAAGCCCTGACGTGCTGGGTTCCTTGCCCTCACTGACCCTATCCGGACCCAGCCAGCTTTCATTCTCCAAGCCTTTCCCTCCTGGAAAGCTGCCCTAACAACTCGCTTTGACTCATCCGCACTCCCTGGAGAGGATCCTGCTTCCTTGCCCATATGGTTCGGAGCTGGGAGAGCACAGCCTGAACCTTTGGGTGAGAGCCCAGGCCTCGATCTGCAGACAAGTGAAGGGCTTGCAGCGCCAGCTTTCCTCTGCCTGCAGCCTTCCCCCTCTGCCTCTGGCCTGGAGATGTGGTCTATTTAACGCTGTTTCTTTAGTGATCTGGAATATCCAGGAGCTAAGTGAGGGTTTGGGGGTGGCTTTTTGCTCCTCTCTTATGTCCACATGGCATGGCAATGGTGATGGAAGAGAAGGGCTTGTCATCATGCCCCAGAGGTGAAGCAGGAGGAAGGGGGGAGAAGGAGCATCCATGCTGCAGATCACCTCACACTGGCCTTGCAGGATCAGGATATGCTATAGGTTAGACCTGGCTGAGATGGGGTTGACCTTAAAGTGGTTGCTAGGCAAAAACCAAAGTAGAAGCCAAATTGCCCTTATATACCTTCATCCATAGCTGTTCGGTGAGGTCCAAAGGCATCTTCCATCTCCATTCCCCGCTTCCTATGTGCTTCCCTTTAGGTCACCTGCATCCATCCCATTCCCATCAGATCCAGGCAAACTACAGGGAGCTGAAGAGCATCCAGCTTCATCCCCAAGCACCTGGAAAGATGCAAAGTGAGACCAAGGTGTTCTCTTTGTGCCAATGGAAAAGGCTGCGGAGACCCCTAAAGAAGGGACCTTCCTGCCCCTGCCTGTCCCTCACCCTCCTCTGGTGCTGGTTCCTGTGGTCTCCCCTTTGTGTTGCAGAAGACACAACAGAGCTGTCCCCTTTGCCCACCCTGGTTTGGGAGGGATGGGCCATGGAGATGCCACAACCCTGGGACAGCTCCAGGGCTTGGTCTGGGTCCTTTCCCATTGGGAAAATCACACCATGTTCTTGAGCTAGAGGATAAATGGAACACAAATGTGCCTCCCTTCTTGTCTGCTAAAGGGTGAGCCCTAAGGGCAATACGTGCCCCATAGGCACAGCAGGTTTCCTGCTCCCTACAGGCAGCACAGTCTGGTTTGCAATCAGAGCTCTGTCTTTGGGTAGGTGATTCCCACTTGATCCAGGACAAATTCCCTCCTGGCACCTCAGGATGCTCGAGGCTGTGTCCTCTCCATGTGCTGCCTGTTTCCTCTGTGGTCCTATCGGCATCCCTGGGCACCGGGATCCAAACAAAACCCTGGATTCACTGAGCCCAGTGCACCCTGATGATGATCTTGGGTCACAGGATGAGCTGCAGGGCACACGACCAAGCAAAGCACAGCATGGGGAAGTATTGACACTGCTTATTGCTGTTCATCAGCCTATTCCTCAGCCACAGTTACTGAGGGCTCTTCATTGCTCTCCTTTTAGGGGTCCTGCTCCACAAACCCCATCATCTTTCTACCTCCCCATAGCCTCTGCTGCCCCTGCATCCTTCCTGGTCCCAAGCACTGTTCTGATGGACACATCTGGAAGCACAGAAGATGGGGCTGCAATGAACTGTCCCAGACCAGCACGGAGCAGGGGGTTCCAGCTTCCCTGCACACCCCTGTCCTGACCACAGCCTCCTCCATGCTGAGGGGACACACACGGAGCTTCATCCCATTCTTTTGCCTGGAGCATGAGTGGGGAGCAGCAGGAGGGAGCCTGGCAGATGGGAGCATCCCTGCGGGCTGCAGGGTCCCCTTTGGCACCGGAAGAATACGAGTGAAGAGGGTCCCCAACTCACCCCACATCCCTGTCCCATCCCACATCCCCATCCCACTCCTCTGACCCATTCTATTTCATTCCATCCCATTCCACACCCTTGTCCCATCCCACAGCCCTTCCCATGCCACGCTATGCCATCCTATCCCATTCCCCTTATCCCCTGTCATCCCCCCATTCCATCCCATGCTATCTCATCCTACCTCCCCAGGTCATCCCATCCCCTCATCCTATCCTATTTCATCCCATCCCATTCCCCCCATCCCATCCCACCCTACACTCCCATCCCACCCTACCCTCCCATCCCATTTCACTTCAGCCCATTGCATCCCCTCCATCCCACCCCATCCCATCCCATTCCCCCCATCCATCCCACCCTACCCTCCCATCCCATTTCACTTTAGCCCATCCCATCCCCTCCATCCCACCCAATCCCATCCCACCCTACCCTCCTATTCCATTTCACTTCACCTCATCCCATCCCATTCCCCCCATCCCATCCCACCCTACCCTCCTATCCCATTTCACTTCACCCCATCCCATCCCGTCCATCCCACCCCCCATCCCATCCCATTCCCCCCCTTTATCCCATGGCAGCCGCCGCGGTCCCGCCCCGGGCGGAGCTCGGCTCTGCCGGCCCCACTGCTCCGCCCGCTCTCCCTCCCCGTCCGCCCGCATATAACCGCTCCGCTCCCCGCAGCGCAGGTACCGGGGGGCAGGCGGCTCGCACGGCCCCATCCAACGGACGGACGGAAGGGGGGGCCCGATCCACTTCATCCCCCCCCTCCATACCCTCTCCCCGATGTGATCCCACCGGGACGATGCTACCGCTGCTGCCGCTGCTGCTGTTGGGAGCCCCGGGGCTGAGCCTGCCCCTGGACGACACCGAGGTGGTGACCCCGCTCCGCTTGGACCCGGACATCAACGGCAGAGCCTACTTCAGACGGGGGCCGGCGGAGCCGCCCCGGGGGGGGCAGGCGGTGGTTTTCCAGCTCTCGGCTTTCGGGGAGGATTTCTACCTCCACCTCACCCCCGATGCTCACTTCATCGCTCCCTCCTTCGCCTCGCATTACCTGGGGGCCGCCGTCCGGCCCGGCCCTGCCCTCCGGCACTGCTTCTATTCGGGGGATGTCAACGCGGACCGGGAGTCTTTCGCCGCCCTCAGCCTCTGCGGGGGGCTCCGAGGGGCTTTCGGCTACCGAGGAGCCGAGTACATCATCAGCCCGCTGGCTGCGGGTGCAACGGGAGGGGAGCATCGCCTGCAGCGCCGCAGCCCCGGCCGCCCCGTCGGGGCCGGAGCATCCCGCTGCGCTGTGGGCTCCGCGCTCACCCCCGGCGTGCTGCAGGCGCTCGATAAGTACCGGGGACGCGGAGGGGGGAAAGGGGGTCGGGCCAAGCGCTTTGCCTCCGTGTCCCGATACGTGGAGACCTTGGTGGTGGCTGATGAGTCCATGGTGAAGTTCCATGGGGATGACCTGCAGCACTACCTGCTCACGCTGATGGCCACGGCCGCTCGGCTCTACAAGCACCCCAGCATCCGGAACCCCATCCAGATCTCCGTGGTCAAGTTCCTGCTCATCGGGCAGGATGACAAAGGGCCCAAAGTGACCGGGAATGCTGCCCTCACCCTCCGCAACTTCTGTGCCTGGCAGAAGAAGTGGAACAAGGGCAGTGACAAGCACCCCGAGTACTGGGACACTGCCATCCTCTTCACCAAGCAGGTGGGTGCAAGGGGTGTTGGGGGGGGTGACCCAGAGGTGCTGCCCCCCTATTTCAGGGAGCCCCTGCCACCTCATCCCACCTTTAGTGTACGACTGTGGCTGTTCCCCCTTTCCCAATGGATCCTTATGGTGTTGGGGAGATGTGGACCAAGCCCCCTAGGGCCATCCCTTGCTGGCAGGGGGCTGAGTGAGGGCAAGGGGTGCGCAGATGCAGGTTGGCCCCATAGGCAGAACCCTGCTGCTCCATCCCCAGGCTCCTGGCAGGAGCCCCAGCGGCTCTGGCACAGGCAGCAGCCACCCCAAACCAGGGGGTGTGAGCCCAGAAGAGGAGGAGCATGGCCCCGATTCCCTGTCCTTGGCTGGGAATTGCTCACGGGGAAGGATCCCACCTCTCTCCCTGCTTCCTCTGACTCATGCGGGGTCCTCCTGAGAACCTGGAGCTCTCCTGCGTGTTGGCTGCTCCACATGGATCTCACTCAGGGCTGGAAGGAGAGCACCAGAGATGGAGCCAGCGCTTGCAGACCTCACAGGGGGGAGAGGTGAGGGTGTTCCCCACCTCTAACATGGGAAAAGGGCCTTTTCCTCACCTTTGGAATGGGCTCTGCAGCACCATGGGGCAGTTCCTTTATCCCTCTTGGATTAAACCAGGTGACATGGAAGCGGTGCCAGTCCCTGCCCGGATGTTTCAGGATGAGGGACAGGACAGGAACTCCCCTCAACAGCAGGGACACCATTCCCAAAGTGCCTTTCCAGGTCAAGCACTTGTGGGTGGGAAGGATGCAGCATCCAGTCTAGTTCAGCTGCTCCTACCCTGGCATCAGCGCATCCCTGGAGCAGGAATGATGAGAGACCTCATCCTATCCATCCTCCTTGTCACTGGGCAGGGACCACGTCCTCCATCCAGCTGTAAGCATGATGGAGCATCAACTGGAGCATGGGCAGGGTCAAACCCCAGCCTGCTGGAGCGGGGTGGCTGCAAACAGCTCCATCCCTGATGGAAACCCAGCGAGGTCACCGGAGCCACACATGGGTCAGATTCGATCCCAGTGATTCCAAGGCTGCGGATCACGGCCGGGCTGCATTCCTTATCCATTGCTAACCCAGCCATTCCTGAAATCCCAAGGCAAGCTCAGTGCAGAGGAGACATCTGCCTTCCTTGAGTGCATCCATCTGTGGTCCCCTGACACCCCAATGCATCGCTCCCTGCCAAAAGGCTGTTACAAAAGCCCCCGACTTAAGTTTCACCTCCAGCCCTGTTGATAGGCAGCTCCCAGTTGTTCCAATGGGGCTGTCCTCTCCCGCTTGGCTCTGCTCCATCCCTGCTGGATGTGGATTTGGGGATCTCAGTCCTGATGGCTGCACATCTACCAGCAGCCATGGCCCTGGGACCTTCCTACCTGAGCTGGTGCTTGCTGGAGCCTTCAACTGCATTCCTGCCTCTTGGAAGCAGCATCACACACCACAGTGAAGGGTTTCTCACCCATCCTGATGCTCCATGTCCCACCAGCCGAACATCTTCGACCAAATGGACTAAGGAACATGTGGAATCTGAACCTGGAATCCTGTGTTTAAGGCTCAGCCTGTTGGGGTTGCTTTGGATGCACACAGGAAGCCCCCATGACAAAGAGAGCGGTCCCTCTATGGAGGTGAATCAATGCACAAGGATCCCTCCCGTTTGACCTGCAGAACATCTCGGGATGCTCCCAAGGGGATGAAGAAAAGCCTTGGAAGTGCCCACGGGGGAAGGTCAGGATGGCAGGAGAGTCCCATAGGAGCTGCTTGGGGTGCTGAGCATCACCCCCCACCTTCGGTGACAGTGACAGTGAACTCAAGGCAGAGCAGTTCCTTTGCCTGCTGCTGTCCCCCTTTAAACCTCTGGAGCTCCTCTCTGCTCCCCTCCATAGCTCCATCCTTGTGTTGACTCCCATCCTGCACCCTGCAAGCAGAAGGATGTGTTCTGGTGGGGGGTCAGGACCCAGCATCACCCCCAAAGCCCCAGCTTGGGCAATCTGCATCCTTGGCGTGATGCTCAATGTGGCAATACCCTGGTTCCTTAGGACAAGGAACCCTGCAGTCCCATTTAAGCCACCTGGGATTCGGGATGCCACCAGCTTGTCCCTGTGCATTGATGGATGGTGGGATCATGGATGCATAGCAAGAGCTGAACCTTGTGCAATGAGGTTTTCCACCCAGAGCCACAGCCTCCCAGCTCCGTGGCCACTTTAACTCCTGTTAAAGCCATCTGGGGCTCTCTGGAGCCATCGGGACTGTTCTTTACCCACGGCTGAACCTGCCTGAGCTTGGAATCCTCACTGGAAACGCTGGCAGAGCTGCTCGTGTGAGGCTTCAAGCGGCGCCTTGGCCAGGGAGCACTGAGCATGAATCACGCTTATTTATAGCCCAGAGAGTCCCTAACGTTTCCCTTTCATGTGGAAAGCAGTTCCCTACCTCCTGCGTGGCCTCCACAGCAGCTCCCAGCCCCATTGGGGCTGCACTGAGGGATGCGGGTGATGCTCCATCCCTAGCACCATGGCTGCATCCTCAAATGGATCTTTAATTGGCACAAGCACCTTTGGGTCCATTGATGATGAGACCCTTCCCATCCTCTGTCCCAGCAGCATTTACATGGGATCTGGTCATCCTCGATGGTTTGTTCTTCCACCAGCAGCGCTTGGGATGGATGTGAAGTGTCTTGGAGAGGCAGGAACACTTCCCATAGCCTTGGGAACCACTGGACCCAGTCCAGGAGCTCCTTGTTCCTAGGGGGAAGTAGAGAAATGAGGTTGGGAAAGTGGTCAGCTCCCAGGTCAAGGCACCAAGGCCTTCCCATCCACCCATCTGGGTCTGGTCCTTGAGCTGGCATTGAAGGATGGAGCCAGAATGACTCCATCCCAGTGACTCCGATGCCAAAACCACCTCCACCCTGGGCAGAGGAGCTGGTTGGGTGGGAAAAGCTGTCACTGAAGGATGCCTGGGAGGATGCTGTGCACAATGAGGGTGGATGCAAACACACCATTGCACCCTGGTCGGGGTCAGGATTGAGGTTCCCAGCCCAGTGGTCCCCATCCCTTTGGGCTGCAGTCTGGGATCAGCTCCCCATGGAATACTTGGGCTGCGGATGGGGAGCAGGGATGCTGGTGCTGTCCATAAGGATAACCCCTTTTCTCCATGCCCTGCAGGACCTGTGCGGTGCCACCACGTGCGACACGCTGGGGATGGCGGATGTGGGTACCATGTGTGATCCCAAGCGGAGCTGCTCCGTCATTGAGGACGATGGGCTGCCCTCGGCTTTCACCACTGCCCACGAGCTGGGTAAGGCTCCTGCTCTCTGATTCCTGCTGGGAGGAATGCCAGGAGCTCCAAAATAACCCTGCTCCGGAAGATGAGACAATACCCGGTGTCTGGAGAGGGGGAAACTCCACCTCGGGGCATGAGACCCGGCTGGGAGAGAAGCAAAAGGCTTTGCTGTTGTGGTTGCTACCTGGGCTGGGCTTGCAGCATCCTTTGGGATATGCCCATAGGCTGGAACAACAGGAACCTACCTCTGCAGACACTTGTGGTGCTCGGTGGGAGGAGGAAGAGGAGGAAGGAGGGGGTTGAGCGCTGAAGTTTCCTTCTCTTTGCCATTTCCCTTCCTTTCCACATGCACAGAGCAGCCGGGACAGTGGGAATGGTGCTGGTCCTGCATCTCCTGCTGCTTGTGCGGAGCCTCATCCTTCCCCATGGGTCTCCAGCCCTTGCAATCCCTGCAAGGCTCTGCCCCACTCTGTGCCTCCATTATCCCCATTGCAAGAAGCTTGTCTCTCTGTTCCAAGCTGTGTTATACACATTGTCCCTCTTCATCCCTTTCCAGGCCATGTCTTCAACATGCCCCACGACAACGTGAAGGCCTGTGAGGAGGTCTTTGGCCGGCTGAAGACCAACCACATGATGTCCCCTACCCTCATCCAGATAGACCGTGCCAACCCCTGGTCAGCCTGCAGCGCTGCCATCATCACCGACTTCCTCGACAGTGGCCATGGTGAGCCCTCGTACCTGTATCCTGTCCCTGGGGTGCAGGATCCATGCCTGGGAATGGTTGATGGGCTGTGGAGATAGAAGGAATGGGATCACCATCCCTGGAAGCATGCATTCGAGGCCCTCAGTGCCATGGGTTAGTGCTGGAGAATGGTTGGACCCGATGATCTTAATGCTCTTTTCCAACCTGATTGATTTCCATGAGGAACCTGATTGATTTCCATGAGGAAATCAATCAATCAATCAAACCTGAGGCTGCCACAGCCATGGAGCCACTTGGGTCTCCCCTTGAAGGCCACCCCTGGGGTAGCACGGGGTCGGGATAGCTTTGCCCATCCATCCCCACACTGGTCCATACAACCCCCCAGGACCCCCCAGACCTCCCCATCCTCCCCGCTGCAGGAGACTGCTTACTGGACCAGCCGGCCAAGCCCATCCCGCTGCCCGAAGACCTGCCGGGGTCGAGCTACAGCCTGAACCAGCAGTGCGAGCTGGCCTTCGGGGTGGGCTCCAAGCCCTGCCCTTACATGCAGTACTGTGCCAAGCTGTGGTGCACGGGCAAGGCACGGGGCCAGATCGTCTGCCAGACCCGGCACTTCCCCTGGGCCGACGGCACGAGCTGCGGTGAGGGGCGATTCTGCCTCAAGGGCTCCTGCGTGGAGAGGCACAACATCAGTAAGTACAGGGTGAGTACCTGCACTGCCCCATGGGGTCACTCTGGGATGGGATGGATCCTTCTCGGTGCTGGGGGCAGGAGGATGCACGAAGAGGTGGAGGTGGTGTGCGCAAGGAGGGATGATGCTCTGCTTCATCGAGACCCACATGGGGTTAGCAGCAATTGGAAGAGGTTTGGCTTGCAAAAGGGAGGTTAGAGACACTCCTCTGCTGAGCCCCACATGGGCCTGGGGGCATCGGGAAGCTGATTTGCTTTATAAGGGATGCTGAAAGTCCCTGCTCCATCCAGCCCCAAATGGGTTTAGGAGCAACTGGAAAAGGTTTTGATTTATAAGGGATGCTAAAAGACCCTGCTCCATGCAGCCCCAGATAGGGCATCTGGAAGAGGTTTTGCTTGGCAAGGGATGCTGAGAGGTGCTACTCCATCCAGCCCCAAATGGGTTTAGGAGCAACTGGAAAGGGTTTTGATTCAGAAGAGATGCTGAAAGCCCCTGCTCCATCCAGTCCCAAATGGGTCTGGGGGCATCTGGAAGAGGTTTTGCTTGCCAAGGAATGCTGAGTCCCCCTATCGGGATGGAGCTGGTGGTAATGGGGATGCAGCATCTCACCCTACTGCATCTCCGCAGGTGGATGGTGGCTGGGCCAAGTGGGCACCCTATGGGCAGTGCTCGAGGACGTGTGGTGGAGGGGTGCAGCTGGCCAAGCGGGAGTGCACCCACCCCGTGCCTGCCAACGGGGGCTCCTACTGCGAGGGCATCCGCGTCAAGTACCGCTCCTGCAACCTGGAGCCCTGCTCTGCTGCAGGTAAGGGCTCGTGTGCTCCTGGCTCTCTGCAGGACCTGTGACAGCCCCTAAACCTGGAGCCTGAGCTCCAGAGAACCATGGAATGGTTTGGGTTGGAAGGGATCTTAAAGCTCATCCAGTTCCATGGGCAGGGATACCTTCCACTGGAGCAGGATGCTCCAAGCTCCTGTGTCCAACCTGGCCTTGAACACTGCCAGGGATGGGGCAGCCACAGCTTCTCCAGGATCCCCAATCCCATGCACATCCGACTCCTTTTTTCCAGTGCCGGGAAAGAGCTTCCGTGAGGAGCAGTGTGAGGCCTTCAACGGATACAGCCACAGCACCAACCGCCTCACCGCATCTGTCTCCTGGGTACCCAAATACTCTGGTGTCTCCCCACGGGATAAATGCAAACTCATCTGCCGAGCCAATGGCACTGGTTACTTCTACGTGCTGGCACCCAAGGTGGGTGAGGGACCCCCGTGGTCACCATCAGGGCTGTGGGATGGCTCTGGAATGCCTGGAAATGAAGGATTTCTCCTTGTCTTGGGGGCAGTTGTGGTAGATGAGGGAGTGGATCAGCCTGGATGTGCCTGCTTCCTTCTTCCAGGGCTGGAGCTGGTCCATAGAGGGTCTTCTATGGGGCTTGTAAAGGTGCATGTGGGATATGCACAAAGGATGGCCACTACAGGTGTGGGCAGGGTGTGCTCCCTTTGCACCAATGCAATGGGAAGAGCAGTGTAAAGGGATGCAGTGCCATCCCTAACGATCCTGGGTACCAAGCAGAGCATGAGCAAAGGATGATGCTCAGGACCCCTTGGATGGATCCAGGTGGCAAAGGGAAACGCAGCAGTTGTTTTGCTCATGCAGGTTGTGGATGGGACCCCTTGCTCCCCAGACTCCACCTCGGTCTGCGTGCAGGGCAAATGCATCAAAGCAGGATGTGATGGGAAGCTGGGCTCCAAGAAGAAGTTTGATAAGTGCAGTGTCTGTGGAGGAGACAACAAGAGCTGCAAGAAGGTCTCTGGCTTGTTCACCAAACCCATGTAAGTGTTCGGTGACCGCGTGTGCTTCCCCATCCCTGGGGGCAGGAAGGCCATGGAGGTGGTTGAGGGTCGGAACCAGATGATCTCGAAGGGCCCTTCAAACCCAAACCATTCTATGGTGATGGGTTTAAGTTAATCCTGAGCAAAGCCTCCTGGTGCAGTCCCCATCACTGCAGGAGAAGCAGGACACATTTAACCTGCTGATGGTACTCTGGTACATCCATGCTGGTGACCCACTGAAGCACCTTCCTGTGTGCTCGCTGTAAGGAGCAGATCCCAAATGAGCTTCATAGGAGATAACCATGGGGTGGGAAGATCCTGAGACCCCATCCCGATGGGATATGCTCCTGCTTAACCCCCTGCCCTTCCCTTCCAGGCATGGCTATAACTTCGTGGTGGTCATCCCCGCGGGGGCCTCCAACATCGACATCAGGCAGCGGGGCTACAAGGGGCTCATCAGTGATGACAATTACCTGGCACTGAAGAACGGGCAGGGCAAGTACCTGCTCAATGGGCACTTCATTGTATCCGCCGTGGAGAGGGACCTCATGGTGAAGGGCAGCGTCCTGCGGTACAGCGGCACCGGCACCGCCGTCGAGAGCCTGCAGGCCTTCAAACCCATCCAGGAGCCCCTGACCCTGGAGGTGCTGTCCGTGGGGAAGATGACCCCTCCGCGGGTGCGTTATTCCTTCTACCTCCCCAAGGAGAGCAAGGAGGACAAAGGCTCCTATAGGAAAGAGGGCAGGACCCCACCGGACCTCAACAACAGCCTGTCCAACCGGTTGGATGGTGGGAGGCCGAGCTACAAACGTCCTTCCTACAAGTGGGCAGCGGGCGGATGGGAAGCGTGCTCTGTGACCTGCGGCGATGGGATGCAGAAGCGCTCCGTGGCCTGCCATGACTCCTATGGGCAACCCGCAGCCGAGTGCGATGCTGCCCAGCGCCCGGCTGAGGTCCGGCTCTGCGGGGAGCCCTGCCCCATATGGGATGCTGGACCTTGGTCCCCCTGCTCCAAAAGCTGTGGTCGTGGGTTCAAGAGGCGGGCGCTGAAGTGCTCGGTCCCATCCGGGCGCCTGCTCCCGCGGGAGAGCTGCAATTCCCGTAGGAAGCCACAGGAGTTGGATTTCTGCACCTTGAGGCCGTGCTGAGCTGGTTCCAGGGGTGCTGGTGAGGAAGGGCATGGTGCTCCTCCGGCTGGGGATGGGGGAGACGTCCATAGCACATAGAAAACAGGGTGGGAGGGGAAACTGGGGGGAAACCCAAAGGGACCGAGCACATTCACCCCATGGGCCTGAGAGGGATGGCACCGACCAGGTCGCTCGGAGACAGAGGGGGAACAAACATCTACCTCGAAGCTGCTGAATGACATGGAAACCCATGGGCAGAGGCTGGGATTGGGAAGGAAACACGGATGGGAACGAGGAGGAGCACTGCCCGGGATGGATCCGACTACAGGGAGATGCCCATATATTGCACAGCCAAAAGCCTCCCCTGTCTTCCAGGGCCCAGCCTACCTCCCCCCTCCTTGGGCTCCCCCAACACTCATGCTCCATGGGACCAAAAAGGATTTATCAATGCAATGATGGCAAATGACATTGTCCAACCACCGAGGTGCTGGGACTGATGCTTCCACTGGGAAGGACTCACAGTCTAGAATGGTCCTTGGAGCCCCAGCAGCATCCCTGGGCCAGGCTGGAAGGTGGTGGCTTCATTATGGTTTTCTCCTCCTGTCTATGACCAGACCAGTGTAGATTTTATGGTGCTTAACTCTGTATTGTTTTAACCTCCTTCCTTCCCCCTCCATCCCAATGGATGTAAACCTGGTGGAGCGGGCACAGCGCTATTCCCAGTGGGCTCTCACACCTGGATGAGGGTTTCCTATGGTGCTTTGGGATGGGGCTGTGTGAGTATCCTGTGTGTAGCTGGATGCTCCCGCACACCTTGATCCAGGGCAGGTTCTAAACCACCCGCCTGAAGCTTTTCAGGGCTAAAAGGATCACTCTGGAGCTGAGATTGGAGCTGGCATCCCAAACCAAGCAACTGTACTGTAGTGTATGGGGCCAGACACAGCCCCACCGGTCACTGGTACTTGACTCCGCTCTGGAAATGGTGCTCACTGCTTAATGGGACCAGTTTGCTGTGCACTGTGGGAAAGGGGCTCAGTGGGGTATGGACATGCAGAGGAAGAGGTGGCTTTGAACCTACAAACAGTTTCCCCCTCCAGGGTTCGTTCTGTACCTCAGCTCATGCCCATTGCAACCGGAGGGGACCATTTACACATCACTTGGGTCTTTCACTCAGATCATATCAGGGACCACTTCACTTGTTGCTTTCTCGCTGGTGAAGGTGCCTCTGAACCCATTTGCTGTCACTGGGAGCAAGCCAGAGCCTCTGCATTGAGTGATGCAGTTACTGGGAGCAGCAGGAAGGAGCTATAGGGGGGACACAGAGATGATGGGGAGGCAGAAGATGCTGTCCCAGCAGCCAGAGGCTTGCTCACTCCCATGCAGGTGTAGCATGGAAACTCCTTGTGCCCCTTCTGCCCCAATACTATGGGCAAAGGAAGGAAGATCACAAGGAACAGGACAGAGGGAGCACAAGGATTTACTTGCTAGACCTTTCCATCAGCTTACAAACTCCTTATGACAACGTTTGGGGACCCATCCTCACGGATTGACATAGTGCCTTTTGAACACAGGGTCTCCACACTGCTTGATAAGAGTCATGGAATGGGTTGGGTTGGAAAGGACCTTAAGATCATCCAGTTCCAACCCCCTGCCATGGGCAGGGATGCCTCACACCAGACCACATCAGGAGCAGATGCTGTGGTTGCTGTGGGAATGGGATTCAATGCCCTAATGAATCCCTTCCAGGTCTCCATTCCCATCACCAGATCCCTTCCGGAGGGTTTTCCTGCATAGCCAAGCTTCCATCGGGGAACAGAGCTCCAAGGAGCTGCCCTGTTGTCTCTTGCCACCCCCAAGAGATGGTTTCCAAGCCACTGAGAACCCATCAGCCTTGTCTATGGGGCAGGGAAGGACTCTTTGCGTGCGGTTCTTTTGCCAAGTGTGCAGCAAAAGGATGGAGATGCCACTCGGACTGGCTGCTCTGTGTATACCATGTATACTGATAGCAAACCTGAAATAAACTGTATTTAAAGCCACACGGCTCCCCAGGGCACACAGTGGTGCCCGTGTCCTTGACTTGGGGGCTATGGAGCATCTCTTATGGTCATCCCATTTGAAGCCTCAAAGATGGTTGTTCTGACCTGCTTCTGCTATAGGATGTGCTATGGGCAGCAATAAAGGAGCCCAATGGGGTTTAGTCCCTGCACTGAGATGTTAAATGCATGAGGGTGGTTGATTTGAGCCTGGGATCAGGATGCTCTTTGGCAGGATAACAGCAATATAGAGTTAAATGGGTTAATGCACACTGGAACAGCACTCTCACATCCTGGAACAACCCATGTCCACACATACCATTGTCTGGGACACACGTGCTATTCCGGAGTCATCCGCTCCATGTGCTGACAAAGCCTTAGTCACAGCCCATTCCCACATCACCTTGGGATGGTCCAGGAAAAGCAGGGTTAGAGCCCTCTTTTCCTCTTATACCCATGCCAGCAGTGAAATAACCCCCTTCCTTTCCATGGGACATGCCACCAGTTCCTGCAGGGCAATAAAGGATTGATATCCTGTGCCTTTTCCCACAGGAAAGCTCCGTTTCAGCCCAAATACATCCAAAGGCTCCAGCTGCAAACAAGGGCAGGGAGGGTGATTTCCAACCCTGTACTGCAGCTATTCCCTGGATGAGGAGGAGAAACCAAGTTAAAACCAATGCCTTGCTCCTCTGTCACCAAATGCCCTTAAAAATCACCCAGAGAGACAAAACCCCACAAGAACCCCAAGTATTTACCTGGAAAGAAACAGGACAGTGATGCCAGAGCCCCCTAAATCCTGCTCTGTTGGCTCAGGGTGCTTTGCTGTAAGGAAGCAAAAGGATTTAATGGGATTGAGCCAAATACCTCCAGCTGGCACCAGGGAGGGGACACAGGTGATGTCCTGCATCCACATCAAGCTTGAAGCAGCAGGAATAGCTTCCCAATGATGGCGAGCATCATATACAGCATCCAAGGGGAAGGGGTGGGTTTCTATGCACCAGGGGATGCTGCCAGTGATGGTTCCCAGTGCTGTGACACTGGAAGAGTGTGTGTTTCGCTTCCCTTGCCTGTTCATTTGTCTCCTCTGGTAGATAATATAAGGCTAATCCTTACATGTTTCCCTGCATGGGACACTGATGCAATGGGACAATGATCCTGCAGGAAGGAAACCTGCAGCTTCTAATCCTCAGCTTTGCTATGGTTAAAACAAGGTTAAATCCCAGGGAACTGAAGGTAGGAATGAGACCCATCCCCTTAGGCCAAGGAGCTGTGTCCAGGAGTCCCCATCGAGCTCCTCTCAATGCATCTCCTTTTGGCCACCTTGGGAGAAAGATGCTGGATGAGACCAACCTCTGCTCTGCTCCAAACACCTTTAATTCCATCTTAAGCAGTACAAATGGCAGGAAAAGTGATTGTACCCCCTGTGGTGCAGTGGAATGAGGTGTTCCTGATGGGATATGTTGATATCCAGGCTCCGAAGCTCTCGTGGTAACACAGAGAGCAAGTGCTGAACTCTTGCAGTGATTTAATACAGGAGTGTCCTGTGGTGCTCCAGCCAAACCACTTGTGTTTCGCTCCAAACCCATCCCTGGCTTGATGGCAGCGCATCCCAAATGCCTTTAGGGGCTGAAAACTCCATCCTGCTCCTGGGGACTGATGGCAAAGCTGTTTATTTGCCTTTGTCCTAAGCTGAAACCCAAGAAGCTTGAGAAAATAGGGGTTATTTGAGCCATCAACTGTGTAACATCAGGGAGAGAATCCATCGAGGGTCATGTCTTTCTGGTCCAGGGTTTCCACGTGGCTGTGGATCTGCTCCCAAGGCTGGGATCTGGCCTTGCTGTTATCATTGCTCTTATTGTTGCTATTATTATTACTAGTATTATTATTAGTGGGTTTTGCCAGGAGGCAAAAGCAAAACCAGACGTAGGTTGAACAAACAGACCTAATTGCTAACACATGTCCTGCAGAACGTGCATCCTCTGGGATGGAGGGGAATAAACTGGGAAGGGCAACGCAGGGAAAAGGGGGATGTTCACCTGGGGTTGGGGATGCCAAATGAGATGCTGATGTGGAGCAGGGATGACAGATCCCATCCCCTCTCCATCACAATAACTGCAGAGCAGAGGCTGTGCTGGGTCCTGCCCAAATCCAGCAGGATCAATCCTGCTTTCCAAGCAGAATAAAAGCCTTTTCCTGACCCGGGCAGCGCTGAGGACGTGTCAGTGATGGTAACCCCGGGTCAGGATGGAGCTGGGGCAGCTTTGCTGCTGTGGGGTGATGGAAACAAGCTCCAGCATCACCGCAGGAGCCGCTGCCAACCCCCTGGTGCTGCCGGTGCTCACTGGTGACCTGCACCAGACTAAACTTGCCCTCATCACCTCCTCAGGCAGCACAGTGACACGTTCCCACAGTTGCTGCAGCTCTGGGGGTTGGTGCTGGGGCTGCTTTAGTTCTCTCTAATTACACAACACATCAGTGCCAAATCTGTGCGGCCGACTCCAAGCTGGCAAGCAAAGGCCTTGGATTTACAGCACACAAACTCCCACCTCCTTACTGATGGTAGGAGCAGGGTTCTATCATTCCAGAGGTCTCCATCCCGTCCTTTTGCTCCTATAGATGGATAATCCTTAAGGAAGCGATGGCAGAGAGAAGGAGATGGGTGTTTGTAGGCCGAGGACCACGTCAGCACCTCAGAGCTGAGTACATCAGGCAGCTGGTAGAGATTATAACCCTTAACTAGGTAAAGCCCTTGGAAACAGCTTCCCAGCGCCTCCTGGGGAAGATGCTGTGCTTGGATTTAGCCTAATTCATCTCAACTCCAGCCAAGCAAGGCTGGGAGGTGGATGGGCTCCCAAAGGGTTATTTAATGTGGCTTGATTATTTGTTATTTCAAGTTCCCCCCCATCCCCTTGTAACTGAATTTAATCCTGGTGAGAGGTGTTGGATTGACAGCGCTGGAAATATTAAGCCCTGAAGGAAAAGCTGTTGTGGGGCCATGGAAGGAACAAGGCTGCATGGGATCGAATGTAAGGGGAGTGATTTGCATTAACAGCTGCTTTTTTGCTCTCAATTAAAAGATAAGAGAGCAAAGGGATTCAGCAAAGCAGCGGAGATGCTCCATTGGGAATGGCTGGAGCTGGCTGAGCGATGCTCTGATCCTGAGCTGCCCTCAGGACCCCATTTCAGTGCATAGCTGCTATGGATGCACATCTTCCTCAGCCCTTAAGTATGTTCTTCATTCACTTCACCACCTCCCTGCTCGATGCAGCCTGTAAGCAAAGAACTTCCCACACATGCTGGGAGTTGCTGAATCAAAAGCCTTTGGGGTATAGAGAGATGAGAAAGTATCCTAAATATATCCCTCCCCATGGCATAGAATGAGCCCTTTTTGCTTGCTAATACACAGCTTTGGCTGTGTATCTGTTCTATCATCCCAAATGATGGTCATTACAGGGACCACATCCTCACGACAGAGAGAACTCAAGCTCTTTGTGGCATGTGTTGTCCAGAAGCAGCCCCATATGCTATAGAAACACAAGGGAAGGGCAGGGAACACAAGGCAGGGATGGAGGGGAAGATGCAGCGAGGTGATGAGGAATGAGCAGACTGAGTCTACTTAAGCCTGGTCCATGTGAGCATCTTAAAGAAATCCCAGGGAATTTGGGGAAAAATCCCCCATATCCCACGCTAGAATTAAGTGAAATTAGGGAGGTTAAAGGTCACGTCTTCATCCATCTTCAGATTCCTCCAGGATTCAGGGTGAGGTGAGATCTGGGGTTTACGGCTCTGACTTGGGGTCATGCAGGATCACTGCAGAAAAGTATGGCCTTGATCATGGTATTCCCAAGTTACTCATTAACCCCTGGCTTCAGCACTCACTTTGGAGGTGAGGATATATTAGGCAGGAAAACAAACACGGACACTGAAAGACAGGGAAAACCTGTGCTGTGTTTCTGCAATCCCAAAGGAGTGAGCGGAGAGCAAAGGAAACAAGGAGAAAGAAGAAAAACAAAGGGGAAGCCCAAGAGGGAGATGCTAATGCAAAGCAGCTGTTATCCCACCTGAATCCAGGGATTTTTGCCTTCTCTGCATCCCTGGAGCAGTGCAGAGCAGCCGGAGCCTCTCCATGAGCTGGTGCCTGCAGAGGGGCAAGGAACAAAGCTTCCAAAGGTGATGGGGAGGGAGGGAAATCACTTTCATGCTGTTAGCAGTGGGCTTGTTTGCTGTTTGAAATGAGAAGGAAGCTTCAGCTCAATCCCTTTTAAGCCTATTCTCCCCCTGCTTTTGAGGAAGAGAAAGGGAAGCAAAAAGAGACAACATGGATCTGCCTTCCAGCCCTTCGGATTGTGTCCTCCAGAGCAAGGACCTCATGTCTTGAAGAACTCGTGAAGCACTGAAATTAAGCATTTAAGCTGCTCTTTATTTAAAACAAAGTCCATCTCCAGTATAAATGATCCTTCCTTTTCCCCTTTCCCTTTCCACTTTCCCCTTTCCCTTTTCACTTTCCCCTTTCCCTTTTCATCACTTTCTCCTTTTCCTTTCCCCTTCCCTCCCCTCCCCAATGTAGATGCAATCAGACAGGCCCCAGGGATCTGCAGGAATCCAACAGAAGGTGGTTTTCCAATTGCTGCCAACACTTCCCATTTGGACCTGACCAAGAAAAGCACTCAGCACTTCACATGCATGTGTGGAGGAGTCAATGGGCTTGCTTCCTTTCAGTATCTTTACCAACCCATCACAAAGGCACATCCCTGCCCCTCGCTTTGCTTTGGGTACCACACTGCGCCTCCTCTTCCTCTCTTCCATCTCACCTTCCCATTCTTCCTGCTGCTGCAGAGCCACAAAGCACCAGGACTCCTGTTTCTGATTCCTCTGGATCATCCTCTTGCTCCTCCCCCTCCATGGTGTGGGGATGCAGCCCCAGCAAGGGTTAACTTCCAGCTGCCTTTTCCCATTTCTCCTTTTAATATTGCCTGTGAAAAAAGCAAAGAGAGGCGAATCCCACCCTCTCCCTGGAGCCTTTTCCTTGCCTTGTTCCAAAGAACACGGAAGAATCATGATTTGCCCTGTATTTTCTGCTTCAGCAGCCTCGGGGATGGAGTAATGAGACCCAAAGTGAACATGGAAAGTAACAAACCCACACTGAATAACTGATAAAAGTGGAGAGGGAAGGAGATGAAAAACAAACCCCTGATAACATTCCCCTTGTGGCACTGAGTAAATCAAACCCCACTTTGGGATAGAGGGATGCTGGGTGGGAATGAAGGACAGATATGTTGGAAAAAGCCCCAAATCCTCCTTATTGTGGGTACAGAGTCTAAATACTTGGGAACAAACCCTTTATGGAGCAGCAGTGAGATATTTCACCTTAATATGAGCAAGTGTTTGTATCTATCTATCTAGCATCTATCTATCTATATCTATCTATGTATCTATCTATCTATCTATCTGTATCTATCCATCTTATCTATGTATCTATATCTATCTATCTAACTATCTATCCATCCATCCATCCACCTATTTTACATATTTTATGTATGCATGTATCTATCTCTATCTATCTATGTATCTATCTACCCACCTATCCACCCATCCATCTATATTACCTATGTATGTATGTATGTATGTATCTATTTATCTATCTTCTAGCCTTGTGGCTGTAGGGTTTTGTGCCAACCAACCTCTGAAGCTAGAAGCAATCTCGAGTTCTCACTCAAAGCCAGGTTCAAGCCTATGTTACCTATACAAACAGCCAATATTGTGCTTCTCTGGGTAGAAAGATCTAGGGTCTGGCTAAAATACTGTGGGAAATGATGCAAAGAAAGGGGCAAGATGAGGAAATGGCATTGCCATGAGTGTGGGGCTCCTTTCTCCACTTGCTGTCAGGTTTTATGTGCTAAAGCATCACATCTGCTCACCCCCATCATGGTTTGGGCTACCCGAATTAACATCTGGATGCAGCCAGTGCTTCCAAGGCCTTTTCACATCTCACTGAATAGAGATCCCATGTTTTCCTTTCCTGGAGAAGAGGATTTGTGTGGTTTTGCCCCTAATCTCCCATCTCCAAGCTCCTGGAGCCGATAATGAAAAGCTTCCCTCCGTGTTGGGGCTGTGGCTTTCCTAGATTAAGAACTGCTCCTCAAGGAAGCCCACAAGCATAACAAACCCATTTGCTAAGATAACATTTGTTTAGGATGGTGGCTGCTTTCCTGCACATGCTGCAGCTTGGCTCCTTATGGAGACCAAGTATTCCTGACTAACAAACCCTCTGGAGCGTGCCCTGCAATGGTGACATCCATCCCAGCACGGATGATTTGGGCAACTGATCTAGTTGGTGATGTCCCTGCTCATTGCAGGTTGGACTGGATGAGCTCGAAGGTCCCTTCCAAGCCAAACTGGTCTATGATTCCATGATTTGGGTGGCATGCTGGGCTGAACTGGAGCCAAGCAAGAGGTACCAGGATGGGTGAGGGGGTTTGGGGATGCTCCAGGCTGCACCACTGCCTCCTGCATCCCATCACCACCCAAAAAAGGACCAGTTCCAGCAGCTCCAGCAGCCACATCCCCTTTCCCTTCTCACTGTGGAGGAAAACCTTTTCCCTTACCCTCTTGGCACATCCCTGCTTGCTAAACATTAACATCTGCTGTGTCTAACCCAGTTAGCTGGGAGTGTTTGTATAGGCTTTGCAATCTCTGCTTCCATGTATACTCACATCGGGATTGTTTAAAGCTGATCCGGCAGGGAGATGACTGTGGGTGGGTTTGGGAAGAAGCTTGGCATCACCTTGTTTCAGGGACACCAAACCCACCCCATGGATCGGGGTGTGAATAAAACAGGAAGAGGAAAAGGAATGGGCAGGAGGATGATACCTGCATGTTGCTGTGAAGGAGGGAGAGGTGCAGCATTCCCGGTTGGTGTCACTCCCATTGGTGACAAGACCCCTCCTGTGTCAGGGTTGGGAGAGGAGATGATGCTCGAGGGCTCAGACTGGTTTGGGTTGAAGGCATCTTAAAGCTCATCCAGTTCCATGGGCAGGGACACCTTCCACTAGAGCAGGATGCTCCAAGCCCCATCCAGCTCTCTCATCCTCATGGATGCTCCTATTCCCCTGTAAAGGTGAAAGTGACGGTGTGGGATTGAAGCAAGAGGGACAGAAACAGTGATGGAGACCCTCTAGACATACAACCACAAACTGGGATGCTCCCAAGACTCCAAACCTATGCCTTACCCTGACTGTTCAAATCACATCCTATAAATGCCAATGGAGGAAGCAAGCAGGGCTCTGACTGCAGCTGATGGTTTCCCAGCAGGAAGCTTTTGGGAACAGAAGGATGGTGGGAAGAGCCCTGGGCAGATTGATGGGTTGGCTTCAGACTTGCATTGCTGCAGGGGGAAGGGATGTTCCCTAGGGAGGAGGGAAACAAGAGCCTCAAAGGAGGGAGAAATTCCTTCTTATTCGGTGCTTTCTCCAGAGATCCCAAGATCACAAGTAGCCTGAGAAGGAGGCTGCTCAGTGATGGGATTCGGGCCCTTTTGGGAAGCTTGCTGCTCCTGCTGCTGGGAATCCATCATGGGAATGTGCTCTCCAGAGGCTGCAAAGCCAGGAGGGTTGTGCCTTGCCCTGAACCTTGGATGGGAGCCCAGCTCTGATCCTGCTCCATTTAAGCCGTGCCACTAAGCCCTTGTCCCAGCCTGTCTCTAGACCTTGCCCTGCTCTACAGGGCCATCGGGTGGGACAGATTGAACCCCCCCAACCATCCCCAAAAGCCACTTTCTGTCCCCAAACCGTGTCCTCAGCCCCTTACATCTCTAAAGGCCTCCTGCATCCAAGCCAACGTCATATCTGCTCCCATCAAAGGCTTTCCCAGTGTCCTTTCCCGGCACTGCTGGCTTCCTCCAGCCTTTTCTGGATGTCCCCTTGTCTGGGGACATCTTGTGCTCCTGGGCACAATCCCAGCCCTCCTGCTCCATTGCACAACCTGGGTGGAACGCCAAGATCTGGGAATTGGATGGGATTTCTCTCTGGGATGCTCCAAATGATCCTTGTGGGCAACTGATTGACCTCCTTTGTGGCTGGCTCCCTGTGCTGTCTGTATAAACCAGGGCATTGGCCTCAAGCTGTGGCTGCTCAGATTTCCCCAAATGGCCACATTTTGACTGGGAAGGGGGAAAATAAGGTGCATTTTCCACCAATTCAAGGCAAAATTGGGGCAGAGTGCAGGGATTCTGGGATTAAAGCTGGGATGGGGCATGGATGGTGCAAGCTTGGGCAGGAACAGCAGGAAAGCTCATGGAAAAGGGGGAATCAAAGACCTTCACTGGGGTTTCATACTGTAGAGTTTAGAAGTCTATCTTTTCCCCCATCTCTTATCTAAGACAGCAGCTCACTGGGATATGATCCAGGCAGCAAAGCATCCTTAGATCCAGGGATCCCCAGGAATTAACAATTGAGACGAGAGTTTTCCAAACTCTGGGACATTCTGGGAAGAGCTGCAACCCCCTGAGCTCCAGCCAGTTCATTCCTTTGGTTTTCCTGGGAAAAATCCCAGTTTAGGACCTGCTTGGCAGAGCTTTGCCTCTTCCCAGCTCCCTGTGAAGAAGGGAAATGGGTTGGGTTGAGCAGTTGGTGGGTCCCAATAGACAGGGATTGGAAATCAAAGGGGTGATTTTAGGTTGTGCTTTAAGCATCTCTGCATGGAGAGGAACGTGGGTTGCCTATGGAATGGTGCCTCTTCCCTCAGCATTGGTTTCACTCCGGAGCACTTAATGCCTTGTGTTTATGAGAGCAGGGAAATATTTACTTGGGGATGAAGGAGCAGGGAAAAGTTAAAGGGATTTTATAGGCCCTGGTTGGGAAAGAGGCTTCTATAGGAATAACAGGGGATTAAAGATCAACCTCGAAAAGCAGCATCAACAGCAAGCCAGCGCTGAGCAGAACAAAGTCTGCACGACCCCAAGGATGGTGCTGGATGATGCAGAGCCCAGTAGGAGCCAGCTCTTCCCTGTGTTCCATGGCTTTATGTTGTTCTAATTGAGCATTTGACCCTATACAAAGGGAGGTTTGGGGGTGATGCTGATGCTGGTGGCTCTGCAGGGAGATGGGCTCAGATGAAGCCCACCCGGAGCTGCTGGCAGGGAGCAGGAGGAATTCCAGCATGGAACAGCAGCCGTCCGGGCTCTTGCAAGGGCAGAAATATGAAGTGCTAATTCCCTTTTCCATAGGGATCTGGGCCAGCGGGAGCCGGGGTTATCGGGCACCCTACAGAAAGGCCACGCACGGGGGGGGGGGACCGGCGCTATTCAACCCCATAGCACAGCCAGTTCAGCTCTTTTGCTTTCCTGTTAAAGGGCATTTTGTTTGCAGTGAGGAAAGGGCCCAACCCAGTGACATCCATGAGAAAGGCACGTCTGTGCCCTGCCACCATAAGACCCTTTTTGTGCCCCTGATCGCCAGGCTGCAGTGACACTGTATGTATTGGTGCTACGATGCACAGACGTACACAGGCTGTGCATTGTGAGAGGCATTTCCAAGGGCAGATCAGGGCCTGGCCATGATGTGGGGTGTCAGCACGACCCTCTCCTGGGAAATCAATGGGGCATTGTCTGCTAAGGGCATAGTACAGAGCAGAGGAGTGGTGGCAAAGAGGTCAAGACCATTGCAGCCTAGAAACCACCCCATCCTGGCTGTGTCATCAGCAGAGGGAGCATAGGGAAGGGATGCTCCCCCTTTACTCTCATGAGTTTCCATCCCCTAACATGCAAAACACCAAAAGATGCAGCCACTGGCACTGATTACCCCCAAATCTGCTGGCACAAGGCTTTTAAAGAAGCCCTAAACCATCCCTCTCACTGCTGGAGCCCATGCAAGGACCTTGCTCTTGCTCCTTTCCTTATGGAAGCCACAAGCACGGTGAAGCCAAGGGAAGTTTCAACAGGGCTAGAAGGGCTCTGCAATAGAAACACCCCCAGACCCTGCACACATCAGGACATGGACCTGACCCAATGTGCTTGTTGCAGATGAAGAGTGGGTTCACTCAGCAAAGCCTGCAGGAGGGACCACACCAGGAGAGCATCTGTCACAGTGGCCACAGCTATGGGGATCTGGTGATGTGTAGGGATGATGGCACCGCCAAGGATGCTTTGCTTGGCCTGGCTTGCTGAGCTCAGGGGGCATCTGGTTATAGAGGAAGGGCTCTGTAGGTAACCACAGGAAGAAGGAGGCAATGTCAGGAGTGAGCAGCTCTGTTCCCACATTCCTGCTTCATGCACATGGTATGATTTTCCCTGCTTGAACTCCTCACATCGGTTCAGACCACATCTGACTTCTATCCCCAGCACATCTAGATGACCAAGCTAAAGCTTGGGAGGATGGAGATAAGGTTCCTGCTGCCGGGAATCCCTTTAACCCTTGGTCCTGGGGGCTACCTGCAGCACATCAGGAATCCTCTATGAGAACTCCCAGGAAAGCCCTGCTTCCCTGCCTATCTCCCAATACACTGATGCTCTGCAGACACAACCTCCCTCCGTGCCCAGCACAGATGATGTTTTCTGTGTCTCAGCCCCACCATAAACAATGAGTCAGCTAATCCAAACCACATGGCTGGAGGTCAACCCAGGGCATGGGCCTGATCTTGAAAAGCACAATCACATCTCCAGCAAAAACCAGTACGAAGCAGACACTGGTGCAGAAGCATCCTCCTGCTCGTGTGGGAGCAGAGATGAGGCCCCTGGGTGCCACCTGGTCAGGGCTGGTGGCACCGACCTGGAGATGCTCCTCAGGCTTCCTCCATCCCCTGGACCACGCTGCTTGGCAGCTGCTTCTGCCCATGCAGTCGCTGCATCAACTTCTCCATCTCTCGCTGCTCCATCTCTCTTCCTTTAGGGGTTATTTCCATCCCCATTTGGGGCTCCCCTTTCTTTTGTTTCCCTGTTCCTCACCTTTCTCCCTTCCAAAAGCCTGGCTTGGACACGCTTGCATGGAGGAAAATCCAAGCCCCAGCCAGCTGCCAGCTCTGCCTTTGGCCTATTGCTCTGGTTTCATGTTTGACTCTTAATTCCACAGTTTATACAGCAGAGAGCTCCAGGCCAAAGAGAACGTCTCAGGACCCTGCCAGAAACCTCAGCTTTTCCTAAGCTCCATAAACAGCTTCCTACCTCCATCCCTGCACCTGCTGCCTGTGCCATGCTGCAGGATGGGGATGCTGCTCCATGCCCGGGGCGGATGGATGCCACTGGGGTGTTCCACACTGCCCTGCAAACACTGCACTGCTCTCTGTGCCAATGGGAAATGAGCTAATGACATTGCTCCTTCGGGATCCGGCTGTTTTTCCTGGCAGGTTGGGCACCAGCCCTGTCCAAAAACGTGCATTCCTGCTCGGAGCTGTTTGCACAACTTCTTTATCCTGGGATGTTTCACAGACCAGAGCATCCTTTGAGGGCTTGATGCCCACACGGCTGGTGCCTGATCCCTGTGCCTGGAATCTGGGTCTGAAGGAGGAGGATTTGTTATTGAGGGTCTCTTCCTGCAGCGTCTGAGTGTTGTGACAAGCTCACTCGAGGCTGGAGCAGTGGAGAAATAGTGTCACTGTCAGCTCCTCCGTGACCATGGAGCAATCCAGGAGGGAGGGAATGGGGACAGGGATGAAGGTGGCCAAGGCAAAGGGATCCCCAGGAAAGCACCAGCTATGGGAAGAGAAGAAAGGAAAACACTCAGCTCCTTGCTTACCTGAACCATTGCATTCTATACTCTTCCACATGAGTAAAACCAAAGCAACCACTGCAGTGACTCAGGGATGGAAGTGGAACATCCTAATGGAAGTGGAACATATAAAAGAGGAGAACATGTTATGATTAGGAGCTTTATCTTCCCACTGAGATACTCTTTGGACACTGAACTAAAATGTCTTTTTTTCATGCCCTTTTCCCATCTCTGGATGCTTTCGGAACAAACAAAACCTCAGATGCCAAAGAGCAGCAGGATCAGGACCTGAGGTGCTTATTCCTGCCTGCTGTGTTTGAGATGAGGTCAGTGTGATGCTGCCTCAGTTTGCTCTATCTGCAGTGGCACTTTCGGAGCAACAAATGCTTTTTAATCCTCCTCCTGAGCAGCTTTTGCTGGGGATGGACCACTTCATCCTGGTGAGGATGCTGTGAATGACTGAGCATCATCTACTTGTACCTTATGGATTAACTCACTCTTTACCTGGAGGTGACGTGGAACATCCTCATTGCCTTGCTGAACCACCAAACAACCTCTTCTCCACATGGCCTTGCTCATCCCTGCTGATCCATGAGGCTTTCTGTGGGTGTTCCGCATGGACAGGACCTGAAACACACACAGAAGGTGGGATAAGAAAAGCAGTGGTGATGGGGAAACTGTTGCTCTGCAGAAGAACAAGGCAAAGTCTCCCCTTGAGGGCAGGACTTCACCCATAAACCAACCATAATGGTGAAGGCAGAGCTTCAATCCATTACATTGGTGGTGTCCTTCCCGAGTGGGAGATGAAAACCAGGAGATTGTGCAGGGTTTTACTGCGGGACATAAATCAGTTTCCTCATGTATAAATCACCTGAATATCTGAGCTCGCCCCGAGGATAAACCCAATGATTCCAGGCTCCACTGTGCTGCTGGGTAATTCCTGCTGGCAGCTGGCTCCATCCATCTCCAGCACAGGCACGTAACTCAAGCCTGGGACAAGTGTTGATTTACAGCTGCAGCAAGGAAATCAGCACAGAATCATGGCAGTGCAAACTCATGTTTTCCTTCTCATGTGCAAGGCGAAAGGTCCTGGGATTGAGAGCAACAGCCCCAGGCTCGCATGGGGAGACAAACCACAGGCTGTTCTCACCCATGTCTTCCAATACCTAAAGGGGCTGCAGGAAACATGGAGAGGGGCTTGGGACAAGGGATGTAGGGATAGGACAAGGGGAATGGCTTGAACCTGCCAGACGGGAGACTGAGCTGAGCTCTTAGGCAGAAGCTGTTCCCTGTGAGGGTGCTGAGGCGCTGGCACAGGGTGCCCAGAGAAGCTGTGGCTGCCCCATCCCTGGCAGTGCTCAAGGCCAGGTTGGACACAGGGGCTTGGAGCAGCTGCTCCAGTGGAAGGGGTCCTTGTGCATGATCCCTAAGAAACCAGTGTAAATCCATGTGAGATCCAACTCACTGCAGAGGAAGCAGAGGGTAACGATGCCCTTTAGGTGTATTAACCAAGTGTGTAATGTTATACGGGGTGGCTCTGGAGCACTGTAAAGGGGCCTGTGTTTCCCAGCATGTCCATCTCTCCTGTGTGCTGTTCTGCTGCCACTACAGGAATGTGGAGTGTTCAGGACTTCAAAGCCCCTCTTCCAGTCTGGGCTGTGTGATCCAAGCCAAAGTGCAGCCTTCATCCATCATCCACAAAGAGGGATGTTTGTATATTTGTGTAAAGTGACAGATTGGAGAGACCCGGAGCTGGAAACCAGATGCTTTCCCAAGAAATTCAAAGAGCTCAGGATTTAGACATGCAGGAACACAGGGAAGAAAACACCACTGTGGCTACTGCCTTGAAAGACACTGATCCTTGGCTTTCCAGAGCCTGTTGGATGGGAAAAGGCAGCATCTCCATGAGCATCACAGCTGAAACAAGGAAGATGGGATGACACGACTGAGGTCCCACAGTAACGCAGTGCTGGAGTGGAAAGCAGCAGGCAGTTGTCCCTCTGGATGAGAAGAGGTTCTGAGTCTGCAGTTCCCAATTGTTTCACCATAAATAAGTCCACCCTGGGGCCTGTCAACATCCATCATCACTTAGAGCTCACTCTCTTTTCCAAACAAATATCCATCAGGAAGGGTGGATATCACATGGAACACTTGGGCTCTGGGAAGTCTGCATCGCATCGTCGCACTGGTCCCTCTCCAAGCTGACAAGCAAAGGACAGCAGAGGGCTGAAACCCTTCATGAAGTGCTACCAAGCTATAAAAGCACGAGGTGATTTCCTCCTTTCTGCCTTTCCTTGGTTTCTTTCCCCAGTAACTGTTTGGATTTGGTCATAAGCAGGAAAAGCTGCTTTGTTAAGGGTTGAAAATCCCCCCATGAGAGCCAGAGCTGTGGGGTCTGATGTCAGGCTTGGGCTGTGCAGATGGAAGGGAAACTTCCTGCATGATCCCAAGAAGAGGGGCAGCTCCTGCTGTCCTCCAGCATCTCCTCATGATCCTAAAGGTCTTTCCTAACTGAGTCTGTTCTATGGTTCTATGATCCCATGGGCACAAGCTTCATGTGTGGCTGTGGGATGCTCTTTGCACCCTCTGTTAAAAGCCACCCAAGGTGGATTGAAATCCCTTTGTGCCTTTCAGCAGGGCTTTACCAGCCCTCAAACAGACCCTGGGAGAAGCAGCAACTCCCCACCACAGCCCCATCCACATGGAGCATGTGAGGAGGAAGCATTCCCATCCCTGACTGAGCAAAGGATGCTGCTCCATCCATCGCTGGGGACACATTCCCGGTGGGATGGTGGCTGAGAGCCAGGCAGGGTGTTAACAGTTTGATGCTGAAGCTGCTACAAACATGCAGGGGAAGCTGGAAAGCAGCTGAGTCTGTAAAAAGGAAGAACAGGCCCCAGGTGCTATCCAGGAACAAGGGAAATTGCTTTTCCTCAGTGTTTTGGAAGCGCTGGGAAGCTTCTCAGCCACCAACATGGGGATCAGCTGTTGGCTCCTGGGTCCTGCTGGTCCAAGGGAAAACCATTGGGATTTGTTGTGCTGCCTTGTGCATGTAAGAGGGTATTTATGCACTGATGTGCCCAGAGGTGAAGCATTCCCTGTTGTTCCCAAAGGCCCATGCAGAGAATCCTGCTTTGTGATGAGCCACATGTCCAATGGGGGTGACCACTGGTACTTGTGGCAATGCCAGAAGTGAATGAAGCTCCTCCATGGGGAAAGGGCTCAATTGCTGTTGGCTGCAAAGATTTGTCACATTTTCATGCCTTTTTTCCCCCAAAATATCTCCTTGGGAAACGCCTCCTGTGTTTGGATTCCAAGCAAAGGAAGCCCACGCTTTGGATTGTGCAAGGAATCAGTCTGAGCTTTGAAAGCTGCCTGAGGTTAGCCAGACGGGGGGAACTGACTTGGAATTGGACCCATGGCCATTGGAAGGGCTTAAGAGAGCTTTGAGGAGCCTGCTGACAAGGGAGGATTGGCCTGTTGTCACCTTTCAGATGCAATGAGGGGAGCTTGCTGCTGCAAGACAAGCAGGAGGGAGGAGGACACACGAGCCCTTGCAGTGATGGGTGCTGTGGAAGCATGGATCCGGATGAGCATCCCTGCATTAAACTGCTCATCCGCAAGGATCTGGGATGCTCCTGCCTTGTCCTCAGCTGCTGGAAATGAAGGCTGGAAGGAAGGGATGGGGAGGAAAAAGAGATAAAAGGACTGAGAGAATGGGTTTCACCATTGAATTTCTTTCTTCAAGTGGGAGCTGCTTTAATAACATGCACAAAGAGTGAATAATCCCTTCAAATATTCCCAGAGAATGAATAATATGGAATAATATTCACCGAGCATTTATTTGACTAATTTCCCTTAGTGTTTTTGGATCAGGATCTAACAGTCCTGGATCTTAAAAGGGAGATCTGCATTTGACTTCCTTGGGTCTGGATCAGGCCCCAAACACCTCAAACCCCTCATGTTCAAGGAAGCATCACCAGAGGGTCACCCAATATAGCTGCAGTAAATGTGTGGGTCACTTCTCCCTGCTGATCCACAAATACATTATGTGCCAATAAATGGAAGCAGAAGTGGCTTGGCCAGATGTTCCATAGGGGCCCCAGGGAGTTGTGGTGCAGAAAGGGTAAAACAGGGGGGGAAAAGGGGAAAAAGAAGCCCATAAAACCTAGAATATTAACATCCCAACCTCGTGTGCAGCAGCTGTGCCCCTGTTATGGAGTGAGGTGCAATGCCCTGGCCAGGGGGGGAACGTGCCCAAAGCAGGATATGGGAAAAGCCTGTTTCAAACCCAGGTGGATTAAACCTTTATTCTTGTGTGAATTACATCTGAATGCTCTGGAGGTGTTGGTGGGACATGCTGGGATGGAATGAGGTTGGGGTGAGGGTCCACAGGGTGTCCTGTTAACCATGTCCAGACGGACTCTGGTGGCATCTCCTTATCATAGAAACCCAGCCTGGTTTGGGTTGGAAGGGACCTTAAAGCTCATCCAGTTCCAATCCCTGCTATGGGCAGGGACATCTTCCACTGGAGCAGCTGCTCCAAGCCTCATCCACCCTTTCCCATCCTCCTGTTATTTACAACCCACCTTTGCCACCTGCAACAACACCCGGTCCCTGTGCCCTGTGTTACCTCTCACTCCTCCAGGGTAGCTCCATCCTGATCTCAGTGCTGGGATGGTCCCCAAAGCAGCTCCTTTTCCAGGCAGTGACATCTCCTGGTGTTTGTCCCATGGGTACTGCTCAGCTCCTGTCTTCCATGGGAGAAGCAGGTAGGTTGAATGTCTCTGTATGTCCTGCAAGGCTGGGTTTGCTCCTCTTCCTGCTGCAGATCCCTATTAGGGCTTCCTGAGCTGAAGAATCACTGTGAGTTAACCATGAATTAAAGCTTGAACTAAATCACTTGTGATGCTCACCCTGAGCACCCTCCACAGTGCTCTGCCACCCTACAAATAACCCCCCATGTAGATGTGTCTGCATTGGGGTGCACAGACTGATGTGTGTGGAGGGGGTTGATGTGTTGATGTGCAGCTGGACCACAAAGAGGTGATGGATGAGCTGTGTGGGTACAAGAAGAGGGAACAAGAAGGAAGCAAACCTCAGCCTCTACCTTGAGTGCTCCTTAACCCACCAGAAAGCAGAGTTTTAGGGATGAAGAAGGCCCCTTTGTTTTGTTGTTGCAGCTGGAAAGAGAAGGGAACGTTCCCATGGAGGAAACACCCTCTTTAACAGGGGGGGGTTTAATCCTTTTCTCTCTTCTTGTGGTTTTCCTGCACCAAATCCCTGCAGCTCTCCCCAGCGCAGCATTTTCTCCCTTTCCAGTCAACTGCAGTTACCATGGAGAGGGCTGAGACAAGGCAAATGCAAAACATTGGAAACTACACCCAAAGCTCCGGTGCAGCCATATCAAACAGTTAATTAGAAAGAGGCTCCATGTGTTTCCCATTCCCTGGAATGGTTCGAATCAATGGCCCTGTGATTTATCACCTGCTCGCTGTGCGAACGGCTCAGCTCCGCTCTCGTGCATGTTCCTCTGCTGTACAGAGAAAAGGAGGATATTGAGACCTTTCAGAACAAGCCAGTCATCAAATAACCAGTTCTCCCAGTGGAAATCTCCCACTGGAATGAGACACCTTGGATCTCGGTGGGATTTCTACCCTTTGGCAACAGGGGAAAAAGGAGAGGGAGCTTTGGCCTTGCTTTGATTCTGGAGGGTGGAAGATCCCTCTGTGCCTGCCCATTCCCAGGGCTGTGCCCAGATGGAAATCCAGACCCGTGTGCTTCCCTGGGGCTGTTTGCTTCCCCATGTGAAGCTGGGCGGGTGGGAAGCAGGAAGGAGGTGGCTGGAGAGGAGAGAGGGAGAAGAAGGAGCAATCCATGCTTCCCACAGGATCATGGAATGGTTTGGATCAAAGGGACCTTAAAGCTCACCCGGTTCTAAGGGCAGGGACCCCTTCCACTGGAGCAGGATGCTCCAAGCCCCTGTGTCCAACCTGGCCTTGAGCACTGCCAGGGATGGGGCAGCCACAGCTTCTCCATTCAACTCATCCCAGTGTTCCATCACCCTCATAGGGCAGAGCTTCTGCCTAAGAGCTCATCCCAATCTCCCCTCGGGCAGGTTAAAGCCATTCCCATTGTCCTGTCCCTGCATCCCTTATCCCAAGCCCCTCTCCAGCTTTCCTGCAGCCCCTTTAGGCACTGTTACAAGATCTCTTGATGCATGAAGCTATCACCCATAAGAGGTAACCTCGTTGCATGCTGTGATGGTGGCTGAGGTGCTTCAGTGACACAGCAACGTGGTAAGCAGGTGGCCAAGAGGGTAACAGCACCGTGTTGATGGGGAAGCACCTGGAAAGTCATTCCCGAGCCTGCTGTGTCCTTCCCTGCTCCCCCTGCACATGGCAGGGAAGGGAAAACACACCTTGGTCTTGTTCTGTAGGCAAGTGCTTTGAAGCAGGGGTGGCTCTTCCCGCAGGAACATCCCTAGCATCCAAGAGAGATGTCCTGCAGGAGATCCCTTTGTGTTCCAGCTCTAAAGCAAGCTGACCTGGTTGTCTCTCTGCCATCTCCTTTTGCATCCCAAGCTGCCAAATGATGCCTTTTGCAGTGGATTCACGAGCCGGGATCACCCAAGATGAACATGGGAATAGTGGAGTCACCCATTCCCCTGCCCTGCTGATGTGTGGGATGGGATGTGTGGGGCTGATTGGGAATCCTGCACGTTTATCTAACACATCCCCCAAAGCAGCTGTGGGCTGGAAGGTGCTGCACCTCTCCCGATCCACATTCCACCTTTCCTGCCAAGCCTGGGGGAGAGAGGGAATAAAAGCTGCTTTCCTTGCATTAGCAGATGATTGAAAAACCTTGCAGCAAGCCCAGCCAAAGGGTGAGAGATACCAGCTCCTTTCAGCAGGGTTTCACTATGGGCTTTGGGAGGGAAGATCCCACTTCAGAAGGCTGAGAATGAAGATGTTTTCCTTCTACAGTAGAGGATGTGGCAGAGGGAGGGGAAACTGAGGCAGAGACAAGGAGTGGAGCTGGAATTGTCCTTTATCCACATCCTCTGCTCCCACATGGAACACAGGATGCACAGACTGGCTTCGCTTGGACCCTATTTACCTTGTCACTGCTCTGCTTGCAGCCAGCCTCCAACGCTGGCCATATAAACACAGCAGCATCCCTGCATGGTGCATGGGGGTATCTGCTCCATGTCTTCCAATGGGGCAGAGAGCTGGAGGAGATCCCTTCCTTCAATAGCAAAGGTCAGGTTTGTGCCTCAGTTTCCCCTCTCACTGCAAAGGAAATAGCTGGTGGCAGGGGGTGCATGGAGCTGCCTTGGGAAGGTGTGAATGGATGCAAGCCCCATAGGGATGCTCTGTTCTGGCTGGGAAGCTGCTGTTTCTATTGCCTGGGCCCCTGCAATCTGCAAGGAAGGAAACTGGCCTCAAGCAGCAGGAAAAAGGGACATTTCCCAGGAATCCCCACAGGTTTCCCCACCCTGGGAATGAATGGAAACAGTTGGGGTGTCCTGTGAGGTTGCTGCATCCCTTGGGATGCTCTAGGGACAATCCTGCTGTAGGTCAGGAACGCTCCTTAAGCCGGGAAGCTCCTGCAATGGATTTCACCTCAGCCTTGCAGCAGTGACCCTGTGAATCCACAAGGAAACCACGGACACCTCATTTTGGGGCTGTGGGATGCTCCCCCCCAGCCTCAGGCTGTCAGCAGGAGCTGGCTCTGCTCATTGGAAATGGATGTGGGGTTTGGGGCTGCTCATGGGGAGATTCCCAGGAAAACCAAGGGAAGAAGAGGCTGTTTCCTTCAGGAATAAAGGAGACAGGTTGTGCTGAAGGCCCTGAAAGCCCCAAACAGGAGGGAAGAACACAGCAGAGAGGTTTGCAAAGCCAAAGGGAATGAGGCTTGCAAAGAGGAATGACCGCTGTGAAGTGCTCCGAGGACAAGCGGCTTGGGAAGGAGGAGCTATGGATGTGTGAGTGATGGATCCAAGATAATTCCAGCTTGTCACCAGTGCAATGTGCTCCCTTCCAACACAGCCTCTCTGACAGATCCAACCCCATTCCCATCGTTGATTTCCAAATCCCTATGGAAGTGTTGCAGTGTTTAAGGGACTCTTTCCCCAGCCTGAGGGGGATGAAGCTTTGCATCACGCTGCATTAACTCCCTTTGGTCCCTCAGGGCTCTGCCAGCACCGCACAAATCACAAGCAGAGCTGCCAAAACTGCTACACAGGCTTCCAACAGGGTGTTTGTCACTGCTGGAACCTGCAGGAGTAATGGATACGGATGGGCAGAGGCAGAGTTTGCTTCATACAAGGGGGAAAAGGCAACCCAATGTGCTTGGAAACATGAAGAGCTAAACCTGCCCCATGTGCAGGTCTCAATGTGATGCAGGTGCAGGGGGGGGTGATGGCAGGGGTGTTGATGGCCAGATTTACAAGGATGTGTAGTGATGGGGTAAGGGGGAATGGCTTTAAACTGATGGAGGCAGGGAGAGGAGATCTTGGGACAAAATTCTTCACTTTGATGAGTTTTAAGGTCTTTTGCAACCCAAACCAATCTGTGATGCTATGCTATATGATATATATATGATATAGATCTCTCTATATATATGATATACCCATCATTACATATATATAATATGTATTATATATAATTCTATTCTATATTATAGATTATATATAATCATTATAATCATATATATATGATTATATATTATATATAATCATCCAGAATATCATGGTCTCTGATGGAAAGCTGAGTGGAACAAGTCCAGGACAGGGATGCAGGGCCAAGCATCCACTCACAAGGGTTAGGTCCCAAAGATGCAGGTAGATGTATAGAGCCATTTGCAGAGGGATCTGGACCCCTCTTTCTAGCTGAGTGCTCTATTGCTCTGAACACAAACCTCTTTGCTATGGCTAAAGCCAGGAACACAAAACTACACCAGGATGTTGGACAGGGCTTGGAGCAGCTGCTCCAGTGGAAGATGTCCCTGCCCATGGCAGGGGTTGGAGCTGGATGAGCTTTAAGGTCCCTTCCAACTCAAACCAAGCTGGGATTCCATGTAAATGGAATGGAAAGGACTGGAGCCTTGTGATCCCAGCCTTTAAAATAGCTTTAGTTAATGGAATGATCCAGGTAAGCACAGGACACACTGCAGCCCTGCTCTGGGTGAATGGCAGGAGGCAGGTTTCAGTGCTGGGTTCTGCTGCCTTTCCATTTAGCAGTCAGACTCTGTGCTTTGTGCCTTGTAGGATGTTTAATGGGGTATTATTGGTTTCTGGCTGGCTGTTGCTTTGAGCAATGGCTCCCAGGGGAGCTCCTGTCCGTTGCCAGACGGAATGACATCAGGCAGACGTTGGGAGCAGGGATCAAAAGGCAGAGCCTCATTTCTTCATCACAGCCTCTGGCAAAGCACACAGTGAGACTGAACACACTGGAGAACACCAGGCCCTGATGCTGCTGGGGTACAGGGGACAGAGGAGGAGGCTGCTCTCCCCCAGCCTGTGCATCAGCACCCCAGGGATACTTCCAAAGTATCACATCCCACTTCAAAGCAAAGGGAAGGATGTGAAGTAGATGTTGTCTTCCTTATCCTCATTTTCCCTTATCATTTCACTGGGCAAGTTTCTTCTACCCTGGTTTATAGCCTAGGTTTCCTATTTCATCCATCATAGCACTGTCCCTGACTTCTTCAGCTCCAACAGGGACTGACCCCCCCACCCCAGAATGGTACCAGTTTAATATCTGACACCTTATCTGTGAAGGGCCTTGAGCATCTCAGCCTCATCCCTTCCTCCTGTCCTGCTTGACATGGGTTTAGCCAAGGATGTCCCCAGAGGAGCACCAGACAGCTTGCTTGTGTTGCAGGAGCTCACACAGTCACTCATAGATGGTTTTCTGCTTGGTCCCCATCCTCCAAAGCCACTTGCCCCTATTGTGAGCATTGCATTTCCCTCCTCAACCCACAGTTATCTTGAGCTTCCCCTCCTCAGCAAGCAAAGCTTTGTGCTTCATGGAATCCCAGCCTGGTTTGGGTTGGAAGGGACCTTAAAGCTCATATAGTTCCATGGCCAGAGGCAGGGACACCTTCCACTGGAGCAGCTGCTCCAAGCCCCTGTGTCCAACCTGGTCTTGAGCACTGCCAGGGATGGGGCAGCCACAGCTTCTCCATTCAACTCATCCCAGTGTCCCATCATCCTCACAGGGAAGTTTCCAATCAGTTCATGCCAGAGGATGAGTATCTATTGAAATACAACCCCGGAGACCTCTCTTACCTGTGTAGTTGGAGTTGTTTCCTCCTCTGGATCCAAGCTCCATTGATGTGTCTTCAAAAGCAGCACATCTCACTGGTGTTTCACAGCTCCCAAGTGCAGCATTTCACAGCATCCCACAGCTCTGTTTGCTGATCCCTGCTCCTCTCTTCCTTGAAGCAGCATCCAGGAGCACAAGGTTGATGAGACAGTCAGATCCTCCCTTTCGGATGGGCACAGGACCAGGAGAAGAAGCCATCAGGAGGTCACGGTTGCCTCAATACCCACCTGCAGACAGTGCAGAAATCCAACAGCTCCCAGTCAGAGCCCCTGCAAAACCTGAAACTCAGCTCCAAGCCATCTCGAGCTGCAGCTACATCTGGCTTCCAGTTTCTCCTCTCTGCCTCCTCTTTTTAAGTTGCTCATAAATTCTTTGGATAAGATTCCTTCTGGGCTAAAGCTTCCTAGGTTTGGGCATTCCTCAGTTGTACATCCGAGAAGGAAAAAGGTAGGAAACCCAGAGAAAATAGGTCTGGCAAGTCATATTTTGTCATGTATGTGCCCCCAGAGCTTTCTGCCCCTTGGTCAGTGTGCAATGGAAAGCAACGGAGGGGCTGAGGAAGACTTGGATCTCCTTCATCCCAGCCCCTTTCCTCTGGCACTTTGGCATAGAAACAAGCCAGTTCCAGCTCCTCTCCCGTGGTTATTCCCTGCTCTCCATCACCATGGGATGCAAAGCAGAGGCAGGCAGATATGGAGTTCAAAGGCTGGGTAAGGAGGGGCCAGAGTTTATCATGATTTTGGGATAGCATCAGCTAGGACAAAACCTCATCCTGAGCTCCCATCATCACATATAGTCCCCAAACACCTTTATTGCCCAGCTAACCCCCTGCTTCTTGACAACATGCAAGAAGGAGCATGTGAAAAAGGCTAAACCCCACTGTTCTCTGCATATCCAAGGTGAATTTGTGCTCTCACCACTGTAAGAGGTGGCTGAGACGCCTTCAGGTACACAGGAGCATCATCCGACAGCCTGGGTATCCCAGATGGCTCTCCCTCCTCTCCATCTCCTCGCTGTAAGCAGGCTCCATGGGGGACTCCTGAAGAACAACCAGGATATTAGGCTGTACAAGAACATTTTCCCTCTCCTCTCTTATTGTTTAACACACTGGATCATTCAGGAGCAGTAGGAACAAGCACTGCATCCATAGGGAAAGATGAAAGCAGGGATTGCCTGGAGTGGGAGCGCTCCCTTCACCCAGGAGCTGAGAACTTGCCTGGGCAACAGAGAGCCTGTTGTCAGCCCAACACAGGAGATCATTTTCCATTCATGCTCCATCACCATTGTCTGGCCCACAATGGGCATCCCCATCCTCAGGGAAGGTGGTGGTACCACAGTGGGGTGAGCATCCTGCCCTGTGCACACAAGGATGCAGTGTGGTCCCTCCTGGCTCTAGTCACACACAGAGCAAGGCCTGGAAGAGTCTTGTGTTTTCTACTTTTATTCCTGATGGGGCTTTCCTCCAGGCTCAATTCCCACTTTTCCAGCCAAGTCTGCAGGATATGGATGCCCTGGTTGAATATAACACACAAACACAGACTTTGAGTAAGGAAATCCACCCAAACTTAGTCCTTACACATCCATTGGGTCAAACTTCTCTCCTAGTGTTTTCAAGAGTGCCTATAGGATTTAAGATGAGGATTTCTCCAACTAAGGATAAGTTTGGGAAAGGCCTTGATGTCATTTAGGCTGTTTTGCATCACTGAAATGACTGGGCCTCATCTGCAGATGTGGAGTAGGGAATGTTTTACCTCCTCAAGGATGCTCTGGGAGTAGGGATCCTGTATCCACACATGGAACCACCCTGGCAATTAAATTCATGTCCTTACTAAAGCATTTCTCTTCCTTGTCCCATTCCAAGCCCTTCAAGCAGAGCCCATGAGCACATGGAGATGGGTTGACTCTGTGGTCTTTATAAATCTGGGCTTGAGCAAACAAAAGAAGTAACTGGGGGGGGGGGGGGAAACCCCAACCAGATCCCATTCCCAACATTGGGCATCACATCCCTTGCTGGGACAATCCATCTGGCTCCAGCTGAGATGGACACCAGGCAACTGGGCTTGTGTGAAACAGATGATGTGGAGAGGTTCTGGATTCCATGGAAGAAGCACTCTGGGATGCAGAAAGGAAGCAAAAGGGTTGACACCAAAGGCTTCTTCTATGAAGCTCCTCCAGTTCCCTGTTGGAAGGAAGCTGCTGGGAGAACTCAGGGAAAGCAGCCCCTGCATCCCTTGCTCCATGCTCCTAAAATCCACGATTCCTGGATGCAGCATTGCCCAGAACCATTGCCCAAGAGTGAGGCTATGAATAGCTGGAGCAATAACGCCTACCACATGGCTGTCCAGCTGCCTTTCCCACATCAACCACCTCATCAAGCGATAAGGGGAGGAAACCGGGAACGGCTTTTCCAGCCGGAGCCACAACACGAGATGAAGGATGCAGGAAACATTCCCCAAGCTTCCATTTCCCTCCTGCCAAAACAAGCAAACAAACAAACATCTCCAAGTTCAGCATGGCTTTGTGCAGGGCTATTGGAGCCGGGGACGAGGCTGGTCTTACATCCCCAGCTGTAGGATCACTTTGCTGGCAGCCTGCAGGGATGGAGCCGGGAATGCTGGCTCCCATCGCTGATCCATGGCCAACGCGGGTGACAGGACACACAACAATGGCCCCGGATGGAGCTGGAAGGTTTCGATAGCAGCTGAAATGGGGAATCAGCAACATTCCTTCCCCCAGAGGCTGCTGTGGCAGGGATTAAAGGAGGGCTAAAGTTCAAGGGGAGCAGGAGCCAGCATTGCTCAATGCTGGCAAAAGGTCATGGAGAGTGCTTTGCATCCCAGACTGGTCTGGGTTGGAAGGGACCTTAAAGCTCCTCCAGCTCCCATCCCTGCCATGGATAGGGACACCTTCCACTGGAGCAGCTGCTCCAAGCCCCTGTGTCCAACCTGGCCCTGAAGCCAAGGAGGACCTGCCAAGGAGATCACTGCCCATGCATCCACTGAGCCTTACAGACCCCCACAGCAGGATGTTAAAGCCCATGGTGCCCCTCTGACAACCTCCTGGTTTGTGCTGTTCCCTTCTCCCTGCTGCTGGAATCTGCAAGCTCAGCAGCAGCCACTGCAGAGCTGCTGGCTCTGCTTGGGATGTGGAGCAGCTGCATGGAGCCAGGGATGCTGATGCTTGGGCACTGTATGGGATCCAAGCTGCAATCCCCAAACACCCCATTGCACTTGTGACAGGCACGGAGAGCCAAAGCATGTCCAGTGATTGCAGCAGGGCTCTCCACCCCATGATAAGATCACCCCTGAAAGGCATTAAGACATTCTCTGCTCTTCCTGCACACGATGGCCAAGACCTTTCCCTTGTGCCTGTGGTTTCACCACATCCAGATGAAATCGAGGAGAGAGGCTCAGAATGCTTTGATGTGCAACCACCATCAGCCTCCTCTCTGCTATCCCTCCTCCCTGGTGCCAAGCTGCTGTAATAGATGCTTCCCCTCTGCCCCCGTGACTTGAGGGTCCCTGCACAGATGGATTCATCACTCACATCACAGCCACGAGGTGGGAAGGCCAAGGAAAACACGCATCCATCCATCAGCAGAGGATGATGCTCTCCCCCTCTCGGAGGGATTCAATGGTCGGAGCGAGGCAAGGTGGGAGGGCAGCTGGAGCTCACCAAGCTGCATCAGTCCTGCAAAGCCCACTGAGCACACAGGGATGCTGCCAACAGGATTCATTGGGGAGGAGCACAACCCACCTCTGAGGTGGTCCAGGCCTTTGCCAGCCAAACTGATGTGCTGAAGAAGAAGGGGAAGGTGTCGGTGTTGTACGTGCTGGTGGTGCTGGTGAGGAGGCAGCATGGAGGGGATGGATGCCATCAGCTCACAGCCTTTCTGAAGTGGAGAACAAAACCATGGTTTAAAATAGCCCCCCAAAGGGGAAATAAGGAAAGGGAAAGTGAGACAGATTCCCATGAAGGCAGCAAAGCCCAGAGCTCCACTTCATCTTCCCATCTTGCCTTCCCACAGAGGCACGGCTGGACCCTGGCTCATCTCCAGCCCCCAGCTGGGCAGGCAGCAAACATGCTCCAAGGCAATGAACCATCGGATCCGTGTGACACAGGGAGCTGAGGGGCACTGAGAGAGATGCTCCCATTGCCATCACAAAGGAGCAGGAATCCTGCTGGACAAGCAGGATAAAGAATGCTCCATCACCGTCCTCTCAGAGGGGATGAAGGGATGGGGTTCATTGGCTAAGATGGGAAGATGAGTGAGGCTGGGGGCTCACAGCAGATGGGGTGGGCATGGTACCAGCTATTAGCAGAGGGGAGAGCAGGGCTGGGAACCATAACCCCAGTGCATGTGTCTCATGGCTCCTGACCATCAGGATACTTGTAATCCTGACTAATCCAACCTTTCCATAGGCTGTCAGCACAGGACATGCCTCAAGGAGGCTTCCTCCACCTCCCACCTATACCAGTAAAGCCTGCTGGGTGCAGACCCCTCAGAGGGCTTGGTCCCTCTCCATAAGGGTGACTATGCTGTGTGCTACATTGGTCTTTGCAGGGTTAATCCTACAGGAATGCAGCTTGAGACCTCTGTCTCCATGGGATGTGATAGGAGCTCCGAGGAGGAGGGCTCAGCAGACACAGCCACAGCAGCACAGCCATGGGAGCAGTTGGCCAAAGTCAACAGTGATGTTGGGAGAGAAGGATCATGATGGATCTGAACATGCCCCATGTTTGCCTGGAGCTAAAGGATAAGGGATTTATGTGCTGACAGGCAGCTGGCAAAGGAGAGGAAGGGAAACAAGAGGCTGTAGCAGGTTCTCTCTGTGCTTTGGTCCCCCCTTGAGTGGATTTGGGTCTCTTTGGATGGGAGATGGTGCAAGAGGGAACCAAGATCAAGGCTTAAGAAGCTGTTGGCACTGATGTTAAGAAATAGGTGCTTACTACAACATTCTCCTGCCATTGGGGTCCCTTTCTCCCTCACATTATTTACTGTTAAGTTGGGTCTGATAAAACCCTTAATTTATATCTGGATTCTTCCCTCCCAGCAGCTCCAGGAGATCCAAGTGTTGTAACTGCTGATCTAAGGGGAATGTGCTGCTCACGCTCCCATTGGCATGTGATATATCATGATTAACGGCCTCTCCTGCGTGATATTACCGGCCCCAACCCGTGATCTTGGGAAGGATTCAAAGCCTGGCTTATCAGCACAAAACTAAGCTGCTTCAACTGACAGCAGCAAACCTCAGCTCAGGCTGGAGGTGATTTATTATGAACCACGGGCTCTGGAGACAGGAAAGGAAGCCACAAACCCCACAGCCAGCCTGTACAAGCTCCAGGTTCTAATCTAACACGAGTAACTCCATGGCTCAGGCTGAGAAGTCATCAGGGATTCATCACAAGGACCAGCAGTGACAATGAGTTCATAGACATAGATGCTCCTGCATCCTCGCTGGGTACCCCCATCTGCTATGTGCAGCACTGGGGTGACAAGGGGGATGTGGCACGTCCCTGGGATGCTCCCAGCATCCTCTGTTTCACCTCTTTTGGGCAGCATCCCCTCTTACCCAGGCAGCAATACTTCCTTCTAGTATCCAATCAGTTGTTAAAAGCAGGCAGCTCTATGCTAAACACATCAAAATCTCACCTAAACCAAGGCAAAAGGTACTTCACACTGGTGGGTTTTTACAAGAGCAAGACAAAGTGCTGGAAACCAAGTGAAAAGGTATCAGAAACAAGGTGTTGCTTATGCAAAGCCTTTAGATTTGGAATAAACTCTCTTTTTTTCCACTAGGAAGCTGTTACATCCCACATCTTTTGTACAGAAAGCACTAAAAGTGTTATTACTGATCACTAGAATCTGAGGGCAAAAGCATCAAGGCCAGGCTGGATGGGGCTTGGAGCAACCGGGTCTAGTGGAAGGTGTCCCTGTCCCTTCCTTTCCCTGCTGACTGCCCAAAAGCTGTTGTGCTGTAAAGCAGGTTATATGGAGGCATGAACAGCTATGTGGGGATGGCAATGTGCTAAAGGGGCTGTTAAAGGCAGGGGTTTAATTCCCACCAGGGCCAAAGCCTAGGAGAACAACTGCTGGCATTCAGTACCCACCATGTGCATCCTTACTGGGAATCCAGTACCCACCATGTGTGTCCTTACTGGGCATTCAGTACCCACCTGGAGGAGATCCCAAACCTGAAGTCACCAAGGATGGGGGCACCCCCCTATATGGAAGAGGGGGAGAGGAAGCAACATCTTTCCTCGCTGCCAGAGCTGCTGCCTTTCAAGCTGTGAACTTGGGCAGATGCAGTTTGCTGTCTGCTTCCCAGCAGTGATAGCCCAGGCCCTTGGGGCTTCCTTGTGTTTGATCTGGAGCTGGCACAGGGGGAACCAGACAGGGAGAGGAGATAAGAGCTGAGTGCTGTCCCTTCCAACCCAAGCCAGGCTGGGATCCTATGACATGAAGGCCATAGGACAAACTCCTCTCTCTTCCCCATGCCTGAGGCCATCCAGGCTCTGATTGTGCCTCAATTTCCCTATCTCTGAAAAAGGCTTGGAGCAAATCCTATTGCTAAAGGGCTTCTGAGGTCTGTATTAAACCCAAGGATGTGCAGGGACACATGGATGAGCCCTCAGCTCCCCAGCTTGACCCTCTGCTTGCTGGGACCCCATGGGAAGCCCCTGAGGACCCTGTGCTATGCTAAAAGGCCCTCCAAGCCCATAACCTGCTCCCTTAGCACGAGCCTCTGTTTGTGCATTCCTGGTTTATAGGCAGGGAAAGCCAGCAAATATAACCTGAGCAAGCAGGGGAGCTAATGAGCTGCTCTCAGTGCCCATAAAACCAAGCTGCACAAGGCAAGGATGGCCTGGGGCAAGGGACTGGTGCCTGCTTGGTCCCTGCAGCACCAGGGGTTGCTAACGGGGCTACCAGAGCTTAAGAGATGCCAGACCCCACACAAAGAGCAGTTCTACACCTAAGGGAAGAGTCTGTATGGTCCCATATGGGGTTGGATGGGTGCTTTGGGGCTGGGGGTCTGCACTCTGCCCACCCTCCATCCCAGCCAGCATCTCAGCATGGGTTTTATTGCATTAGTAGGTGCCAATGAGGCAGACCCTAAGAGCAACACCCACCCCTTTCATTCCCAAGTTATCCCCATCACCATCCTCAGCCTGTGGCCTGTCACTGCACGTGAAGTGCATCCACTTCCCCATAAGGAGGGAGCTGCCAAAGCGACCCCAAACCCAAAGGAGCTCGTGCTGCACCTCTTGCGACATTAGGGGTTCATTCTGAGTCCTCTACCCTACAGAAACCCATCTGCATCACCCCGATCCAGCCAGCACTTGTAGGGAAGCAAATAAATGACTAAAGCTTAAGTAAACCTGCTTAGCAAACACAGACTAAACCCCAGACTTTCTTCTCCCCCGCCTTCCCCTTGTTTTAAACCTGGCCAGGGGATGTTGGCAAATGCTTTCCCCATTCCTAAGAGCCCAGCAACAGTTCCCTGGGATCGGTGACAAGGAAGCAGAGAACAGGGTTCATTCCATGTCACCAGCACTTCAGCTCAAGTGGAGTGCACGAGAAATCACTTACCCCTAAGAGGAACATTCAAAGCCCAGCGTGACAATCCCAAGCCACAACCCCATCTGAGGACACACTCTGGGAATGACCCACATCCGAGAGACTGCAATGAGAAATGGAACCCCAAAGGCACAACCAAAAAGAGCCCCCCCAAGCCCTAAAATCACTCCTGCATTTCCAAGTGTGTGCCAGTGGGAAGCACGAGGCCTCAGCATCACCATGGGCTCAGTGCTGGGAAGGAGAAGGCAGAAGCATCAATCCCTGTATCCTGCATGGAGCTGACATCAGTTCCTCTCAGTTTTATTGACACAGTCCCAGCTCTGCCCTGATTTCTTTAATTGCCTCATAATTCCTGCAGCACTTAAGAGGTTTTATAAGCCTCCTGCTTTTCCCAAGGTCAGGAATGAGTGCCCCCAGCTCCCCCGTTTCCTTCATCCCCAAATAGTGAGCAGTAAAAGGGGAATGCAGATGCCATTTCCATGCACTGATGCAGTTTAAAAGAGGGAAAACTACTCACAGTTTAAGGAGCTTTGTGGCCTTTCCTACCAGAAGGGACCCAGAATGGTGCAGGAGAAGATGCTAGAGCATGAAATGCATCCTTCATTCCCTGGGTGCTCAAGGCTCCCACTTCAGGGAGGGTTTGGAATGGGGCTTTGTCAGATGCTTTAGAAATCGCTACCATCTCCTGCAAGACACAAAGGGTGAGTTTAAACCCCTGCAGTTCAATGGGAGAAAAGGCCTGGTGGGTGGTAGGAAGCAGAAGGCAAGCAGGGGTTGGCTTTATGGCAATTAGGAACAGACTGAAGCTATATGAGCCCCATAAGCAGGGTTTAGGGCTGGTTGGAGTCGTAGCCAGGTGGGGTTTCCTAGGGAAGGTTGGACACAGGGTTTGGAGCAAGCTGCCCATGGTACCAGAGGACCTTTAAGGTCCCTTCCAACCCAAACCAGTCTGGGATCCTATGAAGTGAGTGTTTGGAGAGATGAATACAACAGAGGTTACTGCCTGCAAGATACCATCCATCAGCAGCTCACCTTCAGGACAGTCAGAGCCTGCACAGAGATAGACACTGTTTAACCTGATGTGAATGCATTCTATGATATCTATGAAGCTGCCATAGAAAGGACCACCCCATCCTGCTTTGAGCTCCTGCTTTCCCATCTTTTAGGGAGCCACAACTGCCCTGTATCAGAGCTGTGGTCCCTGGAGAAGGACGATGCTCATGGTGTCTGCATCACCTCCATCACTGAGCTGGGGGCTGGAGCGAGGACAAGCACCACAGCATCCCCATAGAGAAACAAGGCTGCCTGTCAAACCAGTTACTCCCAAGTGAGGGAATGTGGCTCCTCTGCTGGGGCACTGGAGCTGCTGGCAAGAGCTCATCATGTTTATTCAGATGAGAACGATTTTCCTCCTCTTATGCTCTCAACCTGGAGGCCTCTGGGTCCCTTTGCCAACAACAACACAAGGGCTGCATGGGGACTGTATCGCTTTCTACTTGAGCTGTCAGATGGCTCTGAGGGGCTGGTGGGTTCACTGGGCTGCTGGTGGGACCAGCCCCCTCCTCATAACCCACCTTAGGAGTGCTCACAGTCACCCGAGGCCACGGGGATGGGCGGCAAGGGCTCGGGATGTCAGGGAGCTGCACATGCACAAACAGACACAGGCAGGGGGGAATTTGGAAGCCTGGGTCTATTGGAGGGGCCAAGTCTGCTCTTCCCGTGAGAAAGTGAGTCTGGAGCTTCCAGTGAGCCTGGTGATGATCCGAAATGCATCTGTATCCTCAGCAAGGCCTCTGGCAGCACTGGAAAGGGACACGGCTTCTCCTGACCCTGGGTGCCAGGATGAACAGGAATAGCACAGGAGACAGGCACTGAAGCAGAAAGGTCCCACATGAGCATCCCCATGTGCTGGGAGCTGCTTCCTTGCACATGGCTGTCTCCATCCTTTTACATGCTTCCCAGGAGCATTCCAGACTGCAATGGGCATCATCTTTAACAGACACCCCATACCCTCCCCAGCCCAAAGGCAGATTGCTCCTGAAGCTCTGCACCCACTCTGAGTGCCTCCAGGGCCCCACAGCAGAGGAAACAGCCCTAACAGACCCCAATACATGGGTTTGGGGTAACACTGACTTCTGGCTGCTGTCTGACAACCCCACACAGAGATCCCTATTGCAGCACTGTTCAATTCAAAGGTGGTTTCTTGATTTCACATGCTGGGACTCAATCGTGTCCTTAGTGCCTTCAGTGCTGAAGAAGGAAACGTTTCCAGCTCTGGGACTCACTGAGAACCTCAGCGGCATCCAAGAGGGAATCAGACTGCAGAAGGAACATGATTTGGGGATACCCAGAGATGGAGAAGTGGGGACCAACTGAGGACAAAGCACAGATGAGGCTACGTGTTGGGATGGGGCGAACTCACCTCTGGTACATCAGGGCTGTGATTCCCTGCAGTTCCCTTCCAGATGGCTGCAGGGATCTAGGCTGTCGCTCCTGGCTGTGGGAATACTGTGAATGCAGCTGCTCAGAGGAATGGGGAAGAAATTCCCCTGGAAAGCAGCTATGGAAAGTCGGCCACCCTCGAGGAACTTTCTGCTTGGCTTCCCTGTGGTGTAAAAACCATCCCGGATGAGCTTTTCCTAATGGGAAAGAAGGAAAACCTAAACCAGAGGCTTGCTAAAGCTGCCCATCCCCTGCACACTGCCCTGACCCACAGACAGGGTCACAGCACTAGCCCAAAGGCAGTCCTTTATAGCCCTAAGCCATTACCCCCCTGCGCCTGGAGCTACAGTACAGCCCTGCTTCCCTCAGCTCCCTTTCCCGCAGAGCTTGCTCCTTCTGGGATTTTAGCCACTCAAAATACACCGTACAGACAGCATTCCATGTGGATGGAACTACCAGCCTTGACTGGCCTTAGTCAAACCCCTGTGTTTTATCCCCTTTCTGCATTGTCCACTGAAGCTCTTGGGCATCCTCACTCTCTGCCTGCATCCTTCTGCATCCTCCCCAGGCTCCTGGTATCCATCACACTCTGTGCCATGACCACTGCAGAGCTTTGGAGCAAGCTGCTCTAGTGGAAGGTGTCCCTGCCCATGGCAGGGGCTTGGAACTGGATGAGCTTTAAGATCCCTACCAATGCAAACCATTCCATGATGTGGAACTCATCACCTTGCAGAAGATACATGAAGCAATGAGGGGAAATATGATGCAGAAAGGAAGAGATGAAAGAGCCACGTTGGATGGGATCATGAGGAGGGATGAGGGTGCCAGGTCTCCCCATATCCCCCCACACACTGACATCTGCCTCCGCTGGGAGGTCAGGCATGGAATTAGCACCTGGAAAGGAGGATATTTGCCTGTGCTGGGGAGAGTTCCTAAGGTGGGCTGTGGAAAACTGGCCGGCGGCTCCGCAGACAAAGCCTCCCTCCTTCCAAAGCAAACAGCACTGCTCCAAGCACCAGCACATGGGGCTGGGGGGCTCCCAGCCACCTTGGAGTATGAGGGGGACATGGCAAAGGAGCTATAGCCCTTAAGTCTTGCTGCCCTGCCTGCTTCTGGGCTTGCAGTGCTGCCTTTTGGTCCAGTGGGGATGGTTCATCTGCACTCGTAGCAAGAAGCCATCATCTCCCCCCAGAAACCTGCACATGTATTAGGAACACAAGCTAAAAACTCTTGTCTATGGCATCAGTTGTGCTCAAGTGCTGAGCTCAGGACCCTTCTCCACACCCAGAGGCCATCCCCGAGCGCTGATCCCATCTCTCCATCCTCCCTCTGTGCACAATCCACTCCTGGTACCCAAACCAGCCCCAGTGCTCATAAATGCCAGCGCCCAGACGTGACCTAGGTGTGGAGGGCAGTGGTGGGTGATGGCTGAGGGCCAGGCACCCCCTTATGAGATCCTGCACTGTTCTCCATGAAGAATAGCCCCTTGTCCTGCCCTGACAGCTCCTCCTCAGCCCAAAGGACAAGGAGTAGTGGGGCAGTGTGGTTTGGGGGACAAAAAGCACTCATTTGGAGACCCAGAGACAAAAGCAATGCAAAAGGGGGTCAGACAGGGCTGCTGTACCCAGGAGTGATGGCTTCCTGCCAGGATGCTGGCATTCCAAAAGGCAAAGTGCTGCTGCCCCTTCCCTATGCAGCTTTGGTTATTGAGGACCAAGGGATACAGGACACAAGTGGAGCAGTGTGGATGGGAGCACATCCTCTGGCTGCACAGCAGCATCTCACATGAAGCAGGGGAGGCACCAGGCAGGAATTTGCTTCGAGCTGCAGCAGGAGTTTATTTTTCCAGCTAAAATAATGGAGTTTAGTGGAAATTCCACCTCCCCCTCTCAACCTGTCCTCTCCCATCCCTCTCCCATCCTCAGGAATGGCTGCTCAGCTGGATGGGAACCAAGCCGGCATGGCAAGAAGCACATGAAGAGCCAGTGCAGGTTATGTCATTTATTTTCCATCCCAGCATAGCTGGGGGGTGCTTGTTTTCTTCTCACCACCCGGAATGTAAAGCTCCAAACGTCACTGCTTATGGAATTTGCTATTCCTGATGGCAGATGCACAGGAGGGGGCACACACACTGCTCTGCCTATGGATGTGTGCTCTTTGTGTCCTTCTGCTGAGCTCATGCTCTGCAGATGGAAATACTACACACGGAGATCATGGAATCCCAGTGCCTCACCAGCCTCACAGGGAAGAGCTAAGAGCTCATCTCAATCTCCCCTCTGGCAGGTTAAAGCCATTCCCATTGTCCTGTCCCTACATCCCTTGTCCAAAGCCCCTCTTCCATATGATAAAGGGATTGGTTGTTGCCCTGCTACTGCAGCTATAAGCATTGACAGAGCTCTCTACACGTTGCCTTGCTGCTCTTACACCCTGATGCACTGAGCAATGCTAAAACCAGGCAGGCAGCAGGTCCATGGCTGGAGCAGAAGCCACTCACCTCTCTCAGCAAGCCCTTCTCCTGCTGCAGGTCCTTGTCCAGCAAACACCATCCGGGATCCTGGTGGGAAGTGGGATGTTGGATGCCTGACTTCAACCGTCCTCTTGTGGGTCTGCCCTCCTGAGCAGCAGAAGTGAATGAACCTGTAGGACAAAACACCCCAAACTTGCAATTCCTTATACAGATACACATTGTATTACATAGGACAGGCATCCTATGTGAAACCCTGGCATGATTAAAGCCACATTGATAAAGGATTAACAGCTCTGGAATGGCTACATGTCTGCCTGGAGGCTGTTCACTCTCACACTGTGTGTTTCTAATCATCTCTACAACAACCATGGTACTGAATCCGAATTAGAGGCACGTTTGGGTGTGTGTGGATTATTCCAGACAGCACCTGGAGGGGTTCTGCAGAGGAGGGGAATGAAAACCCCAGCAGGCAGAAGAGACTTGAAGAGAAAACAAGTGCTGCTTGTGGGAATCCCTTGGTGCATGAAGATGGATGGAGACTGGGACCAAGGTAAGGGGAAGCATCCCCATCTGCAAGCCCAACCGCACTGCTGCATTCCCCACCTGCTGCTGAGAACCATGAATGCTTTGGGTTGGAATGACCATCTAATTCCAACCCCATTGCTGTGATGGGGAGAGAACCCCTTGGAGCTGAAGCATGGCAACACCGGGGCCAGATGAACGCTGGGGCTGCTCCAATGTGTTCATTGCACATTGGCATTTCCCACCTGCATCCCAAGCTGCTGGGTTGGATTTGGGCAGCATGAACCCACTTGGGCATAGCAAAGGAATTCAGCGTTAATAAACACTGAGGCAGAGCCTGAAGTGTTTGTTTTCCAAGGGCAGGCCATTCATCCAGTGCCACTGCTCTGTTCCACTGCATCTCCTGCTGCTTATGGAAGATTAATGAGACACAGCCTGTCTTTCACCTTGATGGGTGCTGTGGACACCAGGGGAAGGCCAGATTTGGGCTTCATCTCCCCCTTTCTCCTCCCTCTCTGCCTGCAGCCACCACACCAGCCTGGAGAACACGGTTCTCTCCCCTTGTCATTCACATTGCTCATGACCAGATTGTTTCCTGGCTCTTTCAGCTGCCCTCTGCAATCTTTTAGCTGGAGCCTCTGGTAACATGGGGAAGCTGCAAGGGAAGTGATGGGACAGGTCAAACAACACTCAAAGGAAGCAGGGAATGATAAGGAGAAGACACCTTAGGTTTAGCCTGCCCAGAGCACTCAACTGGATTAGGGGACTTGCCAGTAGGCATATGGTGATGCCCAAGAGTGCAGCCACCATATAACCAGTTATATATGCTATATATATATAACCATAGATATATACTACAACCAGTTATAAGGTACCAGGCTAACAGCACTGCAATGCTCAGACAGCACTTCCAGAGGGCACAGGGCTATCTCTGCTCCAGAAAATGCTCCTTGGCACATTTAGCATCACCCCCATACTCTTCCTGCTGGGCTCAACCAACAGCTTCACCATGCAGCACCCACTGGTGCATCTCCCATCGTCCTTCCCCAAGGAAGACGTGTGAAGCAGCCCAGCTCCACCTGCAGCATGCCAGGCTCCATCCCCTGCTCATCACAGGGTTCTTGCAACCCCAACCATTCTCATTCTGATTCTAAATGGGGCTGGATTGAAAGCAGCATGAATGTGTCACCTCAATGGCACTTTTGCATCCCCCCCAGCCTATGGCTGGGGCAGGAGCAGTTGATGCATTTCTCCAGCACTCAAAGCTCAAACTGAAAAGCTGCCATTGCCATTAAAAGCAAAGCCAGCTTTGTAAGAACTCCACACGTTTCCATTTCTTTTCCCTCCTTCCTTTCCTTCTTTCTGATTCACCCTTCTGATATTTTGCTTGGACTCCAGTCCTAACGCATTCATCCTTCTTAGCACATTTTTGGGCTGCTTCCACCATTGTTCTTGGAAGCTTGATTTTAAGGACATATATTTAGATATACAACCTGGTCTCCCACATTAAAAACCTCCTTTAGGCTGGAAAGGGAAGAGCTTAGAGCACTATGAGCCCCCACAGAGCCTGCATTGGCTTTGGGAAGTGGAGGGGCTAAAATCAATGCAACCCAATGCAATGAAATAACACGATGAGATTAGAACTACACATACCAGATGGTCCCTCTGATCCTCATCTCTTGGGCAATGCCAACTTTCCAACAGGAATGGCATCACTTGCCTTTTCCTTGTGAAGTTCTTGCCTTATTTATTTGCTCGAGATCAGAAGAGCTGGGGGAGGCTGCCTGAAGAAACACCAACCTTATGCCAAAGGGTTTGAAGTCGGAGCACAAGTTGCCTTTTACAGGCAGGGGTGCAGGGGGAAGAGGTGGAAAAAGGGTCATTTCTGCCTGGGGAAAGGCCCAAAATGCTTTGGAGAGATGAAGGGGCTTTTTCATCATGCAGGAAGCCCATGATGGAGTGAGGTGCCTGATGGGTTTGGGGAAACAGTGGTGGGAAGGATGGCTAGGAGGTGCCTGTGTAGTTATGGCAGTGCTGAGTGCCTCAACTTATACTCATTACTCTCATTAAAGCCCTTCTTCAGCTCTTTAAGGCATACATAAACCTACTTTCAAAGCTCCCTCCCTTCTCCTGCCCAAGGGATGCTGCAGCTCTGGGGCAGCATCCATCCATCCCACACCACTAAGAGCAAAGTCAAGGCCATGGCATGCAAGCAGCAAGATCCCACATGGAAATGATGACCTGGGATAATAAGAACCATAGCTAAACCTTCACCAGAATGGCTTTGAGCTGAAAGAGGGTAGATTTAGATTAGATATTAGGAAATAAACCCAGGCAATCGACTGCAACCAGGAGCTTGCTTAGGATGGAGAAGCTATGGTCCATCCAGGAGCATCCTTGCAGCAGCTTCTCCTGGGGCATCCTAAACCCCTGAGTGCTAGAGCAACACACAAGCCACAGTCATGCATTGAGTGCCCATGGAGACATTCCAGGGATCCTGTCAAGGAAGGAGGCACTGGGAAGGAGCAGCTGCACTGCCGTGGAGCTGCCATTCCCTCAGGGCTCAGCTCTCCACCAGCCCATAGAGTGAGATGTTGTACCTTGTTTGTGTTTCTATGGTATTACCCTGCCTGCTGGCTCCCCTCCTGCAGCCCCCACCGAAGCTGAACCTCTGCGAGGTTCATTATGAGCACGAAAAACGGCCTCCCAGGAGCTACAGGGCTTGATTTGAAGTCATAAAGCTGGAAATCTCGGATTCGATGACTAACCCCCGGAGAGCAGCTTGTATTAGCGCTCAGCAATGGGCCACGAAAGACCAAGGGGAAAATTCCTGCTGGACTTCTCTCCTCGGTCCACTCCCTGGCTTCATTTTCCATCCCCACATCCTTCCAGCCTGCAAACATATACAGCGTTGCCTGGGCAACTCGGAGACGAGATATACGTACACCGAGGAGTGAGACAATCTCTTTTCCTCCCCGATTGCCTGCAAGGTGGAAAAACTCAACCTCTCCTACTCATACAGCAACGTCAGCTTCTACTCACAGCCCAACCTGCTCCTAAACGTGCCACCTCCTGCTCCTCTGGTGGGCATCCATCCCTCATCCCAGAGGAGGATGCTCAGGACACGCCAACACACACATATAGCCTGAAGGTGTCTTCTCTCTTGCCACATCAACATTGCCATAGGTCTCTGGACCAAGATATCACCCTTTTGCTCCCAGTCCCATCACCATCTTCACCAGTAAAGCTCCTCTTCTGGTATTTACCCCATAAGACAAAGGATGGGCTGGTTCAAAGCTGTGCCAGGGGCATAACCAGCTCTCCGGCTGCTCCATCACTGCATCTCAAATGGAGAGCTGCAAAACTGGGATGAGACATCCCCAAAACTTCCTTCAGGGGTGACTGTGAATGGGAAAACTGGGGTAGCAGAGGATAGCACATCATTATCCATAAGGACAAGGTGAAACATGCTTCATTTATCATTTATAGCCAAATCCAAAGCATCTCTTAAAGGAAACAGAACTCATCTCAGGAACCTGAGCCAGGAAAGGGCTGTGAAGGCGAACCACATTGAAATGTGCCAGTGCTGGGATATAGAGAAGATGAAGTGAAAACAAGGGAAAAGGGTGGGAAAACGTGATTTGATCTGCTCTGAAAGCAGTAACAGCCCCACAAACATATAATGTGTGGGGTGGAGCAGCGGTAAGGTCATAAATAACTCCCAGAGAAGAAACACGATGCTGGTAGCGTGTTATCTATAGAGCCAAAGCAAGATAAAATAACTGTCTTCACGTACCACCACCTTTCATCCAGAGGGGTTGTTTTTAACTGGTTTTACAGGCAATGGATGTGGCCACCTTTGGGCTGGAATGCCAAGCAGCTCTGCCACGCAGGAGGGATGGATTTATCCCATTAAAGTGATGAGCTGGCATTGTTTAATGCTGTTATTAATGACAACCTCTCTGCAATGGTCATCAAACACTGTCTTGAACACACTGGCTGAGAGGCCAGTCTCTAACTAGTAAAGATAAGGTGATGCTGATACAGGGACAGAGCATCAGCTGTGATAGAAACCAGCGCAGGACATGGAATGAGGATGCTGGGTTCCCCCCCAAGCCCTTCCAGTCCCTTTCCCCTCTGTACTGTTGATAACTGGGTATTCCAGGTTTCCACCACAAGACCTGTTCCACCTCTGGACAAGCCTTTTCCCTTTAAAGGCTTGAGATTCAAGTCATCAACCTTACTATGAAAGAGAGGGGTTTGCTTCCCTTGGAGGGGGTCAATGCCAGATTCCCAGCTGAGTTACCCACATTGTACCATAGAATCCCAGACTGGTTTGGGAGCACTGATTCAGCCCTATGGAGCGCTGGTTGGGAATAGAGACCCAATCCCGAGTTAAAATGCAGGTGGAACATCAGGTAGTTGGGCTGCATTTCCTTAACCTGGAATTTAGGCAGGAGGCCAAGACTAACACCCCCCCCCCCTTGCAAATAGTGCCGAGGGCTCTTTAACAACCACAGTGGTCCAGGCCTGGGTTAATGTCTTATCCATAAGTTATTCAGTATTTCCTTTTAAAGACAAAATAGTTGGAATACCTCTTTCTTTAAACTGCAGTTGTGGCTGCTACAACTAAGCCTCTGCCCTGTTTCCGTCTGCAGCACCAACACTGGGAAGCAGATTTCCATGGGAGTCCCACCTCTGGAGGCTTTATGGGAACTCCAGTGTTATCAGGTTTATAGCAGTGCTAATACCCACAGAGATAAAAGCAGCCTCCTTGTTCCCATCACAGCTTGGTGGGGCTGGGAAAAGAGGATTCCAGGCTGCTGGTCACGTCTCGGTGTATTCCAGGAAGGTTTCTGGAACAGGAGCATCTCCTGATGCTTCCAAAGAGGTGACATTGGGAGGTGATGCCCAGAGGAGGTCCCTGAGGAGCATGAGGTAGCTCCCCCCAAACCAGCATCCCATAGTCAGTGACCTGAGCCCATCCTGGTCCTGAACACCTTGGGAAACTGGGAGAGACTAACGTCAGGTCTGGATGCATCCGACATCCCCAACCTGCTTGGGAATGATGTCTTCTTCCCATAGCAAAGTGATTTATGTTTCTCTTCCCCCCCTTCCTTCAAGCTTTTCAGACCTTTGTTTTAAAAGAGAACACAGCAAAGCCAAAAGCATTTTGGTTTCTGGCACCGGAACTCCTCTTGGGAGCCCAATTCCCACTGAAAGGATCACATTGCTGGGGAGATCCAGCCTGAGCTAGAGATAAATCCAATGGGCAGACAGTGAACCCTCTGCAGCATGGAGTGGAGGGGTTGTCTGGGATGGTTCTGAAGGGAATCCTTTGCTAAAGCTTGGAGCTGCAGCCTAAAAACATGGCTCTTTGGCTCCCAAAGAGTAACATTTTCCCAAGTGCCCAAAAGCCTTTAATCCTAATGGGATTTAGGGCTTAATTTCTTCAACAACTTGGAATCACGTCCCAGGAATGATTCTCACACCCCACTGCATGGCTTTGTGTGTGAACTGGGCTGGATTTAAGGACCACCATCATCTCCTTCTCTCCTGAAAAGGACTCTTCCACACGGATGCTTGCAGGTAACATGGATTTGGCCTTTGCTTAGATGATCCCAGTGCTACAGGGCCCCCCCTCTTTGATATGAGCTGCTAACGGCTACTGTAATGTTAGAGCTGCTACCGAGGAGCTGGAAAGGCCATTGACAGGAGGAGTTTTCCATCCATCCCAAGCGCAGACATCAGCCACATTTTTGGAATAGCTCAAGGAATGGGGATGCCAGAGATGTGTCATTGGTTGGGGGGGGAATGACAGGAGGTTTGATGTCCTGCACCGCACTCAGTGCTATAAAACTCTCTATGTGCATACACGGATATATATATCTCTATACATAAAGCAAAGAGATTCCATACTTGTGGAAAAAGCACTCAGTAAGCCTAGTTCCCCTGGAAGCACTTGGTAAAAACATCAGGCACAAGGTTAGGGAAAATATAGGAATACTTCACACAGATTCCTGACAATGGCTTTTTCCCCCTTTCTCTTGCTCTTCTTGTGAAGAGGGAAGGAATACCAAGCAGATATAACATGGACACTCTGGAATGCCAGGCTCCATGATCTGCAAAGGGAATTCTGCCTGATCCCTGCCGCACACAGCTCCATGTACAAGTGGCACCAAGCAAAGGTACAGATGAGGAGCTACAATGCAAAGAGATGCTTGCGGCATTCCCTGGTTCTCCATCCTAGGATCCCGCAATGCTTTGGGTTAAATGCCAGGCTTTGCATTGTTGTTGCTCTCAGCATTGGGCATAAACTCTCCTGAAGTTCCAGCTTCAGGTGCATTTGGAGTGAAAAGAAAGGCACATTTTGGGCTTTCAGCCTCTGCTCTGGTTATTTCCAAGTCACAGCATCATGGCCACAATCTTCCCTAACACAAGCACTGTTGCTCCTAGTAAATACACTCAGGATAAGGGATGGAGAACAGCGCTTCCAAGGCATTAGGCAGTGTCCCATCACCCTCACAGGGCAGAGCTTCTCCCTAAGAGCTCATCTCAGTCTCCCCTCAGGCAGGTTCAAGCCATTCCCTTGTCCTGTCCCTACATCCCTTGTCCCAAGCCCCTCTCCAGGTTTCCTGTATCCCCTTTAGGCACTGGAGCTGCTCTAAGGTCTCCCCTTAAGGAGCCTTCTCTCAGCTTGGCTCCAGAGCTGCTCCAATCCTTGGAGCATCATTTACCAGCATCCAACAGAGATGAGACCACCATCACCCCTAGCAGTGGGTGAGACCAGAGGACATGGTGATGGGCTTGCTCCTCAGCCACATCATCTCTGCTTCCCCACCAGGAACTGAGGATCTGTGCCCTGCAAAGGGCTTTGGGCTCCCAGCTGAATGGCACCATTGAGATGCCTGTAACTGAACACATCCCAAATCACTACACAAATGAGGGGTTTTGGATGCCTCCAGTAAATGTTTCCCTTGTTCCCAGCTCCCCAGGCACAGCAGGATGCTCTTCTGCCAGCTGAGCCAGGAAAACAGGAAAAGCCAGGAAAACCATCCCAAAAAGAGGGGTTACACCACTCACAGCCACTCTTCACCTGCATAGGGAGGTTTGCTGCACCCACTGGCCATCCTTGCAGGGAAAACACTGGCATGTGGAGACTGGAATGGAGAGACAGAGGAGGGGAAAAGGCCAGATTTATCCTCTTGGATCCACCTGTGTGCCGGCTTTGTCCTCAAACAGCACAAGGCACCTCAAGTCCATCCTGGTTTTGGAAAGCATTCCCAAAAGAAACAATTTTGAGGGAGTAAAAATAGTCCCTTAGGACTTCTTCAGATAACCTCAGCCCAGGTTTGGGTTCTCTCAGCCCTGTAATTTGTGATCCCAAGCACTTCTAAATTGCCACCTCCTAAATTCAGCAGCAGGAATGGGGGTGGAAACAGGACTAGGCATTCCCAACAGGCTGAAGCCTTGACTTGGTAGGAAACCCATCAGGTTTTCCCCTTTTCCTAGCTGAGAAAAGCCAACAGAGTGATTTGAACTGAGCCATAAACACTTCTTAATGATGACACTTTTAACCCCCCCAAAACCATCAGTCAGGCTCCATGTACCTGCCCTGGGACACCTCACACAAGGCAGAGCTTAAGACTTGCTGAAGGTTAAGCCAAGCTTTTCAGATGGGTCCTTCCAGCTTGTTGAAGCTCAGCTGCAGGTGCCATAAGGAGGTTTGGTCTGGAATTCATAGGATGCTTGGGGTTGGAAGGGACCTTAAAGCTCATCCTTAAACCCACACCTCCCACTGTACCAGGTTGCTCCCAGTGTCCTCACAGGGAAGAACTTCCTAATGTCCCATCTCAATCTCTCCTCTGTCAGGTTAAAGCCATTCCCCTTGCCCTGCTCCTCCATCCCTTGTCCAAAGCCCCTCTCCAGCTTTCTTGTAGCCCCTTTAGGCATTCACTCCTAAAAAAGCTCCATGTTTAACAAGAGAACAGCATTAGCTCAAGTTGAAGGCAGTTTTCCATGTCCAGTTCCTAAGTGTGGGAAGAACAGATGTGCTGGGGACCGAGGTTTGGTCATCCCTGCGACGCGTGCTTTGGATGCAGGATGCTCTCCCTCCACATCCAAGCCTGGGGTGTGGGAATTGGCAGCAGAGGAGGCCGAGAGGGGAAGTTTGGGTGGACCCCGAGCTGCAAAGGTGATGGGCAGCCACGGCAGGGCTGACCTCAGCCCCACTTACGTGGGTTGGGGATGATTTAAAGCAGGCGTGGGGCTGGGTGGGCCTGGGTGCTGGATGCGGTGGGCTGCAGCATAGAGGAAGCCTGCCCATAATGACACCCAAGGGGGGCTGAGCCTCCAAAACACCCTTAGAGCAGTGAGCCAGGGTGGAAATAAAGTGTGGGGCTGCTTGTTTCAGCCACACACCTCCAGCTTTTCCCCCAGATATGTGGGAAATAGCTGGTATTCCATGAACTCCCCATAGCGCCTGTAGCCAGGAGGGAGCTTTGAATGGATTTACCCCTTTTTTAACCATTCCTGCCCTCAAAGTGGGTTTCCCCGAGCAGAAAAGCAGCAAAACCATGTAAATAGGAACAAAGTGAAGAAATAAGAGCGAGCAGAGCTGTGATTTGAGGGGAGTTTTCCTGCTCCACACAAGAGGTTTGTGGCCTCAGTGGTTAAAATAGAGGCAAGGGAAGGGAAAAAGACAACAAAGCAGTTTGGGTCAAAAGGGAGTGAGTCTTTGGAGCGCTTTCAGGGCCTAAAAAGCAAATCTAAACACAACTGCTTTGGGTCAATGTAATATTTTCTCTGCTTTAACCCAGTGTTGCGTTCCCTTTTGATTCATTCTTTTAATGGGGTTTATTCTTGTAGCGGAGGCGAAGGTTTTCACATCCAGAAAGCAGGGTCAAAAGGGTGTATTTAGAGAAATGTCAAAGGAAAACAGTTCCCCATCCAAAATAATAATAATCATCATAAAAAAGAGACCTTTTTTTTTCCCTGGCCAGAAAGGATTTGCCAAATGAGCCTGGTATTTGTGACTCATTGCTCCAGCACGTACTCCAGTGAATTTACTAGTTGTCAAGGCAAAAGGAAGGTTAACCTCACTCTAATGAGAGCACATATACCTCAGGGGCACTGCAATGGGCTTGCTGGAGAACAAAAGGGGTTTGAAAGACCTTCTATGCACTCCACTTCTGTTGCAGCAACTGTCCCTGCACGAACTGAGTGCAAAATAGAGGTGAAACCCAAGGCAAAACCCCCTTGCACCTTGCTCCCTGTCCATAGACCTGCATAGACCTTATTCCAGCACATATGGGTTGAGGGGTATTTCCATGGCAAAACAGGGCATGGCAAATGGGATTGGTCAGCTGGAAAAGCCACTGGTGGTGCTGGCATCTCTCTTCCAAAGAAGCCAGGATAACCATGCATAGGACCTTAATACATATTAGTTTCCTCCTTTCCTGCACATCACTCCAAAACAAATTCTACTACCTCAAAACCCCTTTTACTACCCCAAAATGCCCTTCTACAACCCAAAAACCCCTTCTACTACACCAAACCCCCTTTTAATACCCCAAACCCCCTTTTAGTACTTCAAAACCCCTTCTACTACACCAAACCCCCTTTTACTACCCCAAAACCCCTTCTACTACCCAAAAACCCCTTTTACTACCCCAAAACCCCTTCTACTACACCAAACCCCCTTTTAATACCCCAAAACCCCTTCTACTAACCAAACCCCCTTCTACTACACCAAACCCCTTTTTACTACCCCAAACTCTCTTTTACTACCCCAAAATGCCCTTCTACAACCCCAAAACCCCTTCTACCACCAAACCCCCTTTTACTACCCCAAAACCATCTGTAGTCCATTCGCATTCCCTCATCCAACAGAAGAGCATTTCTAGGAAGGCTCAGTAGCATCAACAGCCCAGGAATAGCGTCACTCTTTGAATCAGCCCAGAGTCACTTGGGATGTCTGTGGCAAAGCCTCCAGTTCTCCAAGTTAGGATTTGCCCCTGGGATTTACATGTGAAAATCCAGGAAAACACCACTGGGACAACTGAACACTCAGTGAAGGTTTAAATGCAAGAGGTGGGATTACAGACTCTGACAACAGAGTCCCCAAGCTCTGCTTTGCTCCATGGTTCTTCTATGGAGCTTCCTCCCTTCAGGCTCAGCAACAAAAATCCCTGCTAGGATTGCTTCATTAGGTCATTTTCCCAAGGGAAGCTCGTGCTTTCATTGCACTGGGAAAAGCTCACTGAAAACATCTGATTTCCTTGAAAGTGTTTGACTCGATTTAGTGGAAAAGGCCCAAACCTGTAAACTGAGAAATTCCACATTGAGCACAGAACGATCCAGCTTTGGCCATTGGCACCTTATGGCTTTTCCAACAAAAATCAACATTTCCCTTGTTCTTTTGTCCTGGATACATCACAAATGAACATATTTCCTGGGCAAATAGCACGTGGGCCTGTACTCTGCATTCAGGCATCTCCACGGGACTGGAAACACGCAGGACTCTGGTTTCCATCTGCCTGGATAAGGATCTGAAAGCAATGCTTGAGCATGGCCATGCTTCCAAGACCACATTATAGGGATGAGACCTATGCACATATAGAGATGGCCACAGACAGACCCAGTTCCATCTCCCCACTCCCTGAAGCTCCCTTGGCTCAAGCACCACCTCAGTTTCCCCTGAATAATTCAATGCTATTCCCTACAGTTGTTGTTTTCCTTCTCTCCATGAAGACACCTGCTTGTTCCCAATGCTGCTAATGAATAATCCCACATTATCCATGAAGTGCTCAATGGCACCATGATCTCATCAGGCATTAACCATGCATGAGACCAACTTAGCAACCAGGCAAAACACAGCAGCACAAGCTGGAGACCACTCCAGGCACAGATGGACTTGCTGAATACTTAGGAAACAAACCTTTTCCCTGCAGATAAAGACATGGGCACCAGGAGAGATGAAAGAGGCTCAGATGGGGCTTGGGCTGTGTGTTGGATCCCACTCCCACCCTGATAAACTGCATTAGATTCCTTAAATCCCATTGTCCATCCGTTGTTTACCTTCTCCTTCCTGCTGCTTGTCCCATCTTCCCCATTGAGCTCTGCTGCAGTTGTGGGATGAGACCAACACTTCCACTCGAGGCTTTTCCATGGCATCAGGAGCAGAAACAGCCTCAATGTTTTACCAGCAGGACATCCTCCTCACTGGCTTAGGCACTGAGAAGAGAAGCAACCAAAGCAACAGCATTGGGGAAACCAAAACAGCACCGAGCCAGGCTTGCCCCAGACCTGCCCCAAACAAGGTGAAGCACTTGAGCTGCAATAAACTGAGGCTTCATTGAACCTGGAGCCTGGTGCTCTTCATCCCCATCCTGATCAAAGCCAGCAGGACCTGGAACAGGAGGATGGATTCCAGTTATCTAATCATCAGCTTTCCTGTCCCCAGACACACTGGAGCCAAAGGTTGGAGTCCCACCGGGATTCCCAATGTTTGGCTTTAGGAGGTTCCCTTCTGATGGGAGCTTGACATTCCAGCTCTGCAATGGGGAGATGGGACCAGAAGGACCGGACCAGTAATTAAATGCAGCCTGGCCCCAAATTGTCCCTTGTTCTGTACTTCTTTGTGGTCCCTCATCTCCATCCTCTGCTCAGATGTCTTTGCACTCCAGGTCCTGATTCCACAGAGCACCTGGATGTGTTTACATGGGAAGAGGCTGTTATTCCATATTGAAACAGGTCCTGATCCTGCTATCCCGTGCCCCACATGACACTTCTTGATCTGGAGGACATTGGGTGACTCATGCTAAGCAAAACCACTCACATCACTTGAGCAAAACCACTTACTTAGGGATTAAACCAGCCTTACTCAAGTTAACCCCATTCTACCACCCCTGAACAGAACTTGCTCTTTCCAGGCTGGGTATTAATCCCATTCCGGTCTGGGTTGGAAGGGACATTAAAGCTCATCCAGTTCCAACACTGCCAGGGATGTGATGAGTCTTAGTCACCTCCTAACACCAAAATGGGATTTCCAGGCTCGGGGTGGAATGGGATAGTGGCTGGAAACCCCTTTCTCTCCCCTTCTCCCATTCAGTGCAGGGGGAAGGGGTGTACTGTATCTGCACAGCACCCTTCACAAGGCACTTGGAGCGATCTGAAGCCTCCAGCTTGATCCTTTAGAGCATCATTAAGCTCTCATTGATGTGACAACACCACCTTTCATCATAGTTTTATATATGAGATCTGGGTTTCTTCTCTCCTTACCTTTGTGGATGGCTCTGGAGTCTACTTAGCAACACTTAAGCTTGCTCTTTCGGGATGCCATTCCCTACTGAGGCTTTTCTGCTGGAGCCAAATACTTGGCGTGTCCGGAATGAGCAGCCTGTAAAAAGCAGAGGTGGGAAGTTTGTTTTTCTTGCTGAATAAGCTTTGAAGCAAAGAGCCTTTTGCCTGCTTTGTACCCGTCGGTTTCCACAAGGGGAAAGTGGTGCTGGTGCTTACACAGGATCTAAACACATCCACATTGTAGCTGGCACTGAACCCAACACATCTTAGACCACAGCAGCAAAACAGCCCGGTTCCAAGCACAGAACCTTCTGCACATGAACTCCACCTCACTTGAACACTACCAATAGCCTCAAAATCCACCCCAAAAGAACAACAGGAAGAGTTACAGCCAACAATGGTGTTTGTTTTGTTGTTGTTTTCAATGTTTCAGTGTTTTCCCATTAAACACTGAATTATTCTACACAAACATCTCCTTTTCCAGCCAATTCAAAGCAACACACACGACCCATTTTACTCTAAAGTGGAATACTCAGGGAGCCAGCTCCAGAGCCAGTTCCCTGCTGCTGGATCCCGTTCATCCCTGGCCCGGAGCCGATGGATACAGGGAGGAATCGGGTTCATTCTGTCCACTTAGAAGGCAGAGACGTCAGAGGAACAGGCAGTGCAGAGCCCAGCTCTCATCTCACACCCTCCCTGCACTGCTTTCAGTGTGCTCTGAGCTAGCAGAGAAACCAGAGCTCTGCTCACTCACGCTTGTGCACAAACACATGTTGGGCTGGAGGAGCCCAATGCTTCTCCAATACAGCTTGTACTTTGCAATAGAATTCCTAGAACATTGGAGACACAGTAATCCACTTAGTGTGGACGCAGGAAGAACTGGGAGTGATGGGAATTCTCATAAATAAAGAGCTGGAGAGTCAGTGAAGCAACCAGATGGCAGGAGATGCTGGATGAGGGCTGGCCAGGGATGCAGCTGGGGCTTGGAGGATTACAAGGCAGCAGAAGAGGAGCAGAGGGAGTTCAAGGGGTCCAGGTCACAGGGACATGTAAGTGGATTTAAGAGAACAGCATTGATGCAAGTCTCATGCTTTGGGTTTGGAGGAAGGTCTGATTCATACCAATGCAGAGTCAGCTTTGCAGGTCAGCTTAAGGTCTTTGAAAGCAGAGTAACCAGCAACCCTGGAGCAGGGACACTGGGTACAAACTGGTCCAGGTCTGAGGTTACCTGGAACACAGCCACCCAAGTGCAACCTGCTGCATACAAGGGCCTGTAGGGACAGGACAACAGGGAATGGCTTTAACCTGATACAGGGAAGACTGAGATCCTAGGAAGGACTGGAGCTGATGGTCACAGGCTTAAAAACCAGTTTGCTGTGCCAGGAAAACAGTGTCAAATGGAAACTAACCCATTGAAGCAAGCACAATGCAGAGCTCGGCAGTCAGGGAGGATGCAGGGGTGGCAAACCAGTAGTGGGATAGGCTACAATAGCTTTCCAACAGATTGTGTTGTAGGTTGTCCTGAGATTTTTCCAGCTTAATGTACTTTGGATAGTTGTACCAAGCTCTTACTGTGATTTTACCATCATCTAATACAGAGTGGGATTCCTTTTTGGCATCCTTTGCTCCTGCCTGCTTGCTTGAGTCCCAGAGCGATGTGTGCTCCCTGGCTTGCGTCCCATACTCCCTGCTTCCTAAAGGTCAAAGACAACCGAGAGGCAGCAGAGCCCATGCTCAGCCTGATGCTGCACAGCCCTGCAGTTTGGTAGGCAGGGGTTAAGCAGAGACAGCAGAACCTGAGTGCTGTGGCCTTTATCTGCCTGCTCAAGGAGCTGCAGCTCCCACAAGGAACCAAAAGGCCAGTTCTGCAATGCCCACCCATGGAGATGCAGCGAGGTCGGGACCTCACGTCGCGTTGTAACACACTGCAGTTGCTAGAGATGGGGAGAGGGAGAGAGAACAGGGCCAAAGCAGCCTCCTCCTCCTCCTCCTAAATCACTATTGCAAGCAGTAATCAACAACACAGCAGTTTCCTTCCTTACCCAGTATAAAGTCTCCCCCCTGCAATGGGGAGCTCCCACTGCATCCCTCCTCTGAAGGATGCTCGAGTGCTCCAGCCCTATAAAGAGCTCCATGCGGATCCCAGGGCAGGATGAGACCTTCAGGGAATGCATCTTCCCCCCCACCAATAGCTTGTAAGGAGCCTAAAAGAAAACGAAGCTGAATTCCAGTATATTCCATTACACCATATAGTCCCGGATTAAGGTTCCCAAGCTTAATAAAGCTGTTATTGTCCAGTTATTAATGACTGCTTATTAAAACCATATTTATTGCATGTGGTGCTGAGAGATCTCACAGAGAGAGCCCGGGGCACCAATCCTCCCTCCAGCCCATAGTGTTTAATGAGAGATACATGTGTATGGGGTTGTTAATGCACAGCAAGTATGGTTTTAATAAGCACTTGTGCCCCAGCTGAGGCAGTGCACACAGACCTGGGAGATGGAAATGAAATGCACATTTAGGAACAGCCTTCGTGGTTGCTTGGGATGGGATGGAAACACATTACCTTGGAAAAGGGAGGTTTTTCACTGCATTAAGAACAGTTTTAAGGATGTTTGGTATGGGAGATGGACAGGGCAGGGTCCTAACCCTGCTGCATCCCCCCTGCTGCCCAGCATTGCTCCCTAATTACACATGGGGCTTCAAAGTGAGTTTTATCCCATGAGATGACTTGGTGAGATCCAGAGATAGCACCAATAGGAAGGTAAAAAACCCCTTTACAAACAACAGGCCTCTTGCTTCCCATAGCCCAGGGTTAGTTCTGGCTGCCCCATCCCTGGCAGTGTTCAAGGCCAGGATGGATGGGGCTTGGAGCAACCTGCTTTAGTGGCAGATGTCCCTGCCTATGGCTTTAAGGATGAGCTTTAAGGTCCCTTCCAACCCAAAACCACTCTGGGATGCTACAAGGGGCCCTTTGTCCCTCTTTGGACCCATTCACCCCATCACATAACAATGTCTCAGCTGCACAAGGCACAACCCTCACCCTCCCTGCTCTGCCCACATCCCCAGAGCCACCCAGCCCACTTGGCCCTGTTGCTGTGCTCAGCCCCTGTGTGTCAGTGGGGGTTCATGCCGAGTTTTGGAGCAGTCAGAACTGCTTCCCCCCCATCCTTCCCCTTCCTCTTCTCCCTCCAAGCAGCTTAAGCCAAAGGCTGGGGGTAGGAGGGGAACCGCTGCCAGGAAAGCTCCTATTGGAGACGGGGTTTATGCACTCAGCTGTCCCTTGTAAACTAAGCCCTGTGTGAGATTTCATTCCCCCCAACCTTTCAATCCCCCCCTTCCCTGTGCTTTGCTCACGCTGCAAGTATGCAGGGAAAAATGCTTTGGGACAAGAATGTCCTTTTGTGCTGCAGGAGCAAAAGTAACCCAAGCCAGGCTGCAAAGACACAGCAGGGAGCATCACTGCTCCCTTGTCCACCCCTTCCTGGAGGGGTGCAGAGGGTCCTGCTGGACAGAGAAAGGTCCCTCTTCCAGATGTGTATTCCCCAATGCCATTGTGGCCAAAGCCCTGTTGTTCTGCACTGCAGCAATGGCACTGCTGTGATCTGTAAGTGGAAGTGACAGCAAAAGGATGCTCTTGGGATGTGGGATGGAGTTCCTGCAGTCTGAGCACTAGGGGGGGACCAAATGAAGCCACAACACAAAGGGCAAGGTCTGCACCAGGTGCAGTTCTTGGTGGGCATTGCTGTCCCAAGGTGGAGTCCCATGCATGGGAGTATTGCTTTTCCAAGGAAGCAGGGATGCTTTGTTGGTTAAATGGGTGGCATCTCAGCTGGAGACAGGACCCATCCCACTCACATCCCTCTCTGAGGCTTCTGGTGAGCTTGGGAAGGTGGGAATCATAGATCACAGACTGGCTGGGATTGGAAGGGACCTTAAAGCTCATTTGGTGACACCTTCCACTGGACCAGGCTGCTCCAGGCCCTTGTGTCCAACCTGGCCTTGAGCACTGCCAGGGATGGGGCTTCTCCGTTCAGCTCATCCCAGTGTCCCATCATCCTCACAGGGCAGAGCTTCTGCCTAAGAGCTCAGCTCAGTCTCCCCTCAGGCAGGTTCAAGCCATTCCCCTTGCCCTCTCCCTACATTCATTATCCAAAGCCCCTCTCCAGGTTTCTTGCAGCCTCTTTAGCAGACAGCACCATCCCCACAGGACCTGATGTGGCCAAACCCCTTGGAAAAGGGAACCACTGAGCACTGTCTGGCTTGGAGCAGGATTAAAAAGGAGAGGGAAGCAGGATCTGCTGTGTTGTGGCCAGAGCGGATGTGTCAGCACAGCACATCCCCAGGGGAAAGGAGTTCTGGCTCCAGCTGGGACAGACTCACAGTGCAGGAAAAAGGGTCCCAGAACCATGTGTCCATGCTGACCAGATGTGCTCTGCACATGCCTGGGATATGGAATTCCAGCTCCTTTGGCTAAGTGCTGTCACTTCCCTGCCCTGCCAGCCCCAGCAGGGATGATGCCAGGGGCTGGCAGAAGGTGCCCTGTGTTGGCAGGGATGTGTTGGGAAGGTGGCAGCACCCAGAGCATCCTTAGCACAACCTGCATCCCTCAGCAGGAGCTCAGGGATGGGTGATGCTGTCCCAGGAGCTGTCACATCAAGTGAAGGCATCACCCATCAAAGCAGGTGTGATGCTGGGGTCTCACTGTCATCCTGGGTGCTACACAAGTACCATGACTGCAGCCACGCTGCCTTCTCCAGCATGGCCTGGGCCCTGAGCCCAAGCTTTTCACTCCCTGAGTTAATGGAAATCTTATACACATGGAGCTGGCCCCTTCCCAAAGACACTCTGCACGGCTCCGTGCTCTGCACATGGATGCAGTGGAGGGAACCGAGGGAGGAAGGAGCCAGAAGTCATCCAACAGGCAGCAGGACGTGGTAAAGAGCACTTGTATCTCCTTGGTGCAAGCTGAACTAGGCCACCTCCTACATCCCAAAACAGCTCTTTTCAACACGGTTGGGCAAGGAGGATGCCAGGGCTCACCTACCGCTTCAGACATGAGGTGCCAAAGAGTGGGAATCATCCCTTCCCGGGTTGTCCTGCACTGAGAGATGAAACCCACTAACATCCCATAGATCCAACCTAGTTGTGGTGCAAAGAGCCGAAGTTATGCCCCATCCCTGGCAGTGTTCAAGGCCAGGAGCATCCTGCTCTAGTGGAAGGCATCCCTGTCCATGGAATTAGATGAATTTAAAGGTTCCTTCCAACCTAAACCACTCTGGGATTCCACGACAATCCAAGACAAAAGAGATCCAAGATTTCTGCCATCCCTGACATCTCCCTGATGCCTGGAGCTGGTTTTAACCCTCACTGCCCTTTCCACCCCACTGCAGAGCCCAAACCTAAGGAGGGTCTTGTTCTTCCTAACACGTTTTACGTCTCCTCTAAGCTGCCTGCCAGCTGGATGCCTGCGCTCTCAGGGCTATTCTATGCATCATCTAAACAGCATCTGAAAGGAAAAGGCTTCATTAAATGACATGTTTGCTGGGAAGAGCCAAGCAGACTCAACAGGATATGGAATGCTCACGTTAGTTTCCATGAGCGCAGCAATCTGAAAGCCTTGGGAATTAACGGCAAGGCTTCTGTTGCCTTCATGTGGAGCACAAGGAATGATGAGAGATGAGACAAGGAGCTGCCGCTCGCTTGGGCACTGGGGTCACACCAAGGGGGGATTGTCACTTTGGTCACAAGCCTGTGGTGTTCCTCCCTTTGGGAACAGAAAGGGAATTGCACCAAACTGGTATTTTCCTCCTGCTTTTCTCCCTGTTTCCTCTGTGTAGAAAAGAGGTTTCCAAAAGGGGAAATGCCTTCCCTGCAGCAAACCCAAACCTGTTGTTGAGAGTTGGTATTTGCATCCGAGAGGTGGAGTTCTGACCCTGTCAGCTCCCAAATCCAGGAAGCCTGAACTGAAGGGCGGATTTAAAGCTTATTTTAGAAGTGTGACAGCAAATAACCCTGCAGGTGTGAAGGGAGGATGCAAGGATCCATCATGAGCATCACACCACCAAGCATGAAAACCCATTTTGCACACACAAGCTGCATTTAACCTTTCTGGATGGGATTCAACCCATTCTGCTGGAATAAGGCTAGAAGAACCAGCTTGGAGCAACCTGCTCTAGTGGGAGGTGTCCCTGCATGTGGCTTTAAGGATGAGCTTTATGTTCCCTTCCAACCCACATCTATGGCTCTCCCTCAGCCCCTTCCAGCCCAGGAGGGCAGCCAAAAAGTGTCAGCAAGTAACTCACCAGCAATGGAAACACTTGTGCTGCTAAGCTCAGCTCCTGGCCCTGGCTCTTCCAAGTGACACAACCACTCCAAGTGACACAACCACTTGGCCTTCACCCTTGCTTTAATCTATGGATCTACAGCCCACATTGCTTTGCTCCAGAGGTCTCTCCATGTCTTCTTGGTCCCCTTCTCACCCCATCTATGGGCAACAAGAAGCTGGCCTTAAATCCTTTCTGTGACATGGAAAGCTTTGAGGGGGCAAGAACCAAGCTAAGGCAAGCAGTGAAAGCCTCCAGGTTTGTCAGGAAGGCAGCAGGGAGTGGAATGCTCTGGTCACTTCCAGGCCATGGGCAGCCTACAGCTGTGGGATGCCCTTTAAAACAGGTACAAGAGGCTGGAGGTAGCCGAGAGCAAGTGGAGTGGGAACTATTACACACATCATCCATAGGGAATCTTTGCAGGGTGCCCGGAGGAGCTGTGGCTGCCCTATCCCTGCAGTGTTCAAGGCCAGGTTGGACACAAAGGCTTGGAGCATCCTGCTCCAGTGGGAGCCCATGGGAAGGGGTTGGAACCGGATGAGTTTTAAGACCCCTTCCAACACAAACCAATCTGGGATTCCATGATTCTATGTGACAAATTCCCTGTATGAAGCCATTCAGACCCAGATGCTTTCCAGTGCACCCTAATAATGGATAATTCCCATTCCCTTGATTCCATGCACTGCCTCCTTTCCTGCAGTTTATACCCCTCCTCCCTGCTGAGCCAGCTATTCCCAAACTCCACTTGTGCTGGCTTCAACTTCACCACTGGCTCTTCCCAGTCCATCTGTGAAAGCTCAGCCTAATGCATAAGGCCTGTGCATTTACATGCAGCAGGGGTTTAAGCAAGGAGAAAGTGTCTCCGGCAGATCCAAGACTGCTCCACACACCATTCCAAACCCAACAGAATCCCAGGGAAACCCATCCATGCTTGGACCCTGCAGTGCAGACCCTCCAGGAGGTCTGGGGAGAGGAAAACAGCCCTGGCAAGCAGCAAAGCCTGAGCCTGGCTTGGGATATGGTTGCACATCAGAGCATCTAAATGAAGAGCTCAGGAAAAGGTTGGTTTGGCTGATGCCAAACCCACCTTTTGTCCAAAACCTGATTAAAGAGACCAAAACCCAGATCCAGGAATAACTTCAGGCCCTTTCCCTGCTGCTTCCAGAGCTCCACTTCTCGGGAATGAGCTTTTTTGGCTCTCCTACAATGAAGCAGCCACCGAGAGAGGAACCGAGCGCCGCTCAAATAAACACTCTCCTTGTGTATATTTGAACCTTTCAGCATGGCCTAAGTTTCAGTGCAGGGCTTATTTGTGCTTGTAAACTGTGAGAGGGAGGCACGTGGAGTTTACTCCTTCCTCCCAACAGCCAACCAAGCAGGGAGCACGGATCAGGTGAGACCTGATCCCCTTCTCCCTCTATTCGTGACTTCGCATCCTTCCCAAACCACCACCACCACCAAAGGAAATGAAGGAAGTGGAACACCACCAACCTTGTAATGATGCCAGTCTGCAAAGAAGTCCAAGGCTTCCTTCCACAAATCCAGCTGGAAGAGTCCGGAAATGACTGTGGGATTGGCAGCAGTGTGAGATTCATCACGTCTAATGCTATTTTATCCCCTTTCCCAAATTAATTGAGGTCTTCACGAATCATTGGGTCTCCAAATGGGTGAGGAAAACTGGCACGGAGATGGAGCACAACACCAGGACTCTTGGCTTCGGTGGCTGGTTAGTTGTGCTGCCCCTGCAAACACAGACATCACCAATAGCATCACCAACAGCAGTGAAACAGGGCACTTGTGTTTGTCCTGACAACCACTGCAGCCAGAGGATGAAGCCTGGCACCTGGGAAAGGGACGTTCAGCCTTATTCCAAGTGTTTCCCACTAGGGAGAAGCAATTCCCACCGTTTACACCTCAGCCAGGCTCCTACCTGATGGATTTGAGGGCAAGCCTCAGGGATAGAGCCACGCTGAGCACAGGGGATGCTGAAGCTCCTCCTGCAATCGACTCCTCTGTTTAAGAACTGAATAAGCTGAAAGAGCACAGGAACAAAATAAGCAAGCACATTCCTTCAGAAACCTCCTCAAAGGGTTTCCTTGTCAATCCTAAGCACAGAAAATCATTTGTGTGGGCTCTTATTTGATCAAAACCATCCCATTTCCTATGTCAATAAAGGGCCATTACCGGTTACATGGTATTTCTGGCTTGCAACTTGATGTCCTCCCTTGTATTTCTTTGCACTGGAATCAAAAACGTCTTCCTGGGAAGCACAGGCCAAATAATCCAGGTTCTTTAAATAACTGGGTTCTTTAACTCCTTTCCCTTCACAACTGCTCACTTTAAAGCAGTCACCATCTCCACATTCCCAAATGAAACCCCTTCTATCACACACTATGCATCCAGGATAACTCTGCCTTACCTGCAGCAGGAGTTTGGCCATGGAAACCCACCCAAGCCAATGCACTTGGGGGCTGGCAGCAAGAACTAGAGGCAGGAATCACTGGGAATACACAAGAGCAACTTCCCCCACACCAATGGGGTGACACTAGTGAAGGACCAAGTGAGGAGGTGAATTGATGTCCTGCTGCATCCCTGCTCCAGGATTCATCTTGTGCTCCCGACAGCTTCAGCTCCATCATAGGAGGGTTCCAGCAGCTTGTAGCTACAACCAGAGCTTTCTCAGGTTGTATTTACTGCACTGTAACCACCTCAGCACGTTGGTGTTTCTCTATCTAGTGATCCCTTGGTCTCTGGGAGCTGCTGACACTCTCAAGCTGTTTGATATCATGATCTATGTGATTCCCCCTCAGCTCCTTCTTGTTCTTTCCCTGCTGATCGCAGCCCCTTCCATTGCCTTTGTAATTCCTCACCTCTGGGCACCAGAGGCTGCCTCTGACTTTCAACTGAAGCCAAACTCCCCTCATCCACTTGGATTTGCCATTAGTTCTGGTTCACATCTCACCCCAGCAGCGAGGGATAAGGAGGATGCTCTGCTATGGGGCTGCAGGCAGGCTCCATGCTCCTCTCCTTAACTCCAGAAGCACCAGAAGCAGGTTATCAGTTTCTCCAGGTTGGAATGACTCTGGAGCAGGGAACATGCAGGGTTTGAGCTTTCCTGCCTCAGTTTACAGCTTAAAGGAGAAATAAGGGACCTGGTGTTTATGTCACTGCTGAATACACTAACCCCTTTGGAACACCATCTCCAAGCCTCTGGGAGGCCAACATCCTTGAAGGAGCATCCTAGTCCCTGAAAGGGGAGGTTAATAGGAGCAGGGAAAGGGAGGTGGGATTTCTGCACACTCAACTGGAAACCCTGGGGATGGCTTTTGGCTGGGCTGATCTTTGCGAGCATAACTCATGGTGGTGGGAGATAAGAAAGGAATGCTCTGAGACCAGCCTAGGAGAGAGTTATCCTCTGAGATCAGAGCAGGAATCAGCAGAGGCCAGTCACCAATAATAAATCCAGCCTCGCACGGCACATCCCGAATGGGAAAAGCCAGGACTATCCCAGCAGGAGAGCAGGAGCTGTGCCAAACACATCCCAGAGCAAGAGAGTGGTGTTCGCAACACAAGCTCCACTCCAACGGCAGGCTTGGGAAGCAAATGCATTCCTCCAAGGTGAGGCAATGGATGGGAAACGGTGCTGGTCCTTGCAGGAATGCTTTCAGTGGTGCTGCTGGATGGGGAATGGGGAAGGAGGGAGGTCTGAGTGGTCAAAAGCTGGATCTTGGCACTCCAGATGAGTCTCTTGTTCTCTCTGCTCTTGCACCACTTGGACCTGTTGGAGCGAGGCCAGAGGAGGCTATGGAGATGCTGCAAGGCTTGGATAATGGGAATTAACCTCCCTGCCCTTCCCTTTGTGCTCTGGCTGCCTAAATCTTCCTCTCTAACTTCCACCAAGAGAAAGGTTTTCACCACCATTTGTCTTTAATGGCACCTCAGTTCTAGCTTGCACAGCTTGGTCATCCCACCCTATCCACCTGCAACCAGGTGATTCCCACATCCATGGTTAAAGCCCACCCTGGCACATGTCCGTGTGCCCAGGCTTCATTCTGCAATGGAGAAATTTACTCCTAGTTGGGAATTTTGGCCTGAATTCTATAAATCAACCTAAAACTGAGGAAATTCTTAGTGTCTGTCCTAACCCTTCCAACCCCAAACTGGGGTTTAAGGGACTTTATGTCTTCTAATCCTAGGTACACACTCAAACCCCTGCCAAATCCAACCCCCCATCCAATCCAGGGGTGTAACAAAAGGCAATCTGTGGGACATTTCCCATTCCCCATGCTATTCCATAGAATCCCTTTCCCTGCTCTCGAGGGCTATGTAAGCATCATCCTCTCCTCATCCACTGCGACAGGCTTTTGGCAGCCAGGCCTTCACTGTGGTGGGAGGAATGGGCTGACAAAGCTCCTGGTCCCTTCCTGCCTATTTGGGACACTCAGTGGTCTTGGAATGCCAGGTGACATCATGGTCAGGGATTAGGGAATACTCTTCCCTGCTGCTCTTGGTGTGACAGCAAAGAAACACATCATAGGGATAGAATTAAACGGCAACTACACCCCATGGCAGCAACCTCTGAGTGTCAGAAGGATGCACAAGGACAGTGTTAACAGACCTTGTGCTGGCTCAGGCTCTGTTCCCAGCCCCCTCTCCTCTCTGATGGGAGCAGGACCAAGCTGCAGTGAGGGCAGGGGATCACAAAGTCCCGATATACAACTGGACACCAGCTCTTCCCTTCGGATCAGGCCACGTTCCATGTGCACCTGCTCTGTATTTATAGATCACTCCAGTGGGAAAAAGCCCCAGCAGAGAAAGCAGGATGGGAAAATGCCATCTCAGCTATGCAACAGTGCATTTTTCTACAAGCATATTAAAAGATATCTTCTATATTAAACCAAAAGCACATTGCTGAAATCCTAAGGGGCGAATCCAGTTTCCTATCTAATCCCCCATCTCCCCAGTGCATCTTTAAACAGGCTCTCTGAGATGTACATGGAGTAAATGGGAATGGAGGGGGGGAAATCACAGCAATCCTTTAGTCCATATCCACAAATCCAGGTTCAGCATCACCTTTCCCATTCAGTGGCAATCGCACCCTGTGCTCAACACACACGAATTGCTGTCAGCTCAGTAATGGACCTGCAGGAGCAGCTCATTTCAGTGTCAACCCCTGTTTGAGAGCAATGGGGACTTCTGGGGACCTCAGCTCCCACCAGTGACACTTTGTGGTCACATCTCCTACCAGTCAGCACATCCCCACTGATAAGAGCATCAGCTGCATCTTCCATTGGATGAGGCAAGTGTCAGGACCACAGAGTAAGGAATAACCTCATGCAAGAAGGGAAGGGAGGACCTCTTGGAACACCCCCCCTTGAACCATACCTCAGGCTCAATGAGCTGCCTTCCAGTTTCAAATCCACCCCTCTCATTCCAATGGGACGTGCCAAGGGGACCAAGGACCAAACTGAGCCCATCACCTGCGCTCCAAGATCACTTTTTCCAAAGGCCATTTTCCCCATTCCCCATCCCTGCAAACACCCACCGGGACGAACCTGCTGGGAAGGGAGCGGAGCAGCAAACACAGCCAACGTGACAGAGACCTCACCAAACAGCTATGCAAAGAGCTCTATTTTTAAACCTTTGCCTTGGCTACCTATGAACTCCTTTTCTCCGAGCCCCAATCCCTGCTTTTGAACCTGGATGATTTGTTTTCCTCTCCAGGAGGGAAAACTGCACCCCCCGGACCCCATTCCCAGCCCCGGCTGTGTTAGTTTTGGACAGGTCCGGAGCTGTTTCATACTTGGCACTGGCATGGGGTTGTTATACCAGCTGCTTAATAACAACACACCTGTATGCAAGCTGAGGCTGGGGGGGGTGCAGAGGACCCAAGCAGAGGTGCTCATTATGCTGGTGGCATGACCTCATGGTTTACTTTAGCTGGATGAGCTGATGTGATGGAGAAGGTGTTTTCTCAGCTGCCCATGGAGACCCAAGTGACCTATAGGCTCAACCTGATGGGCACTTGGATGTAGGAACTGGAGCCATTCACCCATCCTTAACGAAGCCGCATCCCTTGCCTGTTGGATGTCCAATCAATTTTCCTCTTGGAAAGTCTTACTGCAAGTGGTTTGGGGTTTGGTTTGGCTTTCACCACTGATGAGAAGGATCGAATTCCTTCTTTCGGGCCTTCCTAGAGCTGCCTCCAACAGGCCAGGAAGCTGCAAACCCAATGGCATCCATATAAAAGCTGGGGAAACATCCCTGTGGCAAGCTGAGGGCTCGTGCAGGAAAATCTGAGCCACGTTGACGTAATAATTATAACTCACACTTGCACAGAACCTGTCAGCAGGGGATTAAAAAGCACTTTGTGAACATTATCGACCACAGCTCCTCTATGAGGGAGGTAGGAGTCCTCCTCTCGCCATAGGAGGAGCCAAGGCACAGAGAGGGGTTTTTCCAGCCCATAGTTTGAGAGGCCTCAGTGGTTGGATGCTAAATCACAGCCTCCTAGAATGGTTTGGGTTGGAAGGGAAAGGGACACCTTCCACTGGAGCAGGATGCTCCAAGCCCCTGTGTCCAACCTGGCCTTGAACACTGCCAGGGATGGGGCAGCCACAGCTTCTCTGGGCACCCTGTGCCAGAGCCAGTTCACAAGGAAGAGCTTCTTCCTTATCTCTAACCTGAACCTCCCCTGTTTCAGTTTGAACCCATCACCCCTTGTCCTATGGCTACAGTCTCTGATGAATATACGAGGTGACAGCTTGGGTTGTGGTGATGGTTATCTCTACAAACCAGCTCTGAAATGGCTCAGGAAAGGCAACTACAGAGCTGTAATCACTAAAACTTGGGTAAAAAAGCATCATTTCAGCATTATTAATGTGGCAGGTAGGAGAAAAGCTCCAGTTCTGTGCAGTCTTCATGCCTTAGGGGGTATTAGGATGCACCATGGAGCAGAGTTCACCCCATCTTCACTAATGCTTGAGTTTGCCAAGTAGATCAATAGAGTTTTGCTCCCAAAAACCTAACGAGTGAAGTGGAAGATACCAAGTTATAGTGGAACCTTTGGAATCAACTCACGATGCTCTACAGGATCATCTCCTGCTTATTCCCTTTCAAACAAGACTTAAATCCGGACAACACCGAAAACCAGGAGCTGCCAGCGTGGAGGGGAAGGAGTTGGGACCAAGCTCCCAAACCATCTCCTTAAAGCCATGCTCATATTATGGCACAGGGGTTTGAGAAGGTCCAGTATGGGCCCTGGAGAAGGAGCTGCTGCTCTTGGAAACCTGGAAAGGCCATAGGAAATGTAACATTGAGCCCAAGAGGAAAGGTAGCTGAGAGCTTGGAAGGGTTAATTCAGCAGCCCTGCTCCTAAAGCAAACACGCACAGACCTCAATTACACTCCCCACGTTGTAAAAGGACCATAAACCATATATTGCATTGGCAAGATGGTCATAAAGCACCCTGGGGACTGGTGCTATGAACTCCTTTAAGAGTTTTTACTTGATTTGATTTGAAGGTTTGCATTGGGTTTGGGGTCGTTTGACTTCTCCAATCCATCTGCATTACTGTGAGGTGTGTGCATAAGCTCTGGCAGGTTAAAGAGCTTCTAAGTCCTCTGCCTGTATAGATCACAGTGGACCAGAGGTATCATCTTCACATACGTGAGGATCTATCATCTATATCCCACTGACTGCCAGCCAAAGGCCCTAAAGCCACACTGGGATGAACCATGGACTCCCAGTTCATTGGGAATTCAATGCTCTAGACCACTCCAGCCTCAGTCTTTCCCTGATTCCAGCACAAACACTTCTCAGGCATGGAAAGCAGCCTTAAAATGTGGCTGTATTCAGCAAGCAACTGTAAAAGTGACACCTCATCAGCACAACCATCTGCCCTGCGTGTTCGGGGTGAGTCATATTGGCTCAGCAGGAACACACACACGTGTTTCTACTCCTCTGACCCAACACGGTGCCAGTGCAAGGCAGGAACAGCCCAGGAGGGTCCCTGTGTTGTCATCACGGCTCTGCAGTGTGATGGTAACAAAGCATCCAGCCCCATACAACACCCCCTGCCCCAGCAAAGGCTCTGATTTCAGGTTGCAGGGAGGGAAGCAGAGGCCCTGGGGTGCTCCAAATGGATCAGGAGCACAGAAGAAAGCTGGAGAGGGACAGGACAAGGGGAATGGCTTTAACCTGCCAGAGGGGAGGCTGAGATGAGCTCTTTGGAAGCAGCTACTATTGCCATTTATTGAGTGGGGAAACTGAGGCACGAGCCCACAATGAGAGATGCCCACTGTGATTGAAGCTGGATTCAGAGCTCCATACCCAGAAGTACTGAGTGATGTCAACCCAATCCAAACTACCTGACAAATCCATGTTTTCCTGCGCTGTGATGCTATTGAGCAAGCTCCATGACTTCCCCACATTGAGGAATGAATGATGAATGGTATCAGAAACCTAAGTGAATTCCCCATCTGTGCCTCCAGCCCCTCAATAAAGGGCTCTCTAGTAAGACATAGCACAGATTCCTTAACTCAAACCCTTACTCCAAGCTGAGTCCAGACTCTACAGAGCAGACGTGCCTTTGGTGGAGCTGGGGGATCTGTAAGAGAAATGGACACCCAAATTCTGGCTAATTCAGGGCTTTCTGAAGCGCTGCATAACATAAACCCAAGGGCTGGAATGCAGCAGTTGCAGTATTAGAGTACAGGCCGACCTTGCATGGATGTCTCAGTGCTTGCTGATAGTGGCCCTGCTGCAGGGCTGCACTCAAAGCAGATGAGACAGTGAAATTTCACTGGGTGAAAGCTTGTCTACCATTAAATGCATCCGAAGTGCCTGCTCCACTCCTGGAATGCTTTCCTCTCCCAGTGCCAGGAGTTACATCCCGGGAAAAGCCTTGAGAACGAAGTTTGGCTTCAACAAAGCCTCTGGACCTGCAGAACCTGACACAAAGAGACAGTCTGGAGCTCCTGACTTACACTCCATGCTGGGTTTGTCAGTTTGACCCTATCTACCTTCATTGCCCACCTCCACTGGCCACGGAGGGTGGACACACAACCTCCAAGCTTTGACAGTATCCAGCGCTCATCCAAGCTCAGGCGTTGGGATCCACATCCAGCTTATCCCAGCCGGACATGGCGCAGAGGGCATGAGTTCTGCTGAGGAAAAACCCGTTTCACAATGAAATGCAATGACAGGATTCTGCCAGGAAGAGTTTCTTTGGGGGGGGTTGCAAAAGCACAGCAATGTGTGGGGTTTCTTGCTGGTGAAAGGGGCTGGATGTGCACTCAAAGGGTTGGGAAAGGAGCTGGGGAGAAGTCATGACCCTATGGGATGAAGTGGGGCAGGATCCACATCGCAGCAGCAAAACCTCAGGATGATGTTGCTTCATAAGAAGGATTTGACAAGAGCCTTGATAAAGTTACCAGAAATCAGGATATCTGACTTCAGTATTCCTCCCTTCAGATGTTTTTCCATAGAAAACCCTCAAGTTTCCCAGAGGGATTTGCAAGGACTGAGGAACACATCACCAAACCCCTTCTAGAAGACCCTAGCAGTCCCCAGCTTGGTTTTCCAGCTGCAGATGAGCACACCATGAAGAACAACTCACCCTTGGCTTCTATTATCTCCCCACCTCTCGATGGTGTCATGGTTTGTGGTGTTATCCCCCAAGCTGTAAAAACAAGCCATTTGGGTTTCAACACCTACCACCCACAGGCAGTAAAAGGGCATCAGCTCATACGTTTTATGGGAGAAAGAGGAAAAACAAAGCCAACTTCTCCATTGACAGAGGTAGAGAAGATGATGTCCAAGAAGGGGTGGGGTAAAAGTGACCTCTAAACCTATCCAAATGCTACAGCATCACTGATTTCACTACAAGAAACCTGCTGAGGGGCTTTGGACAAAGGATGTCGGGACAGGCCAAGAGGAATGGCTTTAATCTGCCAGAGGGGAGATGGAGATGAGCTCTTATGAGGGTGCTGAGGCACTGGAACACCCAGAGAAGCTGTGGTTTCCCCATCCCTGGCAGTGTTCAAGGCCAGGTTGGACACAGGGATGGAGCATCCTGCTCTATGGAAGGTGTCCCTGCCCGTGGAACTGGATGGGCTTTAAGGTCCCTTCCAACCCAAACCATCTGTGATTCTATGACTTCAGCTTAAGAGGCTGCAATAGCAGCTTCAGCTCCACCAGACCATGGTGTCCACCAGCATTCTCTTTGCCTTTCCATTACACAAGCAAAAGAATATATAAGCAAGAAGCCTGTTCCAGGGGAAAGCAACCAAACCCGCTGTTTCCAACACCCATTGTGCAAGTCAAGGAAGCATCCCCATGGCAGGGGCTCTGCAGCCCCTTCTCCAACGCCCGCTGTGTTTGTTGACACAAGCACAGGGATCTATGGTTTCAAAGCAAACACACAAAGCTGGGGTTGCTTTCCCCCACTGGACAATGTCCTCTCCAGCATTTATCTTGGCATGGGATGAGCTTGCACTCGGATGGATTGTGTTTCGGGGAGTGGCAGTGAATTCCAAGCCCCACTGATGTCCCACAAAGCACTAATGGGAAGTCTTCATCGGAGAAGTGCCTTCAAGTGCTGGACCCAGCCCAGCAAAGCTTTAGCATCACCCAAGCAGAGCCATGCTGCATAGAACAGGAATGGGAAGGAGTTCAGGCAGTGCCAGGATGCAGTTGTTCCAAGGAGCTCCGAAACCACAAACTCACTTCCCCAATCATGTACAAACCCAAGCCTCTTGGCCAAGCCTCCTGTGAGTACATAGACTCATTTACACTCTGTTGTTATGATTAGACATGTTATTCTGCATTGGTGATGAAATCCATATGTCTGCTTTCCCCTTCATTCTTTCTCCATTACTATCTGAGGCTTTGATTTATTTCCTGGCTTTCCAAATTGATTATTCAGAGCCATAGAGGAGGGAAAACATGATACTGGGGACCCAGAGACTGAGTCCTAAGCAAAACCAAAAGGGCAGCAAAGGAAAAGGCCACGGTGCCAAGTATCACACATCTGTCGTGTCTCTCAATAGAGGTGGAGGGAAGCACGAAGCTGTTCTCCAGGATGGAGCAGACAGGGATTTATTGCAGGAACTCCACTTCTTTGCTAAGGGTTAAGAAACTCAGGACCCCATCTTATAAACACTAAAGCACATACTTAACTTGGTGTCAGCATCAAAGCCAGCTCACGTGAGTGAAGCTATGAAGCATGTGTTTGCAGCCCATGGTCGGAAGAGCTTGAGGAGGCTGGGAGAGAGCACACAAATAAGCAAGGATTAAGAATAACCAGCAGAGAGAAAGCTGGCAAGGAGCTCTTGGCAGCTCCAATAATAACAGTCCAAGCCCCACATAAATTACACCACTGTTAGCATTCCCTATGGGAGGGATGCTCCATGGGTCTGTCTGCCAGACTGAACTAAGAGATGGTCTCTCTGGTGGGACCTTTGTTCTTTATCACTCCTCTCACTGCACGTCTAAAGCTGCTTAAACCTCCTCACCCACATCAAGCAGCATCAGCACTGAGGGCTCCGTCTGCCCAACAGGACCTTGTTTCTGCTATAGCAGAGCCCAATGCCACCATGGAGATGGTTGTTTCAAGCTAAGATGACCTCTCCACATGACAAAAGCCAAACTGGCCACTATGACTGTTACCAATAGCAGTCCTATCACTTCTACATCACTGGTAGAGCACCTCACGGTCCCGTTGTAGATGAGGACCACACATCAGCTCGTCCCCAGTAACCCCTGAATACATTCACTGCATGAAGAGCAGTACAGAGAGGATCCAAGTGAGCCTTTATGCTCCTGCAGGTCCCACAACCCAGCCACCAAGGGCACCTTCCCCTTCGAGGGACCAGTTCTCATCTCAGAAGAAGAATATGAGACAGAGCCTTTAGTACACTTCCAACTGGTGGGCTCCTGCCTACTTCCAGGGAGCTCCAACACAGAGGAAAAGCCTCATTGTTAATGCCCTTGGCCAACTTCTGCCAGCTCAGAACAAAAGGAACGCTTCCAAACAGGAAGCTTGAGCTGGAAAAAGTTAGAAAGAGCAAGAAAGTGAGGAAAAACCCCACTCAGCCACAACGTGCAAGTTTCCTGTGGGAAAATCCGAATGGATTGCCTTTTGTTTTGGTGGAAAGCTGTCAAAGAAGGGATTTTTCCCATAACTTACTTCCAGGGGAAAGGCTGGAGTTGCAGCCAGCTCTATTCTAATGCTCTTCAGTTTGCGGTGTTAGGCTGGGAATAGAATAAGCTTCTTTGGAAGAGCGTCTTTCTCCCCTAATAGAGGTGGGTTTAGGAGCAGCATGAGCAGTGAGCAGCACTGTGAAGCCATCTGTCAATGGGAGATACAGCAGCGCAGCTTAGAAACGTCAGCAGGAGCTTTTAGAGCCCAGTTGAGCTCCCGTTCCCTTCTCCAAGCTATTCCCTTTGCCATATTTCTCACAGATGAATTATTCCTTATCCCCAGCGAGATGAGGAAGCTCCTGTAGGTGTGTTTCTGCTGCTCCCGTCCACTTCAAGGGTGGTCTATCAAACCTGGGCCAAGAAACCACTTCTTCATCCTCTGATCACTGAAAACAAGCTGGGTTTGACAAGAGATCCCCATCCAAGTCCCACCACATTCATCGCATCTCACTGGGTAACTCCTTTGGAGGTTCCTCCGCATTTGTTCCCTGGGAAAAGCAAGCCAAAACTCACATGGAAGGAAGCAAACCCGGCCACAAAGGGAAACCCAAGGGTTGCTGAAGTCAAATCCTTGCTTTCCTGCACTGCTTGGAATGCTAATCCCATGGCACTCTGCTTGCTAGAGCCGTTGACTGCAGACAGTGGATACGTAGGGATTAGATCAGCTCCATGCAACAAGGAACACTGGACACTTTTAGCCCAGCTTCCTCCAGGAACTTCCTTCTTCTCCTCTTGAACTGGCTGGGTTTGCAGCACTCGGTACCATATCCCATGCTTGGAATTGGCAGGCGGATGAAAGAAGCCTGGAGCTCCTGCCTTCCCAAAGCATTGCAGAAGGATCATGTCATGGCTAATCCCTCCCCCAGCACCTATCGCTTATTGTTACAAGGAAATACATCACTTTGGAAGCAGGAAAGGTCTTTTTTCATCTTGAGATTGTCTCCACTTACAAGCTCCAGTAACATTAAACCCTTCTCTCCTGTAACATCAGCCCCACTGGGCATCTGATCTCACCAGCTCCTTCCAGAGCCACAGAAAGGCCAGATGGATACAGGATGCAGGAATCCAGGATGAATACAGGATGCAGGAATCCAGACTCCATGGGACAGGGAGCCTACCTTGTGTTCTGGTAACACACAGAGCAAGGAAGAAAGAGCCTCAGGGAGTTTCAAGTCAGTGAAGCCTTACAGCTGGATGAGAGCAAACACTGGTTAGAGCTGAGGAGGGAACACATCTCTTCCCTTGGAGATACCATCTACAGTAAGCTGAGAGGGGTTGAGGTTACTGAAGCACCCTTAGAGTGGCACCAAGACCTAAACCCACCCTTCTCCAGTGATTTCTACCCTTTTCCCAGGCACTGCTGTATGTTTTGCAGCAAGGTTTGCTCACCAGCACCCCATAGAGTGCCTGTTGGGATACACTTTGGTCCCCACTACTGGATCCTCTCTGCTCCTTCCTCAGTCACCATCTGCAGTCACCCTCAAAGCAGCATCCCCTCACTCCTGTGAGCACCTCAGGTATAAAGCAGATGCACCAGCAGCACTGAAGCTTCAGCACTTAAGCTTCACTTAAGCACATGCTTACCAAGGGAGGAACAGTGATCGGATACAAACTTGGGGTAAATGGAGGGAACTGATTTAATGGAATGGTTTGTGTTGGAAGAGACCTTAAAGCTCATCCAGTTCCATGGCCATAGGCAGGGTCACCTTCCACCGGAGCAGCTGCTCCAAGCCCCTGTGTCCAACCTGGCCTTGAGCACTGCCAGGGATGGGGCAGCCACAGCTTCTTCATTCAACTCATCCCAGTGTCCCATCACCCTCCCAGGGAAGAGCTTCTGCCTCAGAGCTCAGCTCAGTCTCCCCTCGGGCAGGTTCAAGCCATTCCCCTTGTCCTGTCCCTACATCCCTTGTCCCAAGCCCCTCTCCAGGTTTCCTACAGCCCCTTTATGCACTGGAGCTGCTCTCAGGTCTCCCCTTCTCTTGTCCAGGCTGCCCCAGCCCAGCTCTCTCAGCCTGGCTCCAGAGCAGAGCTGCTCCAGCCCTCCCAGCATCCCCATGGCCTCCTCTGGCCTCGCTCCAACAGCTCCAGATCCCTCTTTGCCCCCTTGCTACAACACAGAGGGGATGAGCAAACCCCAAGGACCCAGCTCCCAGCCCTGTGGTGTATCCAGCCTGGGAATACCAGGAATTTCGCCTGCTCCATGGCTCCTTGCCACAACTCAAAGCAATGGGGCTTCGGGGGCTGTGCTTTCTTCCCATAGACAAGCTGCCCGTGCACATTCCCAAACAAAGCATTACACTATGTGAAAAGAAGGCCCAAGCCCTGCAAAGCCCATCCCACTGGCTAAGGCAGGAAATATCTCCCATCATCTCAGCTAATCCTCCACCAATACAATGAGAAATGATGTCCACCGGCCGCCAAGAAGATTATGAAGTGAAGAACACAAATCCTGCACCGCCCATTGCAACGGAGCCAAAGGCAATAAAAGGGGAAATGCAAACTGCAGCCAATGGTTGGGAGGAGGAGAAGCAGCAAACAGCCTCACTGGTGGAATGCAGGTGGTTGGTGATGGAGCAGCCTCAGCCCAGCTCTTCAAGAGGCACCAGCATCCTTTTTGTTGCACCATTGAGGCTGGTTTGGGGGAAACAGGTTTGTGATATGCTGGCAAATAGGAGAGGGCAAGACAAGTCTCTGATGGTAAAGTAAAGCAGATTTGAGCACGTAAAGCTGTCATACATAACTCAGGACCATGTTTTACCACCTTCACATGGGATGCCCTGTGTGCTCAATAGCTTCTCCCTTTAGGTTTGGCTGCAGGATCCACAGGCTTGAGTGGATGGTATAAACCTAATACAGGGCTAACAGAGGGCTGCAGGAGACATCACCAGCAGGGTCCTAGCTGTGCATCCCATCCCAGAAACCCTGATTTCCCCCCTTTTCTCAGCACTTTCAACTAACAGATTGGGTTGAAGCACAAAAATGCAATGAGCAGAACCATTTGCAACTGCTTTGCTAACTCCATTCAGCACGCTGGTGATGCTTAGGAGTCTCAGTACCGAGATATGAAGAGTTACCTGGGATAACAGGTAGCACATCAGCTACTTTATGGACTATGGCATTTGGATGCTGGGGACAAAGTTGACGCAGTATCTCCCTCCTCCTCCTCTCTCCAGTGGTCAGGAAGGGCTGTGAAACTAAACAAGGCACTTGGACAGACAACACTGAAGGAAACTTGGCATCTGGTTCCATACCAGCCTCCAAGAAGCATTTCCCAGGTCGAAAGGCTTGTTTTGGGCAGCAGTTTTCCTTGAGATTGCTTTGGTTTGGTTCCCAACAAGCATGTTCAAGGCAAACAGATTTAACCCTTCCATAAAAATAAACCCCTTTATCTTTATGCCTGGATTCAGTTAAATCCAAGGGTCTGAAGCTTCGTGGGCAACATGGTTTAATGTGAGGTGTCCCTGCCCATGGCACGGGGTTGGAACTGGGTGAGCTTAAGGTCCCTTCCCAACCCAAACCAGGCTGGGATTCCATGTTTTAACACTGTCAAACCCACCCTTACCATTCACATCTTCCATCTGAGCTCCTCGACACGGGTCTCATCCTGACCCCTGTGCCATAGGGAATCCTTAACAGTGCCAAGTGATGCCAAACCATGAAGTGCTTCATCTTCCATCATCTGCGTAGCTTTTAGTGACAAAGAATAGAAGAGAACCCAGTTTTTCCTCCGCTTCCAGCTTGCTGACACCCAATATTACATCAGCAATTCCCTATCTATGCTGGTTTATCCTGACAGCTTAAGCCAGGCTTAATCCCCTGCACAAACACAGGCCTGGGAAACCAGCACGGGGTGGTTTAGTTTGTTGTTTGCTCACAGTTTTGATACCAAAGCAGAGATGCTGGTACCCTGCAGAGCACAACCTCTCCTTAGTGACCTTTGCATTGCTGTCTCTCCTTTCCATGCTGGGATGTTAAGTGATCCCCTCTCTTCAGGGCAACATTCCGACTCACATCCTGCTTCCCAATGCCACCAGGCACTCATGTTCCTCCCAGATATTTGGGAACACCTCATTCTGGGCTAAGAGATGGAGGGAAGAATGGGGTTTGCAGTCAGAAGCCATTGGGGGGACCAAGGCACTGGTGTCTTGGAGCACAGTCAATGCCTGGCTCTCATTTCCAGTCAGCTCCCATTGATTCTGCTTAGAAGATGGGGCCATTTCATTACAGTGCAGCAATAGATGGGAAGATGTGGCAAAGTGTGGGACTGGGTCCCCCTCCACAGCATCACTATTAGGGTAATGATGAGAATAGAGAGAGGATGTTCCCTCCCAGAGCCTGAAGAGAGCCTAGAACAAGGGATCGGCACCAGCAGGAGCTGAGCATCCCAGTTCCCATCCCTCCCATGTGCTGGGATTCAGCACCTCTTCTCCCTATGCCTTCCCCACTAGCAGGGCCATGCAGGTTTGGAGACTGAAGGCATCTCATAGAGGGAAAGGCTCTGCTGCTACTCATGTTATCATCAAATCCTCCAGTTTCATTAGTATCTGACATGGAGCCCTGGTTTATAACAGCTCCCAGCTCAAACATCTTCCTTTCTGCACACTGGACACTGCACATTGTTCTGTAACACATCATTCAAATCCTACAGGAACACTCAAGTGATTCCAGCAGCACTGAAACAACCCAGCACCTTCCAGGAAACCTTGAAGGTGTTTTCCTTAAGCAGAATGAACAAATCCTTTGCAACAGAGTGACCTATCCCAGTGTTTGGGGACTGTATTCCCATTGTGGCCCTATTGCCAAGCTCTCCACATGAGTTATAGGGAGGAGGTGGCACAGATGGAGCTCACATCCTTGCTCGAGATCAGCCACAGGCTCCAAGCTGGTAGAGTGAGGCAGGAGAGGCCCAATTCCTACCTCTGCTGTGAAGCAGAACCATTTTCCCCTGGAAGACATAGGAAAAGGCTGGTTTCCAAGGGGAAGGTGCCACCAGGCTCATTCTCCATCACTCCCTATGCGCGCTTAAGTCTTATGTAGAGCTTAAGATGCCCATATGGCTGAGTTGGCCACCTAAGTGTGGATGTGCATGTAGAGCACAAAGATAACCCCCTTCATCCCAGCCTACACTGGCAGCTCCAACAACTGCTCCACGTCTGCTTTCCCCTGCTTACATCTCCCTGTTAGCAGCAGCACTCAGGCTGTGATTCCCAAGCTGGAGAAAGGCCCATGGCATAGCATCAACCACCTTCAAGGTGAAGACCTCTTCCCTGTCCTTAGATCTGGTTATCCAGTAGGAAAGGCAACTGAGTTACCTGCTTCAGAGTAAATCACCAGTAAGAGCCATTACTCCTTGGAATTCCTTGGTCTCTTCTATATCACAGCAAGTACTTGAGTAAATACCAAGCAAAACCCCACATCATTCAAACACCATCAATCCCCTTTTGGAGTCATCACAAGCAACACAGTTTCTCTGCCCATGGTTATGGGCAAGATGCTCAGCGAGCAGGTTGGTGTGAATTGGCCTCTATTTATGGGGAACTTGCCCCACATTTCTATCTCTGGATCTATTACAATAGGTTAAACCCTGGGACAGCACATAGGAGATGATCCCATCCAAGCCATCAACAGGAAAAGCCATCAGAAGCATGCAGGGAAGCTGTGGGCATGCTTTTATTCCCAAGCAGCTTACCTGCTGCACTATAAAGCTTTTCATCCCCACATAGGTGTCCAGAACACACCATTTACACCCAAGCTACTGTTAAACTGTCTCAAGCAGAGAGAAAAGCATCCTTATGGGAAGCTGGAAGCCACCTCTGCTTCCTATTGACACCGAGCTCCCGTTCTGCACACAGTTGCTTTTCACCTATAGAGTGCCAGAAGCAGCTCTCCTATATCCACCGCAGTGCTCTCTCTTTTACAAGGCTCCCACACCTCCTGTGATGAAGCCCAAGCAGCAGGAGTGATGCAGCAGATGTTTCCCTAGGACACCCTGCCAACACGATGCTCATCCCTAAACCACCACTTACACAGCACTCCCCCTTGCTCACCGGTTTGGCCAAGCCACCCCCCAGTTTCATATCCTCCTTCCCATTCCATGTAGGACTCATTGAGTTTTCCATGACTAGAGACCTCCACACCCACATTGCACCACTGTGCCCACTTGCTCCCACTCCCAGTCTGTGGCCGCTGATTTTCCGCATCCCACTTCCATTAGCTTTCCCAGAACACAAGCTCACTGGGATGTGCAGTGCCAGTCCCTCCACTGGTGAGCCAAGCTCTGCACAGCCATGTGGCAGTAATTAAAGGATGATTTCCATTCTGCCTCTGTTTTGCTGCTGCTTCCCTTAAATCACTGCTCCTTTGTCTGCTTCCTGTCCTACTATTTCTGTGTCAGCATCCATAGGATTCCCTCTGGGTTAAACTCTACCAGCATAAAGAGGCTGCCTGAGCCTGGCGAGGAAGGCACCCTCCATCCTCCCACCAAGACATACTCTTCACTGCACAAAAGCTTTTTGCCCCTCCTGCCTTTTCTCTCTGTCCCAAGGCTATGTCCAACCTCGGAACAGCTCCAGTGCCTAAAGGGGATACAGGAAACCTGGAGAGGGGCTTTGGACAAGGGATGTAGGGACAGGACAATGGGAATGGCTTTAACCGGCCAGAGGGGAGACTGAGATGAGCTCTTAGGTAGAAGCTCTTCCCTGTGAGGGTGCTGAGGCTTGGAGCATCCTGCTCCAGTGGAAGGTGTCCCTGCCCATGGCAGGGGTTGGGGCTGGATGAGCTTTAAGGTCCCTTCCAACCCAAACCAGTCTGGGATTGTAATTTCCACATCATTCCATCTCCTTGGGTCTCATTCCACCTCTCTGGGACAGATTCCTCATGTAACTCTAAAGGAATACCCCCCTCCCAACCTCCTTAACAACAGGACTGGCTCGATGCCATGAGTACCACCACAATTAGCCAAGCAAATAAAGGGATATATCCACAGCACCCTGCAAACAACTCTATGTTTGAGAGGAAGCCGTGGGCTTTATTTGCATCATGCCATGATGAAATCGCTCCTAATCCAACAGGAACTAAGGAGGATGCGAAGCCACAGCCAGTAAATGAGGTCTTTTGAAAGCAGCAAAGCTTTGGAGATGAGATTTAAAAGGGACCTGGCCAAAGAGTGCTCTGAATCATTAATGTGGGCTTGCAATAGGGCTTTGGAACGCTGCAAGAAAGCTCATGTGGTGCCAGAGGTTGAGGAGGATAGAAACAGGATGACCCACAGCATTCTCCACCTGCGACCCTGACTCTATCCCAGGTGGAATAATGCAACAGCTGTAAAAGAACTTCATTAAGAAAGCATTAAAGGAGGGTAATGGCAAATGCCAGCAGCTCGGGTTTACAGGAAGCAGATTGGTCACTAAGGTGGGGAATTCGGGGGGAGCTGAACGTGTTCCTGAAGCTGCATGTAAAAGGAGAACAGAGTTTACACAAGTTGAAGCCAGCTGAGGCCTTACAAAACCTCAGCCTTCCAATCCCTGCACAAGGGCTACCCAAGCGGTTACAGCATCCCTGTGCGAGCCAGGAAACCCTGGAGAAGGATGGGAGCTCCTCAGATGGCTGCGGAAAGGCACAACTGCATTGGGAACGGAGCAGCCATCTGAGGAATCTCCCCAGTGTGAAGTGCACATCATCATCATTCCCAGCCCTGGATTTCCTTGGCTCAACACCTCCACCTTGGAGGAGCCCGTTGGCTTCTAACCCCTTTTGCCTTCAGTGCAGCAGCAACAGGACATTGGGAACAGCTTCATTTAGCTGAACCCAACCCCATCAACCCAAAGGCCAAGTGTCAAGAGCAGTGATGCTTCCAGGTACGCAGCAGAGGATGTGCCTCCGATGCTCAGACATGGCAGTGAGAGAGCAGCATCCTGCTGCTAAGGGACTAGTACATCCATTCCACATCAGGCAGGTTTGGAGGCCTTGCCCAAGAGATGCTGGGGGGGGGAAAGCTGCTGTTTGGGTCATGCTGTGCTATGAAGCAATGGGGGATGAAGAGCCAAACTGCCTCATGCTGTAACACAAAGGATGAGCTCCATCTCTGCCCTCCTCCCTCATCCAGCCTGGGTGACCTTTACCAAAGAGCCACTTTTCCACCCCAGGAGCCAAACACAGCCACAACCCAGTCACCTCCCTCTTGATGCATTGATCCAGGTAGAGCAGGGGCAGGCTGGGGTGAAAAGCCATATTTCCCCTAAATTCACCAGCACACAGCACATGGGGCATCATCCCCTTCCTGCCAAACACCTGGGCATCCTTGGAGGGGCTCTGAGCAATCCCTGTATCCCCTTGGTGGTCATTGCTGAGCCCACAGGATTTCATCTCGGTTCCTGTTATGGCTTTTGGGAGTCAAGAGTAACATTCATTTTCCACATCCTGTGGTTTCTGGAGGGTGGGAATGAATTCTCTTGCTGTGAGTTGCTGAGGTATCAGTAAACCCAACCCAGCAGCGGTGAAGCCATTGAGCAATGCAGGAGACGGGGCAAAGGCTCCCCATTGTGACACATCAGGAGGTCCTAAATGTCAAGTTAGAACCACCTGGACCTGCAGATACTGCTTATGGTCATGATACATCTACACAGAGAAGTTGCCTCAGCTTGTGCAGAATGACTTCATCTCCCTTTCTACCTTTGGGTTCATACCAGGATACCAAATGCCGATGGAATTGTGCCCTTCAGGCCACCAGGAGCCAAGAAACCTCCCAAATCCTGTAGGAAACCTGCGTTTCAACAGACAAAGCCTGATTGGATGGGGGCTTGGAGCAACCTGCTCTAGTGGAAGGTGTCCCTGCTCCTGGTTGGAACTGGATGAGCTTTAAGGCCCCTTCAACTCAACTCAGTATGATCCTATGGGAAGTGATGCCCCTCCTCTGGGTCATCTCCTCCTGAAGATGCATCCCTTCCTCTGATGCAGCTCTGTTAGGCTATGTCAGAGCATCACAACACACACCTGAGCCATGAATCAAAGCTGCTTTCAGGCTCAGGTTTCATCCAGCTCATCCCCCTGGTTAGAACTCCAGCTCCATGCGTTTTCCCAACTGGGAATTCTATGGGTTGGAAGAACGAGGAAAGGCACAATAAATGGTGTGCCCGAATGCTTCCTGAAGGTGGCTCAAGCAACTTTCCTCCTTCACCTCCGAGCTTCCCTCTTGTGTTTTCAATGTGTGCTCCTCAGCTGAGCTAAACCCCCCAAACCCATAGAACCCCCCATTTTACCCTATGGCTTTCTGAATGCAGCTCCAGAGGAACACTCCCCCTCTCCCTTTGCTCCTGTAACAAGTGCAGGAAGCAGAGAAGCAGAGCCCTTGTCTCAAACCCTACAAGGGGAAATGGCAAGGAATTACCTAACCCTTTCAGAACATGTTTCTATTTGGATTTCATGTCATATTCCTTCCTGGTTTCCAGCACGTATTCCCTGGGCGTCTCCGATCCAATCTCAGGCAGGATTAAATCACTGAGCCCTCGAGCTCTCACAAAACCATCTGTACTCATTTGCTGAGCTGCTCCAGGGCTCAGCCAAGTGCTGACAGATGCACCAGAGAAGTGCAAAGCTTTTCCCTTTATTAAAGCCCAGGTTCCCTGCTCCAAGGCCTGAGCTTCTCCCATGCCAGAGGCATGGAATGACACGCGGCAGCCTTGATCCAGCGCTGGTGTGGATACAACCGCAGGGCTCTGACCTAATGCTGCTCTGCTGTTCCCAACAGCACATCCCAACTCATGCAGGCCAACAAGGTGAGGGGGCTGCAGCCCTTTGCTGCTGGGAGGATCTGACCTGGCTCCAAGGGATATGGTTATTCCAGTTCACTGACCTGGGAATGAAGCACATCTGGCTCACTTGGTGGACCTGCAATCCATTTATCCCAAGCTTTGCTGCTGGAATTCCCCATGGAGCTGCCTCGCAGTTTGGCCTTGTTGGTCCTCATAAGGAACATCACTCCAGTGCTGGAATGAACTGTGGAGACACAGAGGGATGAGTTAACACCATCTTTGGTGGCATCTCCTAAGTTTTCCACATATCCAGAGTTAAACTCAATGCCACAGGTGAAGCAAGGAGGAATTGGGTGATATGGTCTAGTGTGAGGTGTCCATAGCAGGGGGTTGGAACTGGATGATCTTAAGGTCCTTTCCAACCCAAACTATTCCATGATCCAAGATCAAGAGCAGCCTTCCCTAGAAACAGAGTCATCTTCCTAGGAAAAGCTCCTTCCATGGTCAGAAGAATCCCAAAGGAAGGCACAAGTCTCTCAAGACCTTGGTTTTCAGCTGGTGGGTTTGGAGACCTGGATGCTCCTTGTACACTCCATATGGGATGCTGAGGAGCTATTGAGGCTTCTCGTGCATTAACAGCAAGACCAACTCGCATGTGTAACCTCAGACATGGGCTTAGGCCCAGAAGACCACACCACTCATCAGCCCCATGGATCCCCACACAGCAATGACAGCCCTTTGCCAACACTGCAGTGGGCATCCCCCTTCCAGGAAACACTCCTTGGGGATGACCCAGGCAAAAAGCAGGGAAAACCCAAACTCCCAGCTCCTTCCTCCAGGATGCAGCCCAGCCAGGGGCATTGGGCAGCCCATTGACAGCCTGGGTCTGCTTTCAATCAGCTTTTATAGCCTGTCAATGTGCTGAATCCCACACAATAAAGCCTAGGTCATAAAAGAGCCTTGCAGTGCCAGTGTCTCTTGTTCTCCCCCTCTTTTTCACTTGAGGACAGCTGGGAGGGACGGATCCAGAGGCCAAGTTCGTAACAGTTGATTCCTGAGTGGTTTTTAAACCACTTGGAATTACAATGGGAATTTTCTGGGGAGAAGAGCCATTCGCAAACGTTACTTCATTCCCAGAGCTGGCTTTCCTCCCAGGAGCTGAACAAGCAAGGAAAGAACAGTTCAGAACATAAGAGAGGCTTTAAGATGGGCTTGACTGGCTTCAAGCTGAACAGGCAGGACCCAGCCTTTAAGTTCCAGGCTCATTTAAGATGCTTTAGCTTATGAAGATGCCCATAAGGGATGCTCCTGCGCCCATAAGGGATACTGCTGCACACTGCTGCCTTCAGAAGACATCTGAACCTCAAACCCCTCAGCTGCCAAACCTGCCATTTAACCCTGTGAGGCTTTGGAATGCAATCCTATAGGGGCTGAGGCCTGAAGCCTTTGGTTTGCATCCCTTCTCAGGGCTGTGCTTTAGGGCAGTCCTTCAGGACCATATTTAGCCAGCTTAAATCCCTTCCAAATCCCTGCACATAGTGAGATGGGAGCAATGGCCATTTAAGAGCAAGCCAGACACCAGTAAAGCACCAAGAGGAGACATAGGGCTGAAGGAGGCTTCAGGGCAGCTAACACTCTGTATTCCCTCCCTTCAAGATGCAGATAACACTGTTCTCTTCATGTTAGGAGGATAAATCCACTGCCAGCAGTTAACACAGCCCTCAGGATGTGCAGCCCAACTCCCAGCCCCATGGATGCTGTTTGTAATGCCTGGTTATCAGGCAGAGCTTTGATAAAGCTCCTGCAAAGAGCTCTGAGTAAGCAGGAGGCATTTCCCCTGCTCCCATTGCTTGGGCTGTCCATCAGCCCTTAGGAAAGAGCTGTAAATCCCATGTCCCAGCTATGGGAGGGAGGTTCCCGCACGTAGGGTGCGCACAGCTGGAGCTCCAGCCAGATGTTCTGCACCACGGCACAGTGAGTGATGGGGTCTCAGGCCCAGATGTCAGCTCTCACTTGTGTTTGCAGGGAGATAAGGCACTAATGGCCCCTGTTCGCATGGTTCTTGGCAGCAAGGAACACCCGGAGGTCCTATAGGAAGAGCTGCTCTATAGCTGTCAGAAAAGCAGCATCAGTTCATGTGAGTTTGGGGTTTTCATGCTCTCTGCTGTCCCTGGGGTGGGTTGAGGGGAGGAATTGGCTCCCAAGTCTTCCAGGCTTGATGTTCATGTCTAAACCATGATGGATCGCCTGCTCCAGCTCCTAACAGCACCTCTAAGTGTATCTAAGATGGGTTTTGCCAGGTCCCTTCCTAAGGAGCAGGATGGGTTCTGATGAAGGCAATGGCATACTCAACGAGGGCACTGCAATGGGGAGAGCAGGATCTGGAGGATCTGGATCTAATCCCCTCCTGTCTGACCCCAAGAAGCTCTCACATCTTCCCCTATCTGCACAGAGGTCACAGAATCCCAGATGATGGATAACCAGCCTGCCCTACACCAACTGGTGAGAATTAACTAGTGCCTGTAAAGCACGTCAAGAGCCTCAGCTGACAGGTAGTGTATAACTGCAGCCTCCATTGTATCATCCCACCATCCCCTGTGCCAAAAACCTGCCTTTGCAGAAGAGATCCAGACACCAACTACGTTCTTAAGTGAGGATGTCTGACAGTAGTTCGGCTGTGGAGGGATGTTAAATAGGAATAAGAATGAAACAATACTCATCATCTGAGGATGCTGTACATCTTCAAAGCGCTTCACTAGACCATTAACTGATTAGACCCCAAAGAAATAGCTCACAGATGTTAGAGGGCTCCAAAAGGATGGACCATCCTCCATCCTGGCTCCTACAGGGGATGCTCGCAATCAAGAGCTCAAAGGAAACAACTTGCAGGCAGTTGAGCTTTCAGTGCTCTTTGAACACCTCAAAGCAGGGTTTGGTGGTAGGAAAAGAACCAGAGGCCTCAGCTCCCTCTTCAATTACAGGGGAAAGCTGTGAGAGAGCCAAAGCCTCACTCAAAGTTCAATGTCACACTGTTAGAGCTCCAGTTTCAACTCCCCCTCAGCACAAAGAGCTGTGTGCCATCTTATGGTGTGTGCAGCCCCAACCAGGAGGACAGAGGTTGGTTCTCTTTTAGTACACACAGCGAGCTCATCCAACAGCCCCTTTGGCACTCAGCTGTCTTCATGTAAGCCTGGAGCTCACTACTGCAAGTCCATAGGATGCTGAAGAGCCAGGACCACCTTCTCCCAGTTCACATCCCTCTTTCCCACCCCTAAACCAAGCTGTTTCAGGTACATAGCAAAAGGCTTCTTGCTCTTTACTGCCTGGCCCAAAGAGCATCAGGGCACTTGCATCTAAATAAACCCACAAGTGTTATTCCCACATATTGGTTTTCCAACCCCGGAGCTGCTTCCTGGCCTGTTCCTTGTGCCTGGGAAGCCACAAATGTGGAGCTGGGATGTGCAATAACCAGCAAGGTTAAACAAACCCTTAACAAAAGGTTGCTTGTCCCAAGCTGCACACTCACTGAATGCTGCCACTGCCCCACGTTGTGGTCTGCTTTCATCCTCTTGTGGTCCCTCAGGAAGACAAGCCCAAACCCAACCACTACGTTACCACCACTTAAGGAAGCATTAGGCTTGGCTTCTTTAGTCTGTCCCATCCCAAAGCAAAGCAGTGCAGCACAAACACCTCTCCTGAGGGCACATGAGGGCAGATATACCTCAGCACAGCAGTGGAGAAGGGGTTGAGCACCCATAGAGCATCATTGGTGATAGGACCTGCAGCAACCAGCACCCAGAGGTCAAACAGAACTTCATCCCTTCGCATCATTGTGGGGGATGAAGCAAAGGAGAGCAGTGTCACTATGGGAAGAGCATCAAGAGGCAGGTCAGGAGTAACATCTGCTTTCCAGGTGAAGGTAGAGCACCCAACCCTGCATCTCCACAGGGTTCCAGCCCCTTGGAAGTCAAGGCTTGCTAGGGAAAGGGAAGAGCAGAGCTCTAGGGAAGACACATCCAGAGGGAAGCAATGCAACCCATCACCTTGCTCAGGATGAAAGCTCCCAGCATGCAGTGTCTCCCAGGAGTCTGGGTTTCAGCCTTCCCTACCATATGCATGCAGTGTCCTGGAGAGCAACCTACCACACATCATTGACATGCCCAAAGAACCCCGAGGTGACTGTGGTGAACGTGAAGCCTCCCCTACCCTCAGCTTTACAGAGGGGTAGCACTATGGGGAGCTCTTTATGCTCTGCAAGGCAGGATTCACACCTTACGCTGTGCTAGGACTTACCTGGGTCTATACAGCTGTTTAAACACACACCCTGCACACCACTTCAGCTTCATGTAGCATCTACCACAAGATCTATCAGATCTATCTATGGGCTGAAAACTCACCCCTGCCTTGTGCATGGTACCAAAAGAGCCTCATCACGTCACACCAGCTTGAGATATTAGATCTGTGCTGGGATGAAGGATGCTGCAAGAAGCACTGTGGATGTTGGTGACAAGAAATGCAGCCCTCCTTTAGGGTTCTGTCAGCAGGTCTGAAAGACAGCTCACAAACAACCCTGTGTGGGGTGTGAGAGTGGCAAGAGCCAAGACCTGCTGCAGATCAGCCCTGGAGTGCATAGGCAGAGCTGCACATGAGCTGCAGGGCAGGTATGAGCCGTGGGGCACACACAGAGGCTGATGTGAGCTGCTTGCTGCAGCCCCCCAAGTGCTGCAGAGGGGAGAGGTGGAGGGTGCAGCACACACAGCACCTGCTGAGCCCGTGCCTGGATCCTCTCAGCACTCTCAGCCTCTCCCTTGGAAGTCAAAAGCCACCACAAATGGAGCTTCTCCCATCCAAGCCTCAATCCTTCCCCCTCTGAGCTCATCCATGGCTCCGGCACAGCTGCTGGGCTGCCAAGTCCATCCCCCCCCAGCTCCCTGCAGCACAGAGCAATAGGATGGGGTTGATGCTGGGCCAGATGTTAGACATCACTGCAGGGCTCCAGCAGCCACAGAGAGAGAAAACCAACCAGCACAAAGCCCTCTGCTCCCTCTCCTCTGCCTGCACATCGTGGGCTCGTTGTTACCAGCATCCTTAATGCTCCAAAGTGAGCCCTGGCTCAATGACAGCTCATTAGAAGCACTGCAGAAATACACTGGGTGGGACTGAAGAGCCCAGGGAGCAGCAGGGGATTTATTTCACACCTAAGTGCTTGCTTTCAGTGCAGCTCAGGTCAATACAAGTGGCCTTGGGCCAGTGCCAGTGGCCTCCAGTGTGAAATCCCCCTCTCCACCAGGCTGAAGCCCTGCAGGACCTGCTGCTACAAGAGGTTCCATGTGTTTCTATATAGGCTTTGCTCTAAGACCTGCAAGCTTAACTCGAAGGCAGAACACCCTCTCCATTAAAGGAAAGCCCTTTTCTAACTACAGAGAGTCACTCCTGCAACAAAACCCATTGGAAAACACCCATGTTGATTAAATTAGAGCACACTGAAGCAGGCAACAATGCCCCTGTGTTTATGGGAAGCATGTTGTCACCCCACAGTGAGCTACCAAACGTCCTCAGTTGACACTAACCAGCAGCAGAAGGACATGGAGAGGATGGAGAGGAGCAGGGCCCAGGAACAACACAGATATCCCTCACCAACATGGGGAGGCAGAGGCGCATCCTGATGCTCAGGGTCTATCTGAGCCCATCACCAGCGTTTGTGGCATCCAAGTCCCATCCCAACCTGATGGACAGGGATAGATCCTGAGCATCAGGATGCACAGATTAGGATTTATCCCAAGATCCTGAGCATCAAGATGCTTAAGAAACATCTCCTCACCTCCTTCCTGCTCTGTAGAAAAGCAGAGCCCAGACCCATCAGCTCCATGCAGCTTGGCAGAAGCAAGGCCAGAGGTTATGCTCCCTGGCAACCAGGATGCAAGAATTAAAGCCCCATAGCAGAGTTCCAAGCTGTGCCTGCCATCAAACACCTCCTTGGCCATTCCCACCATCATCTCCCCAATGCACTGATTCTATGCAGTGGTACTTCAGTGCTGAACCTTCCCCATCTCCACTCTTTAGGGCAGAACTTAACCCTGCTGTGTGGCCATCCCCGACACCCTGCCCTGCCTGGCTTCCAGTTAAGCACTGGGAGAGGAAGGGGATTGCACCTCTGGTGTAGAAGAGGCTCTTGGCTTCTCAGGAGCAGCTATAGTTGCACATGCATCATCTCCCACATCCTCTCAGCACGTTCAGGAACAGCTGACTTACACTTAACACTTAGCAGGGTCTGGTCCAGATGAACTCCTCCCTTCCTGTCCTCTGCCTTCCAGAAAGCTGGTCTCTCCCTTTGGAGGAGTCTCTCACCTACAGCAAAGGCTTTGGCTTTGTCAGGGCTGGGGAGAACAGGAGTCACTACAAGCTCTGTGACTCCTTTTCTCCAGCAGAAGCATCCTGCCAGCTCCCAACCATCACTACAGCCCCAGCTCTGCTTCCCAAACCCCCACTGTCTCCAGGTGGACAACACAAGCCTGCATCTCAACACTGCTCCTGGGCAACGGGCTCCTTCCTCCTCCATTCCTTCCTCCTCCGAGGCTTTGCTGCATGCAGAGGACAGATGTCCATGGGACAGATGTCCAGGCTGCAGCACTGGGGGATGTAAGCGCAGGATGAGGTAAGGCAGGAGGAAACGGGTGCTCTATGCCGCAGGGAAGGACAGCTGGGGCTGTTCCCAGGCTCTGCAGTGATAAATACCAGAGCTGGACCTGAAGGCAGGCTGGGCATTCACAGCCAAGCTGCTTGGGAAGAAGCCCTGGCCCTCGTTGCACAATCTCCACTCAAGGCACTGGCTGTACTCCGAGGGAATCAGGGCTAAGGAAGTACACCCCCTCAGTGCTACAGAGCCCAGAGCAGAGCTCAGCACAGGCTCCAGCTTCCCACAACCAACACACACACTCCCAATGGAAGCCACAGCATGACTGCAGCCTCCCTCAGAGCTCACAGCAACCTCAGGGAAGAGCCACAGCAACGAGAACCTGGAGCCTTCACTCCAAACCAACATGAAACACAAACCCAAGGGCTAAAAGGGAAGTGAAAAGGGCAAAGCCTTTAGTTTGGAGCTTCACATTCACCAACACCACCTCACGCTTCCTTGGACACCAGCAATTGATGAGGCACTCAAAGAGAGTCTTATTGTTCCAACCATCCCCTAAGTGCTCCTAGTTCCTACCTTACCATGCATGCAGCAATGTGGATCCAAGCAGGGCTCTCAATGCTGCATCAAGCTGGTATGGGGGAGCTAAGGATGCTTGGAGTGGTGCAGGAAAGACCTGGATACAGAGGGAAAAGGAAGGTTTAAGTCTTCAGGGAAATCCCAGCCTCTTTGTTGCTCCTCAAGTCTCTCACCTCTAAGCTTACTGCAAGCTTGTACCACAAAGAGGATCTCAAACATACCAAGAGAGCTGCTTCTCTCATCCCGTCCCTACAGGGCTCAGCCTGCCCTGAGCCTGCTTTATAGTCCTCACCCCCTGCAGGACAGGTTAATGGGAGCCACCAGGTTCCTCCTTCACCTCTGCAGGTGGGGCAGTTTGCTTTGTCAGCTCTCTTCTGCCTCGCTGCCCAAACAGGCACAGGTGGCCCAGGGAATTGCCTCTGGAGCCACTTTAAACCCTCTATGGGTGATTGGTATCGGGGGCTTGGGAAGTGCTGGGGTCTTCCAATGTGTCTGAGAAGCTTAGAGAAAGCCCATGGGGTCCTTGTGCAAGAGATACTATGTGAGTCACACCTAAACCCCATATAACACACACACGTTAGCATCCAAGCCTGGTTTGGGTTGGAAGGGACCTTAAAGCTCACCCAGTTCCAACCCCTGCCATGGGCAGGGACACCCTCCAGTATATGCAGCATCTCTGTGGCCTCCTCTGGACACATTCCAGCAGCCCCATGTTCCTATTTTCTTTTGCCTTCCCCATGTCCCAGCCCTGGATTCATCCCAAAGCCCAACTCTATCTCCTTTTCCAGCTTCTCTTCCAGCCACTTGCTGTGTGCCTGTACTAGAAGCAAAGAGCCCATTTGCAAAGAGCCCAAAGGGAAGCATCCAGTGATGTTAAACCATAAAAGCCTCAGGAACAACCTTCACTCTTAGGATTGTTACTGTTCCTCCATGGATTTGGGAATCCCTGTGAGAAGCAAGAGGCACTGACGAGGCTGGCACAGGAGAAGGGATGGGGACAAAGCTTCTCCTCACCATGTTTCCCACCTGTGCCTATTACAACCAATCTCCTGCCATGGCTCCCATCCTTTGCCTGACACATGGAGCTCTAACATGGAGCAGCCTGGAGGTCGGGGGGCTGATGTGGAGCCCCACACAGCTGTGAATCACAGCATCCCTCCGGCTCCCAGCAGCTGTGTGCTGTTTATCTTAGCCTGGATATCTCCTGGCCCAGCCTGGGGAGAGCAGGCTGTGCAGCCAAGGCAAACACAAAGGGGAGACTGCAGTTTGCACACAAGGGTGTGCACGTGTGTGCTGGGAGGCTGTGCACGTACGTGTGTGGACATGCAGGCTCTGTTCGGAGCCCACTGCTGTGGCTGGAAGGGGGAATCAGGCTGGGATCTGGTGGATGTGTTGGCACATACAGAAGGGAAGTGTAACTGCAGGCCCACAGGGGTTCTCCCCCTTTGCTGTGCTATGTGATACCCCCCCCCCCCCCCCAACCCCCTGCAGTCCTTGTCCAGCTCTGGGGCAACAGCACAAGAGGGATGTGGAGCTGATGGAGTGAGGGCAGAGGAGCCCATGGAGATGCTGCGAGGGCTGGAGCAGCTCTGCTCTGGAGCCAGGCTGAAAGCTGGGCTGGGGCAGCCTGGACAAGAGAAGGGGAGACCTGAGGGCAGCTCCAGTGCCTAAAGGGGCTGCAGGAAACCTTTGGACAAGGACCTGTAGGGACAGGCCAAGGGGAATGGCTTTAACCTGCCAGAACAGGGGAGAGAAAGGGCTTGGAGCAGCTGCTCCAGTGGAAGGTGCCCCTGCCCATGGGGTTGGAACTGGGTGAGCTTTAAGGTCCCTTCCAACCCAAACCAGTTTGTGATGCTATGAATTATCACCCCTTCATACCAAGAGAGACCAGAACACACCATGACGGCAGCTGCTCATTCCAAAGAGCACAAGGCCATTCCCAGTCGGGAAGTGGAGCCAGGCAGGACTCCTGCCTGGAAATCCATGCCAGGCAGCAGCATTTAGGACGATGCTGTGCCATGAGCGCAGAGCTGAAGCTGTTTTGACAGAGGGAAGGGGTGAGAAGTGGGCCCCCCATCAAGAACCCAGCTCAAGTAAACCAGTGCTCTTGGCATTAAACCCCACCAGCTGCAGCTCTGGTTTCTGGTGCCACATTTAAAGGGACCATGGAGTAGAGAACACGTCCCCAGCACCATCCTTTGGAGCACTTTAAGATCCAGATGTGGATGAAAGACACTGTGAGGTGGACTCATCCCTACCTAAACCCAGAGAGCTGCAAGGGTTGGTGCAAACAGAATCCTTGACTCAATGAATGGCTTGGGTTGGAGAGGACTGTAAGGATCACCTGGTTCCAAGCTCTGTGCTCCTATGGATTCCTAGCTGGCCATCAGTGTGTGTTCTCAGTGCAGAGTGAAGTCTCATTTACATGGGGTTTGCCTTCTGGGTACATCCAAGCACAGTTTCATTTCATTCTAATGGCACATCCATCACTTTAAACCCCTTTGCAGCATCCCTGGTTACTCTCCAGGCTGCAGGCAGCACCTTGAGCCTCTGCTTCTTTCTCTCCCCATGGTCTATGTTCCCCTAGATGAGCCTGAGCATCTTCCCTTACTCCACAGTAAGGCTATGAATCACGTACCAACCTTCTGCAAGCACTGGCCAAGATCTGCTGTACTTGGGCTGATGCTGGGTAGCTGAGGTCTCTCTATTGCTTCCCTTCTTGTGCTTCCTGAAACATTAAACAGACATTCACACATAGCAATAGGAGTTTTCCTCCTCCTGGGCAATGGCTGCTCTTCTCTTTCCTAGGAGAACTTGTGCTTGGGAATGGCAAAGGAAAAGGAAGGAAAGTGGTTCTTGTGCCAGAATCCCTCCTGGCATCCCTCCCATGTCTCGTTTCTCCTCCATTAGAAAGATGGAGTAAAGGGAGCAGAATCAGCTCTCTGATCCCTTGCAGCGGCACACAAAGGGGTAGTCCCATGCAGGCAGCAGTGGTGGGAAGGAGAATAGGCTCAGAGTGTTTATGAGCAGTCATAACCTTCATCAAATAACACTCAAGGATATGTAAAGAAATCTGTTCCACTGCAGCCTCCCAAGCCAAATAAAGGACTAAATGGGACTTCTATCAAGCCATGCATGTTGGGTTCTAAAGGAAAATATCCCCTTTTCTTGGGGAAGAGCCAAAGCTCCAGAGGAGCCGCCCTAGATCAAACCAGTGGCCAAATCATGCCAAGCATTCAGCCTCCTGCTGTATGCAGCTCCAGGGCAGGGCAAAAAGGGGATGCCCTGGGATGAACCCAGCCACAGTGTCTATGTATGGGTGGGAGAAGATGCTCCCGCAAGCATCAAAGACCTCCAGGTACCCATTTCATGTTGTAGGAGCTTCATTGTCTCCCTCTGCTTTGCTTTAGTTTCTAGATGATGTAGGAAAGGCAAAAACCAGAAGAGAAACAGACTCTGTGTAACAGAGGTGCATGTAAATAATCACTGCCCTAATCCCCTTTGACAATGAAAGATATCCAACCCAAAGCGTTCCCGTCTGCAACTCAACCTTGCAGCTACAGCACAAGGAAGTGGTGTCAAAAAGGGGACTGGGGCCCCCCAGGCAAGAAACCAGAGCAAACTTCCAGACATAACACAGAGAAATGCAGGCCTCACAATGGGATGTGTTAACCTCTGCTGGGACACAGTCACCAGGAATGCAGAGGGGAGGAAGACTCAGAGTCCAGATGCAGCATCTGCCCCAGCAGGCTGGGGTACATTATCCCATGGAGGTTGAAGTCACTTGAAACCAGCCTGGACAAAGCCCTGGAGAAGCCTGGTCTGGTCTCGATCCTTATGCAGCTACATGTAAGTTGATGGCTGATGGAAGAACATTGCTTGGTGCAGGAAGAGCAGACCCTAGGCAGAGAGAGGGGATTAAAGAACATGATTGTGGTTTCAGTTCTCTTCCCTCTGTTGCTTCTATCCCTGAGGATAACCAGTGTGGGAGGTCCACAGAACTGCATGGTCACCTGGGGAGTAGAGGGAACCTCCAATGGAGCAGGGATTCATGTCCATGTGAGGGCATCTGAGATTGATGCCTCCTTTGCAGTCAATGAAGATACTTGAGAAGGAAGAGAATCATAGGATGGTTTAAGCTGGAAGGGACCTTAAAGATCATCAAGTGGTGGTCCCATGGGCAGGGACACCTTCCACTAAACCATGTTGCTCCATAAGAGAGCATCAGCAATGTCAGTGCAGCAGAAAGAGCCCCACTGCTCTGTAACACTCGCATGCTGCACCCTCTGCCTGCACAGAAAGCAGCAGCATCCCAATGGAAGGGAGATACTAAGAGGAAAGAGGGAAAAGGAGCAGCAGAGCTGCTCAACTGTGGCACTTCACAGCTTCTCCTCCTGCTATGAGTGGTGCTGGATGTGTTTCGTCCTTTATCCAGGGCCTCCAGACACAGAACTCCATTGGTATTGAATTCCCACTGCGTGAGACAGGATCCCTTCCCTTCTCCGCTGGGGAGTTTCTCTGCTGCTTGGGAATGTTCTCATCGGGAAATGCTGATACCCTGAAACCAAATCCCTCGGTGGGAATGTACCCACTGCATGGGAAAAGGTTCTTCAAACCTAGGCTGGAACCTTCTGCTCCGCATCCAGCATCCCCATCACCACGGCAAAGGAAGGGACCCTTCCCCTCTGTGTCCAACCTCACCTTGAACACTGCCAGGGATGGGGCATTTCTTCCTGCCCTTGCTGTATAATCCTGAAACAGAGAAAGGGCAGAAATGTGGGAGAAGCTCCCATGTGGGAACTGGGATCTGTCCCACACATTGGTGTGGTGGCCTGGTGGGCTTCCCAGTATCCCACCAGCAGCGCTGGCTGAGACAACAGCACCACCTTGTGCCTAAGTTTGGCCTAGGGAAAAGGCGAAGGGACAACCCTAAGGCTCCCTCTCGTGGCTCCTGCAGCTCACACCGACCAGGATGGGATCGCTCCGCACATCCTTCATGTGGACGGGAAGGCAAACCTGAGCTTGCAGCTTGCCAGATCCCCAAAGCCTTTTGGAGCAGCAGGACATGGCTCGTTCATGCCAACTCCATCCCCAACAATGTTGGTCCTCATCGTGCAACGAGTTCTGTGCTGTGGATGGACAGGTCTGGATTCGACGGCTGCTGCAGAGCATGGAGCAGTACTTCAGGAGCTACCAGGATGACAGGGGGTTGGAACTGAATGGTCTTTTCCAACCCAAACCAGCCTGGGGTTTGATTCACTAAATCCACCTCCATAAAAGCCAGCCCGAGGGTCCTTTAGGAGCTGTTCAAAGCCAAAGGAAGTGTCTCCATCCAGGACCTGTTGCAACACTTAGAGACAGGAGAAGTTAAATACCCCCTTGTTGGGCAGCTGAGGGTTATTCCAGCAGGATGCTCACTGCAAACATGCTGATGGTAGCTCCAAGGCTTTCACCAGCTGCAGTTTCACAGCTGGCCCCACATTCAGTGCAGGCCTGGGGGGGATTTGCTTACATGAAGCAGTCCCTACTCTTTCCCAAGTGATTTCTTCCCCTACTCCAACCACTTCTGACTTCCACATCGTGGGCAAGTTGGGGCCGGAATGATGCAAAGGGCTCCCAGACTGCACAGCTCCTCAAGTGCTGCCTTATCTGCCAGTGCAGGGGCAGCACTCCAGGCCAAACACAGCTGCTGCCAAGCTGAAACCATGAACCTTTGCTTAAGGACAATATGAGCAACAGGACCAAGAGCTTTTCAAAGGGAACAGGTAGCTTTAGATGGAGCTTAGGTCCAGCTTTGCAACACAAGTAATGCCAGCTTCTCATGTTAATCTGCTCCTCGGATGTTTCAGGTACCTGAGGTCCATTCCTTGCCTCTCCCACATCACTTTCCCCTCAAGCCACATTAAAGTGCAGTTTTCAATCCTATTCCACTCCATCCCTCCATGCAATCCCACTCCTTCATTCCTAACCACTGCGCATCCATCCTCACCCCTTCTGCATCCTCTGCCTCCTGCAAACACTTGTTGTTCACTATGGATGAGATAATGTCTCTTCAATCTGCATCCCAGGAGAAACAGGAGAGGTTAGTGTCATTCTTGGCTTGGAAATGGGAAGCCTGGCGTGGAAAGGAATGCGATCAAGAAGAGCCATCACTGGTGTTGATTTCCAAGCCCTTGGGGTGTGATGCACTTGAACATGAGCTGTTCTAACCCAGCTTTAGGGCTTCAGGTGAACCCTACTGAAGGGGATGGAACAGGTTATTTGTATTGGGTGAAGAGCAGCCCTTCAAAAGCATCACAGCCCATCATGCCCACTTATACCCCTATTTATTCCTCAGGACAGGAAAGGAAAGCGATGGACAAGCCCTGCATCCTGCTTTTCCATACCAGTGACGACAGGAGCGGTGCCTCAAAGGATGGGGGGGGTTCAGGTGGTCCATAGGGGCTGCTTTGGAGATGTACATAAATATGGGATAAATATGAATGAATCCGAGATAAATAAAGCTCTTGAACCACACCAGGATGCGTTTGTGCTGCAGGGTGTTGAAAGGGAGTCCATGAACCAGTTTATTACAACTCACTTACATGAACAAAAGCAAGAGATAATAGAGCTTGATGGAGTGTAGGGAGTGTTCAGTAACAGCACATTGCCTCTTCAGATAGCAATGTAGAGCATTGTGAAGGCTCTTTACCAGTCAGTCCTCACCTCATCTCCACTGCTTTGTCACAGAAGGAGCAATCTCCATCCTCTCCATTGTAACACCAGTCATTTCCCTTGGGGAGCGTCTTCCTCTCCCAAGGCCACATCCAAGGCACAAGAGGTGAGGAATCAAGCACACTGGTGCTTGCTGCATATGCATCCTGCAGACAAGGGGGGAAACCCAAGGATTTATGTTGTCCTACCCACACAATAACGTTGAGCAGCACAAGAACATGTTCCTATCACACATGTTCCTCCAGTGGCCACCACTGACAGCATCAGAGCATGTGGAGAGGAGGTCACCGAGTGCTAATGCTCCAGAAGGCCTCAGAGATGAGCAAACTGCAGAATGTGATGCAGAGAGCCCATCCAGCAGTGGGGTTTGTGCAACGAACAAGTCCTGATGGCTACCAGCCATCAGATGGAGGGCACGAGCTGTCGCCTTGGTTAGCGGCAGGAGCAGAGCATCCTGCATCAACCAGACACGAAAGGATGAACAAGCAACCTGACAACCTGATCTTAAGTGATAGAAGCCTGGTTTCAACTCCTCTTTCTCATCACCCTGTCTCCTGATGGCTCTGAAGGCACCCAGGAATGGGATCACTGCAAGTCTTCACTATAAAACACTGGCACAGGGTGCACAGAGCTGTGGCTGCCCCAGTGCTCAAGGATGTGGCTTGGAGCAACCTGCTCAGTGGAAGGTGTCCCTGCCTGTGGCAAGGGGTTAGAGCTGGATGAGGCCCCTTCCAAACCATTCTATGGGGGCCATGGCTCCGAGCTGCTCTTATGGCATCATGCACATCACTGCAGCCGAGTGAAGCTATTAAATGCCAAGTACTTCCCACGAAGCTGACAGCTTTAATCCCTGTGTTGCCTTCCCTTTTCACACACTGGTGGCTGGGGCCTCTCCCCACTGCGAGGGGCTTATTGCCCCCCACCATTCCCCCAGCCTTATTGCTCCTTCCCACTCAGCTGGGAATGAAAGGACCTAATAAAGAGACCTTAAAGCAGAGGGGGGAGCGTCTGGGGAGGGAAAGCAGGCTCCTTGTTCGAGCCTGGGATTCATCTGCCTCTCCCTGTGGCGATAAAGAGGCCCTTTCACCCCAGCAACCAGAAGGTTGAAGCTGGATATGTGCTTCCCAGCCCGGCCATGGCTGGGAGCTGCCAGCCTGGGGGGCTGCCAACGGTGACATTGCTACCTCAGATTAGACACTGGGGCTCACAAACCGCATTAAGAGTTGCTGGGGAGACTGGTCCTTCATCAGGCTGCACGCTTGGGAGCGAGCTGCTGTAGCTATGAAACCAAGGCTCCAGCCCCATTCTGCAGATTAAGGTTAATAAGAGGCTCCCCAGCCCACCGTGCTGCCCCATATGGCACAACCAGGAGCCCAGCATCTCTCATATCCCCACCGGTGAGCGCGCTGTGCCGGGCTTTTTGTTCCCTGCTCCTGCCCTGTGAGTTTCATTATAGAGATCCTCTTATAATGCACATACACACACACATGGGGGGTGTTAAGCAGGCCCACACAAAGAGAAAGAAAAGGCTGCCTGCTTGAAACCCAGTAATTACAGAGCTGGGGGCTTCCCTGCTGGAGGAGGCAATGGATTCGACATGGCAACGCTTCACATGTACGGAGGGCAGCTCCCCCCTGCCCAGGTCCATTTCATTGGGCCTGGCAGGGGAACTTCAGCCCCAAAATGAGTTCCCAGAAGGGGATAGTTGCACTTTTCTGGCTTGCTTTGAAAGCGTTTCACTGCTGCCCTCGGATGGGGAGGACAAGTGCTGGAAGCTGCCTCACCATTGCCTCCCTATTACGGCCACTAAGGATGGGAACTCTTCTATGGGGTCAGCACCTATCTTAGCTGAATTTGGAGATGCTGAATGAGCCCTTCAAGCCAGGCTGTGCTCTCAAGGTGCTTGTGAAGACAAGCACAATCTTTGTCTGTCCTTTCACAAGGGAGGTACAAACATAATCCACAGATAAACGGATGCGAGTGAAGACCGAAGCACAACTCACTTGCCATGCTATTCTTCAGCTCAGACTGAAGGGGTTAGCACAGCATCCAAAGCTTTGCAGCAATGGGATGTATGCACAGCTCTGGAGCAGGGTACCAACCTGACACGATGGCCAAAATCAGATCCTGGAGAAGAGGAACCCAAACTGCCTCATCCCTGCTCAAAAAGCATATTGGCATCACCCACCTCTCCTGCTCCCTAATGCATCCTTGTATGGTGCACACCAACCTGAAAAGGGACCTGTTTGAGGCAGTCCTACACCATTTCCCTAGGGAATGCACCTTAGAGCCAGTTTTTCACCTTCTTTGGTGCTTTGCCAACAACTGAGGGACATGTGCAGCACATTCTGCAGGGGCAGGACTGATGGTAAGAGCCAGAAGACCCTGTGATGAAGATGCTTCTGCCGTCAGCACAGTTACTTTTAGCCAGCTACCCTCATCCTTTGTGCTTTTATGATGTGTACAAGACAAGGAGCATCATGTTCATCCCTTCTGCAGTCTCAGGGGGTGATGTACAATCATTTGATGTCCTATATAGTAACAAACATGCTGTCAAGGCCCCATCGTACTAAAAGTCATCCCTGAACCCAAAAGCTCACAAACTCCACATCTACCAGGGCATGTATAGGTACATGGATCCATTATTCTTGGCCCAAATGCAGAGCAGGACTGGATTTGGGGTTTCAGGTACTAAAAATGAGTCCCAAGTTTATTGTTGGCCCCTCACGAAGACAGGAGCATCCCCAATACACAGCCCCAAGCCTGGCACTTAGCTCTTGGTTTGCTTCTCCTTTTCATTCCCATCATCTTTCCTTCCATCCTCTCCTTATTTACTTGCTCATTTCCATGCTCTTCATTTCCTGCAGCCCAAGCCCTGCTGCGACCAGTCACTGCCTACATGGGATTGCCCATTACAGCAAAGGGAAAGGTCAGGGAGGGAGGTTTCGTGTGCTGAGAAGAAAGGCAGCAGCAGACAGAGAGAGAACACTCATAAAGACCTGGCTGTGAGTCCCTCTGAGAACCTGTCAGCCTGGGGAGGCTCTAATGGCTTTAATCTGCAGGACAAGGGGATTAAAAGCCTCCTTCTCCCAGGACAAAAGAGAAAGGAGCGGAAGGGGACAATGAAGCCTGCAAAGGGAGGAAGGGACCAAGAAGTTAAAGAGCATCTGGGTTTCAAGAGCTCCATCTTCCAAGGGGGGAGAATAAATGTGAAGAGGCCTGCATGGAAAAGGGGCTTTGCTTTTGCTTTGCCACACTTGAGCCTTCAGCCAGCAAGGGAAGCTTCTGTTTGCCCTGGTTGATGTGGAGGGGTAAAGGAGCAAGAGGGTTAATGAGGCTCTGCCAATGTAACTCTATGGTTTAAGCAGTGGTTTATGGTCTTTGATCCTCACCACCCCCCCCCAGCACATCCCTCAAACCCTCCTTGTCCTCAAGGGCCATGGAAGAGGGAAGGGGCCTGGGAACAGGAAGGAAATACATGGAATTACAGGATGCTGTCCTCAAGTACCGCTTGAGCAACCTTTTCAAGTGCTCAGTGAGGTTGGGACATGAAGAGGGTTGCATTGAAAAGGAAAGAAGGAGGCTTGAAATACTTGTCCAAAGGGAAGAACAGTGGGAGATAAAGGCCAGTGAGCCACCAATGCAGACAAGCTGCACTCCAAAAGGGAAACCAGGCATTCAAGTTTCAGCATCTCTTATGCATTACAGGAAATGGGGTTTCTTTAGGCTGGCTGCTAACCTCAAATCCAGGCAGGATTGAGCTGCTACATCAGCAGAGAGGTCTGGGCACAGTTACAGTGTTCTCAAATCATGAGGACTCTTCTCCCATCTGGAAGTAAGGACATAATTGAGCAGGAAGCAATGGCAACCCAGGTAAGACAAGCACCCAGGAGTCCCCAGTTTCCTCTTAACACACTCCCCAGCCTAAAGCACACTGAGAAGTGGCTCTCTAGCAGTCCACTGTGTTCAATGGGAGGGCAACACTTGAGTCCTGCACTGAGCTCTGGCATCCAGAGGCCATGGGGATGCTGTGAGGGCTGGAGCAGCTCTGCTCTGGAGCCAGGCTGAGAGAGCTGGGCTGGGGCAGCCTGGACAAGAGAAGGGGAGACCTGAGAGCAGCTCCAGTGCCTAAAGGGGCTGCAGGAAACCTGGAGAGGGGCTTGGGACAAGGGATGTAGGGACAGGACAATGGGAATGGCTTTAACCTGCCAGAGAGGAGATGGGGATGAGCTCTTAGGCAGGGGGTTGGAGTTGGATGAGCTTTAGGCTCCTTCTGATCCAACCCATTCCATGATTCTCCAATCTCGTCCATTATCCATCTTCCCAGCTCAGGAGAGATGCTCCCCAGGCCCAGTGAAATGCCTAACCCAGGTTCTCTCAAGTATTTTAGCAGCTCGGGAGTGCTGGGGCTGGCTCCTGCTCTGTGCACAGCTTGTACCCAGAGGAGGGGAATACAGGCTTTGTAACATAATAGGCAAGTTCCAGACAGGAATTAGGGGATAGAATATCCAGTGGAGACAGGGGCTGGAGTGGCATTAAGGTAGGAAGAATACAATTACCTGAACTGGCCTGTGGCCAGCAGCACAGTATGACTGCAAGACACCAGAAGGGCCAAACCCTGTGTTTTCCATTTAAATCCAGAACGATGGCAAACAGCAGCATCCCAATTCCATTCTTCCACCTTTGGGCTGGAAGGAAAGCTCTCCTGATAGGTTTTCACCCCTAACAGCTATCCCCAGGGCCACAAAGACAGAGCTCACCCCCAGCTTCCTTTGGGAAGCCCTCCCATCGCATCCCTGTATCTCAAGGCAATGCCTCCTCCTTGCAGTGCAGAGAGCAGAGCATCCCACTCCCCATCACTGAGCACTAAAGCCCTGCTCAGGCCCAAATATAGGCAGGAACAGGTTCTTTCTCTGGAGCATAGCTCCTAAATGGATCTGGTATTCATTACCCACTGCTCTGCAGAGATAAATGCTTCATCCTCTGGCTGTTGACACTGGAAATGGCCCAGTCTCCCCTGGGGTGGATATTATAAAGGGGAATTTGGCTTCAACCACGCTCCCCACATCATGTGCTGTTCAAATACTCCCTGGCTTGGAGGTAATGGGTTTCATAGGGTGGATGGGATCTTTCCATGGCAGAACTAATCCACAATAATACATGCCCCAAGTACTCGTTGTATCAGGTTTTGCTTCTTCCCCTCTATTTCTTTTCCTTCAATGTAATATTTCACTTTTCACATGGAATTGTTCATTTTCAGGCATTCTTCATTTCCTTTTCACTTCCCAGTTTTCCTCCTCCAGCCCCAATAGCAAGGGGAGCTTCCTAAGCAGCAGGGCCCAAGGGATGTGGAGATGGGGCTGCACCACACTGGGTGGCTTCCACTTCCCTGCAGGAGAAAGGCCAAACATCTCTGCTCTCACACTCACTGGAGAGCCTTAATCCAGGAGTTTGCTTGGCAAGGAGGAAAAAGCAATCCTGATGCTACCAGAAAGGGGAAAACCATCCCAATTCCTTACCTAGCTCCTAAGGAATTGGGTCTTTGCCATGTATGTGCCACTGAGTTCCAGGAGCATCCCAGCCCCATTGCCACCCACACTCCCACTCTCCCCCTCCTTACTCTTCTCTTCCCAAGGGCTTACAAGCAGTTTAGTAGCCAAGGCCCATTTTAAACCCCAACACAGAAACAAGTTTGAAAGGTGGTATTATTGTACACAGAGACATAAGTTACAAGTACTCGGGAGCATCACTTTGCTCCCCATTTCCTAATAAAACAGGCTTTCCAGACAGGGCAATTCCACAGACTTGGAAGCATTGCACCACAAATACCTGCTATAAGGGTTTGAACACAGGAAATACAACAGGGAGTCAGTGCATGGTGGCTCTTTACCCCCAAAACACCAAGCTCTGGCTCAACACAACTCCTATGTAACTTACAGTGGGGTCCTGAAGCTCTATGCACTGCAATGAGTGTTGTGCACACAGATGAGCATCCAACTGAAGTGCTTACTGCTCTATAGGTAACGTAACAGCAGCCTGCAGCCCTTCGTTGGGATCAAACCTTGTTCACTGTCACAGCATCCCAGTGAAGCACTGGCTCTGGAGCTGCACTCCTCAGAGCCTGAGAGCAGAAACCACCCCTTACATCCATCAGGGGGGGTGAACATTGGGTTATGGGCATTGTATCAGGGATGAGGGTGCACAGCAGGGATGCTGAGTGGAGGAGAAGTGCAAGCTCATCCTTCCAAAGCCACATCCACTGCCATGCTGTGAAGTCCATCTCTGAATGATGGTTTTTAACCTCCTGGTGACATCCCAAAACCCATGACTGCCATCTTGGAGCTCCAAATGCATTAAATCCATATGGAAACAATAGGCAAGCATCTAGGAAGGCACCAAGCTCAACAGGGCCACAAAGGGGCTCCTTCTCCCACTCCTCAAGAGCTGATGGAGTAAATGGAAGTAGTAAGAGCAAGAAGGGAAATAAGCCTGGCAGTGAAAGACACACTGTGCTTAAAGATATATGGGAGTCCTGCTTCCCATCCTGCTACTTGGTCATTTGGGACCTTCTCCAATGCTTTGCCTAATCTGCTCCTAAGCTACTTAACCCATACTCCCTCCTTTTCCAAGCAGGTAGCAAGTTACCATCTCACAAGCATCACTGCTGAATGATGCCAAATCCCTTTGCTTCTTTACCTTGGATCCTGCCTAGTCTTGGGATGGCCTTAGAGCTCCCTAAAAACATACATGCTGGCAGCAAGCTCATCCTTCCTTGTACTTTCACACACCAGAAGCATGAAGCAGCACACACTATGGGTGTCCATCATTAAGCAGTTGTCTCTGGGAAGCAGAATGTAGTAAGCATTGTAGTAATTCTAGCAGTAAGCACTTTGGAGTTCCATGTTGCTCTCCAAAAATGCCACTGAGTATCCGGGTCTGAGGAGCTGTGCTGATGGAATGCACTGTTTGGCATGGGAACATGGGAACTAGCTGAGATCCTGCATGCTTCCCTCTTGAAGTGTCTCTTCTGATGTGCAGAGACCACCAAGAGCAGTGCCCTATCCATGAGGAAGCTTTAGCACTGCTCAGTTCATCTTTCACCCAGGAACAAGTCCCCACACTGCTCTGTTGGTGCCTATTGTGTCCATGTGCCCTGTCCCAGACCTGCCAGGCAGGCAGCATAAGCTTGCAGAGCCACTGAGGCCTTGGATGAGCTGGGAAAGCAGCTAGCAGGCTGCCATGCCATTCATCCTGTGCTGGCTGGCACTGGGCATCATGACCTGAGCAGATTCCCCTGCACACTGCAGCAAGGCATGGGGACACAGCAATGAACAGAGCTGAGGTGATGCTCTCAAGCCCATCACTGTGCTCTGTGCCATGCCTCTGGTATTCCTATTGGGCTCAGAGGTGCTCTCTCCTCTTCCACAGCTTGCTGTGACAAGCACTTGTGTGCAGGAGGCTGCTTTACTTGAAGTGTCACACATGGGGCAGCTCCTTCTCTCCTGTGCATTCCAAGTGACAGCTTCTGGGACCCAAAACATGACTCAGCAGGCAAAACACAAGGTGACCCCTCTGGAGCCTGGGGACAGCTCTCTCCATCAGGACCACAGCCTATCTTACTTGTACCCTGCTATTCAGGCAGCAAGAGATGCCAGAGCACAACCATGGAGGAGCAGTGGCAGTGGGAAGGAGCATATCTTGGTCCCTAAAGCAGAAGAGCAGCTTGGATGTCTGCACTGCTTCCCACCTCCCAGTTCTCTGGAGAGTGGGGATAGGTCCCTAGCATTCACTTCAAGGCTGTCACCGCATTCCCAAGCTCCACATGCTTCCTTCTGATAGGAGATAATGTGGCAGAGGCAGAGGGCAGGCTGCTTAGAGAGCATGTGGTCCTCCTGGAGAAACATCCTCCACATCCCATCCCATCAAGTCTTGATGGCATGCCAGACACAAACCCTACCTGCCATCTGCCTTTACATGTTAGAAACACAGAGTGAGACAACAGGCTTTGAGAGCAGCCTGAGGACCCTCCTCAGTGTCCAGCTCAGTACAGGTCAGGCATCTTCACTGCAGGCTCTCCAACAATGGGACAGATGCTACACAGCCCCTGACACTGGGTTGAATCCCTTACCCAGCCACAAGAAGCCTGGAAGCAGCCTCATTTCGCACTGTCTGCACCATTTCAGCTCCCAGCTGTGTTCAGTGACCACTGAAAATGAAACCATCCCATGCCAGTGGCTGCTTCTCTCCTCCACTGCTGGCTACAACAGCCCTGCTCAATGGGCTTTGTCCAGGCCACTGGAGGCTGATGGTGGCACAGGTGAGGTCCCAAGCTCCTCGCTGGAGCCCTTCAGAACCAAGAACTCGAGCAGGATGTCCAAGAGGCAGAAAACCAGGTGCCTGAAAGGGAGAGAAGACAAAGCTGAGGCTGGTGAGGGCAGAGCAGCTCCACACACGCAGAAGCCAAAGCTCATGCAAGGAAGAAGTATCCTGAGTGCCAAGGATGTGGTACCCTAGAAGCAGGGTTTGAAGGGATGGGTCAGGTTCTGTCCACCCCACAAAGCAGTGGGTGTTGGGCCACAAAGGCACTTCCTGGAGTGAGGTGGCACAGATTTCATCACCCTGCTTTGCACAGTGTTGGGTATACAGCAAACACAAATACAGCTCGCTAAGCTCAGCTGAAACCAAACTAAACCAGGAGCATCCTAACTCTGACAGTCCCTTGATACCCACAAACTCATGAACAACACTGGCTCCGTGTTCTTCAGCCAGACCTAGGTCCTAAACATGCATCTTCATACTAAGCCAGCCACATGCCCTCTGACAGTCCAAATCTACCCTCATGAGCCAGATGTGTTCTGTGCCAAGCAGCATTCATGTCACAGTGAAGGCCTCAGGGGAGCTTACAACCCCTATCACAAAGACTATCAGGGTAAAGAGATCATAATCCACGTACTTATTGATGACAGGCTGGCTCAGGGACTCCAGGACCACATTCCAGCTCCTCCGACATTTACTGGTTCCAAGGATTTCCTGGACCACATCTGTCAATGACACAGGAAGTTTTAGGAATGGCACATTTCCACACAAGTAAAACTGGGTCAGTCTGAAGCTGATGGATACTAAATCAAAGCTTATGATGGTGCTTCAAGCCTGAGGCATCTCCCATCCAGCATTACCATGACAAAAACCAGCCAAGGACAGCACTGAATGCCAGGAAAGCATTCCAGGCTGGAAGGGCATCTACTGGTAGTGCTTTTTCATCCCTAAAGGATAGTAAAAGCCTCTTATGCTGGAGGAAAGAGCTCAAAGTTCAGAGCACACTCACATGGATTAGGCAGCAGCTGCTTTAAGGCCAAAGGTCCCTGTGTCAAGCTTCAAGGGAAGGGAATCCACTGCAGCAGGACTGCAACCCAATTGGAAAAGCCGCTCTTTAGAGTGAAGCCAAAGGCTTTTCCTTCTGATTCCTCTCAGCAATGGAACCCTTTGGCAGCAGATGGGAGCACAATGTGGTACTGTCATTCCTGAGCCCACCCTCAGCATGAAACTGCCCCATCAGCATTCAGCTGGGAACCACCAGGACACACGTGGGGTCTCTTTATGTTGTGTTGCTCCCTAAATGCAACTGGAAAAGTGGCTTTTGCCTGCAGGAAACCATTGCAACTCTAAGGCCATGAGCATTCCTCAGGGTTTAACCAATGCACTGGAGGGTTCCCCAGCCTGGCAAACAGCTCCTTCCTCAAGGGTAGATGACATCCCTGGGACACACTTACTAGGCAAGATGCCCATGAGGCTCTGCAGGGCCTGCTCTGCTGCTGCTTTCTTCTGTTCCTCTGTCCTGGCTGGTTTGGGCACTGCTGGTAACAGCCCTCCAGGCCAGATGGATTCCTGTAGCAACTGCAGGTACTGGACCCAGCGCTGGGTGCAGGTCAGGTTCACTACCTGCACTTCCAGCCACCTGTGGGCAGAGGGGAAGAGAAGGGTAGGGAATAGTCAGGCTTGGTACCATTGTACCTAGAGGGTCCTAGAGGGGTACAGCAGCTCACTGGGGAAGCCCCCATGCAGTTTGCAAGCCTATACACCCATATCACAAGGGCTGAGTCTCCCCATGCACCAGAAGTAGACACATGGCCCTTATCTACAGACAAGCATCTGTAAAGTTACAGGGGAAAAGCAAAAGCCACAGGGAGCTCCTTCTGTCCACAGGCAACCAAATAACAGGTCCCCAAAGGGAGCATGGCTGAAGGGTATGACTGGCCTTAACCTCCTAAGTTCTATCCATTCAGAGAGCTGCAGGCAGTAGTGTTTTAACTCTGAAACAAGCCCTATAACTGCCTGGAAGGATGTGAACATGTTCTGACAAGCACTGATTCTTTCACCAGTCCCCCCCCACTGTTATCCTGCTTCTCACATCCAGCCCTGCCCCATCCACCAGTGGCAGGCAATGGGTTCACCCCTGCTCCCACCCCAATCCTCGTGGTGCATGTCTATTAAAAGGAAAGCTCAGGACCTGCCTATGAAAGTGCTGGGTCAAGACTGGACCCTTTGAACAGGAACAATCTGCACATCCTGAGGCTGCAGGATAAGGGCTGGGAGGCATCTGCAGCCTGCAGAGGGGAGATGTGTCCACACCCCCAATCCCAAGTGCTGGCAAGGGATTGATTCTACACCCTTGGTTTAAGCTTAACCAGGGCAAGCTGAGGTTAGGTTGAAGAAGCTCTTCCCTGTGAGGGTGCTGAGGCGCTGGCACAGGGTGCCCAGAGAAGCTGTGGCTGCCCCATCCCTGGCAGTGCTCAAGGCCAGGTTGGACATAGGGGCTTGGAGCAGCTGCTCCAGTGGAAGGTGTCCCTGCCTGTGGCAGGGGACTGGAATTGGATGGGCTTTAAGATCTCTTCCAACCCAAACCAGTCTGTGACTAAATCAGTGGTGCAGACCCCCTTGCCCAGACATGAAATCACTTCCCCATGTCACAGCAAAAGCTACAGCCTTCAGTCCAACACCTGCCACTGCCTAAAATCCTTCCCCCTACAATAAGGATTTGACTCCCTGATGCCACAGAGCCCACCAGGAGGGTCCCCATCCATTTAGCAAGACCAGGACTCCGTGGTGCAGCACCGCTGGCAGCATCCTCATCATCAGCAGGAGGCTCCAGAGCAAAGAGGGAACATCAGCAAGGGGTTGGGATAGGCATACAGATAAGGCTTGTGATGTGGCCAGTACTTCAAGAGTCCCATGGGAGAGCAGTCGGGAAGCAGGGCCAGGAGCCCCGTTCCTCTTGGCAGCCTGTGTTCGTGCTTGCAATTCCCTCACCACTCCGCCCCGGCAGCTCATAGTACATCCAAGAGCATGGGCCCTGCCAAGGCAAACTTTATTTAACCTGCCCTCTGCCAGACTGTCTGCATTCTTCTGAGGCGAGGCAGCCAGGCCAAGGGCTTCCTTCCCCACACAACTGGGACACCACGAGTGGAAGAGCTGGAATAGCAGCACCTAAAGGGGCAAAGGAAGAGCAGGTAGTGATCGTTGGGACCGAGGCTGCAGGAAGATGCTCCCTTCTTCAGCATAATTGCAAGGCTTGAAGGATGCAGACCTAGGAAATGGGGTGGGAGAAACAGAGAGCATCAAAGAACCTGACAGTGAGCCTTGATGCAGCAGTTAGAGCTGTTATATCTCAAAGCAAGGTCTTACTGGTGCAAGGGTAATGCTCCCGGTCATCCCAGTAACAGCACTGGAAATGGGGTGATACATTAGTGCCCAGCTCTATGTAACCAGCAGACAGTGTCAGAGACCCAAAGCATAGTTTCTACCTGTTTTAAAGGACAAAATGTTCCATCAGTGTTGCCTGTTTAAAATCCAGTTGCTTAAAGGGTTTTTATCTCCAGCCAGCACTCGAGTTTAACACCCTGGAGCATGTGAAATCCCCAACCAAATTCAAATGTTAAAGTGAGCCTCCTCCAGGGGCAAGAGCTTTCATTATCAGGCTTTTTCATTAACATGATTTCTTATACAACCTGCTCTTCCTAATTGAGAAACCATCTGATGAGCAACACAAGTTCAGAGACTTGGGGACAGAACTGCAAACAGCGCAACCAGGCATCGAGGGACATCACACTGCACATTGGCTCGCACTCCATCTCAGCAAGTCACTTACCATGCTCTACAAGAGTGCAGGAAGCAAGTCATCCTGCTTTGTCTTAGCAGTGCTCCTAAACCAGCAAGAAACCAAGGCAACAGTGAGCTCAAACTGAACTTGGAGAAGACAGCAGGTCTGAGGTTGTCAGCTTCAGTGGGCTGAGCTGACAGCTGCTGGAAGGGCCTGCACAACCAACCTATCATTATAGCTCCATGAAAGCCACCCAAACACCCCTGATGGATTCCTGACTCAATCTGGCAGCTCTCTGTGCTTTGGGAAGCACAGAGCAAGAACTGAGAAGGGCTCTGTTGGTTTTATCCCGTGTTGTGTGGATGCTCCTGAGGCTGATGTGGTCCACCACATGATGCTCAAGCTGCAGGATGCTCACTGCTAGGAAGAGGGGAAAACACCATCAAAAACATACAAAGAAGAAACCAGACAGGGAAGGGGACAAGAAAAAGATAAGGAAATCAAAAGTGGGCACAAGTGGAAGGAGTAACTGAGCTCTAGGTTCCCTGTTTCCTGTCTATCAGGGCCTGGATCCATTCCAAATGCACTGGAAAAAGAACTGTCAGGACTGGTCCATCTGGCTCAGCATCCATGGGAGAGCAGCTGATGCTCTCAGATCCTCCAAAAGGAAACAGTAACCTGCCACCAAGAGCCTTCCTCTCTGTCCTATGACTTTCCATCTGAGAGACCCAGGACCAGGAGTAACAGCTCACACTTCTCACCCAGGAACTCCAGCTATGTGCTGGTCCACAGCTGACCTTTGCCAGCAGATCACAGATGATGCTTAGTACTATTAAAGGACTAAGCATTTGAGATCCATGTGCCACATAGAAGCACACACCCCCCCCGCTTCCAGGTAGAAATAAATCCAGCAAGAAACACAAATAGAGTCATTTGGATGGCTGAGGAGTTACTATTTCCACTCTGCTATTTCATGAAGAACCAGCCTTAATAAGAAAGCAAGCAAAATAAACCCATCACCAAACCATCTCCTTACACTCCACTTGAGACCACAAATAGACCAAGTGACCTCCTGGGCTCAGACATGCAAATGCTTTGATAATGCCCAAGGCAAAGAGACAGACTGCAAAGGCTACAAAGTCCTGGGGGTGCATAACTTGCCCATGCTGTAAGGGTCCTCTTTGGAATAGCTGCTGCTGGAGGAACGAAATGACTCCTAAAAAAGAGCTGATTTAATGCCACGGCTTAGGCTTGAACTCCAAAACCAGATGAAGTGGTTCATTAAGATAGAAAAGGCAGAAATGCCCCAGCAATGAGAAAAAAGGCCTGGGGGAGATGTATCTTGGATGACTTCTGGCACCCAGCAGCAATGCAGGCTGCTAAGATGGAGCAGGCCAGGGTAAAGGCAGACTTTAAGAGTCAGGAAGAAGCAGAATACAATGTATGGATGTGCTTTTACCTGCCTCCTGTGAGCTGGGTGCACTTTCTCAAGTGGAAGCCCCATATGGTTCACCTTGCAGATAGAGCAAGCTCAACTCAGCAAGTAAAGGCTGGATTTGGTTAGGCTGGAAAAGAACAATGGACCTGCAGTTGTGAATCCCCCATAACTGGGAATCCCAATGATTTAGACAAACACAAACTGGAGACCACAATCAGACAGGGACAAGAAAACCTCTCCTCATCTGCTCTAGATGTATAACTAACTAACTAGGCACAAGCTGTGCAAAACAGTAGCAATTCCAGCTCAATATCTACACCCTGCCATCCCAGAAGGCTTCCATTTCCCTCAGGGCAGTTACCATGGCTAAGCAGGAGCTCAAAGGCCCCTAAGACCTAAAAGGATTTAAGGAAAAGGCAGCATCTGGAAATGCAAAAGGCATCCAAGCCTGTGCCTCTTAGGAAATGGAGAGGGGCTGGTACTTAAATCACCATCCTTCCCTTTACAGTGCTTGTCCCCCCAAATTCCTCCCCAAATTGTGCCTCAAACCACAAGAATATCCTTCACTCAAGGGCTCAGCAACACTGCAGGGCTTGGATGTAAAAGATGGGAGTTAAACCTTGGAAACCCAAAGAACAAGCTGCAGAAAACACAGGGAGAAGAATGGAAACACACAACCGGAGAGCTTCCCCCCCTCCTGCATGAGCCCACATCTGCCTTCCCTGCAGAGCCCCCCACTCAGCTCCACCACCTTCAAAAGCAAAGCCACACTTGTCCATGGTAAACCCTTCACTGAGGAAGGAAACAGCAAGGACAAAAAGCTCTCCATAAATCAAAGCATACAAAGCACCCCGAGTCCTTTTCAACTCCTGGCCAAAAAGAAAGAGGCAAAGAGTAAACTAAACTCTCCTCCTCTCCTTACTGGAAATGGGGCTCTATAAACCATCTCTAGTTGTATACGCTGTGAACACCACGTCCTGTATCCCTGCCTGAGCACACTGATGGAGTATTTGACCAGTGAGGCAGCAGTGACCCAGTGCTTGCCCCTCACACACTGCATCCCACCAGCCTCCCAAGCACAGCTCTGCTGAAGGAAGCGAGGAATTAGGCTGCAAGGAGTTGACTGAGGTGGAATAAAGGGATTCTCCCCCTCTGCTGTGCTCTGTGAGAGCCCCCTTCAGTCCTGATCCAGCTCTGGGGCAACAACATAAGAGGGACATGGAGCTGTTGGAGCAAGGAAAGAGGAGGCCATGGGGATGCTGCAAGGGCTGGAGCAGCTCTGCTCTGGAGCCAGGCTGAGAGCTGGGCTGATTCAGCTGGAGAAGGCTGCATAAACCCACCCTTAACCCTCCACAAAGTCCACAGAACTCAACACAAAAGGAGACATGAGCTCCTCTCAATCCTTTTGTTTGTTCTCTTTGAAACAGGAGGCTTTGGGGTTTGGTGGGGTTACTTTAAACCTCAGAAGAAAGCTGGCATGGATCTAATGGCTGAAATGGAATCAAAAGAGGGATGCAGTTAAAAGTGTTGCAACTGTTAGCAAAGCAGAGTTAGATTCTTCATTCTAGTGGAAGAATACTGCTTCTAGAAGAGGAAAACACACTGTTTGGGATAGAGATTCCAAGGCAGATCCAAAATCTCCAGGTGTTTGGAGACAAGTGAATTGAGGCCCATTTCCAAGCTGGGTTTTATTTACTTGACATCCACACACAGTCCCACAGCTTGCTTTTGCCATTCCTCCTGCTCCTTGCAGCTACAATACACCCAACTAAAGCCAGAGATGAAGAGGAAGATGCCAGAAGGCTGGCTCCCCTTCATACCAGCCCTATTGCTGGCTTTCTGGCTGGGGTTCCCACTTGCACTGCTGCACCTTAGTGCCAGCCCCTCAATGCATGATTGTAAAGGGCCTTACTCCATGTGCCCAAACCACCTCCTCCAGGTAGCAAGCCAGAAGGAGATGGATTTCCTCATTCCACCTGCAGGTTGGCTCTGCCATGTGCTGCCCAAGCTCTGAGTATCATAGCATGGTTTGGGTTGGAAAAGGCCTTCACATCATCCCATTACAACCCCTTGCCACACAGACTAGTAAGCTATGTGTAAGCTATGTGCAAGCTCTGAAGCAGGAGTGGGAGCAGCCACACTGAGGGGAGGTGTGGCTCAGCATTTGGCTGTTGGATTGCCCCTGCAGGGCTCCAGATGACCAGTGCTGGCCTGAATCCATTGCCCATTCCCAGTACATTCCCAGCACGCCTGGAGCTGCAGGTGCTTGGCTGCTTGAAGGAGCAGGTTTACTCAAGGACATTGAAGAGGCTCAGGCAACACTCCATCCTGGTGGCACTTTCATGTCAAGAGCACCAAGGAGGCTGCCAAGGGTCTTAGTTTTGGCCAGTGCTGTTGGCACAGAGATCAAGGAAGAAGGAAAAGAACAACCCCACCACCTGGAAAGCAGCTTCCCAAAGGTCTGAGCTCATTCACTCCCACCAGCAATTGCACAAGTGCCATTATCCCTGACCCTGAAGCCAAAGTGACAGCAAAAGGTTGAAGGCAAAGGCAGCCTGGGGCGTACCCAGGGTTGAGCCCCAGTACCAGCCCATCAGAACCCATCTTGTGCACTGGGCTGCATCCCTGATGGAAGGATGGGACATGTACCATGAGAACAAGCTGCAGCATCTTTTGGAGCTGAACTACCAAAGGAACCCCAGCCTTAGCTGCAAGGACCCTTTGCTACCCTCTTAAATTGACAACCCAGGACCTTTGTCCATCACAGGCCATGGGTATCAGTCCAAGAGCTTCTCACTTGGTGGGGCTGGAAGCCAAGTGAGACCCCAAAGTGATGGGACTCCCCCAGCCTTGCACTCCCCATTGAAGGTGCACTGAATGTGCAGGAAAGAGCCAAATCTGGATAACCCAGAGCCCTGCAGGCTCCAGCAGGGTTCACATCAACTGCATCCTGCCTGTACTTACCCCAAAGCATGGCACTGGCTTCTTCCATATGCTTTGGTTATCCCTTGCCCACATAATTCCCTTGTCTGTGTCAAAGTGTTTGCTCTTTAGACCAGGACTTAACCTGTTGATCCAAACCCCAACACAATCCCCTCAAAACCTAAGTTGCAACAACAGCTCAGATACCCCAGCCCTACTAACAGGCTGCAGATGATCATTTCTCTGTGCCCTTACCCAGCTCCAGCACCTGAAACCAAAGCCAACCCCTTGTTGCTACAGCCCTCATAGGACCACTCAGCCCAGTTTTCCTGTCCATATTCCAAACCTTAGGAAAAGCAGGTCAAGAGAGGAAGCCCTGCAAGGAAAACATGCCAAAGACAGCCACACTCACAAAGGGAACCAGAACTAAAAGAACCTGAAAGAAACCACTTAGAAGCTGACAGTCATCTGTAGGCACCCTCAATGCAGATCCATGTGCTCCCAACACAGACAGCTGGGACTCCCCTCCAGAAGGAAAAGCAGATGGAGAGCTGGGAGAAGCCCAGCAGCAGTTGAAGGGCACAGTGGTGGCCATCACCAGCTTGGCATGACACTGACCTGGTGCCCACTGTGCTGCTGGGGACAGAGCAAGGGCAGGGCACAGGGTCAGAGCCATGGGTCACATGCGTGTATTTTAACAGCCCTTTGACTCACAAGGCTCTAAACAGCTCACAGATACTCCAAATGCTTTGTAGCTGCTCCACCAAACACCCTCAGAGCCCAGAATAGCCCCAGCTCCTCCCCTGGGCCAAACCAGGTTCCTGTTGCAGCCTCCTGCTCCAAGAGCCCTGCATTTCCAGCCTGTGGGAGGGCAGAGAGCTGGAGCAGGGCAGCGGTTTCATAGGCATGGACCCAACCTCTCCGTCTGGCTCCAGGAAAGGATCATTCCCAGTTACATAATGGGATGAGCTCCACATGGATGTAGGCTCACACATAGGGCCTCCCTTTTACTGAACAATCCCAGTTTCAGGCATACAACAACCTTCCTCTGTGCCAGCCAGAGGAGACGGATGGCTTCCAACTCCAGTGATTTTGGCTACAGACAAGAGGGGGAAAAGAGGATGTGGTAGGATGCTCCATGCAGGGAACAGTGGATAGAACAGGGTAGGGAGGTCCCATCATCACTCCATGCCACAGCAGTGGGCACTGCAAGTCCCAAAAGGGGAGGAGGACTCACTCTCCAGAGAAGCTGGACCTTGTTCTTGCTGCTTTGGTGTTGGTTCTCCTGCTCTGGCTCAAGGCACACTTGGTGTAGAGGGGTAGTGATGCTACAGGAGGGCTGCAGGAGCAGCATGCTACTCATACAAGCTGGCCAATAGTATATCCAGCAGCAAACCCTTTCCTAACACCCAAACTGAGGGTGTCTCAGCCACCCTCTGCATGGCTCAGGGATAGGGTGCAACAGCAAACCAGCACAGAGGCTGGATTTCCAGGTGACACATCCCATCCCAGGGACGGGGGGTTAGTTCTAGAGGTCACATCTGTACCCTCCTCACAGCACTAAGGGGTCACAGGGCATCCCAACATCACCTCCAGCCAAGGGTTTGCCTATAGCACATGTGACTTCATCCAGAGCCATTGAAGTGGGGCAGCTACAAACGCATTCCCTGCTCCACCAGCACTTGAGCTCCTCCACTCTCCATGTGCTGTGTGTGACAGGTCTCTAGTGGAAAATACCAATGCCACGTGTCAGTGCTGCAGACTCCCTGTGTGACAGGGACAGAGCATATTAGGAGGTGATGATGTCCCTATTCAAGCTCTCCATGCTTACACACAGGGATTGGATTCCAGCTCATTCCTCAAGAGACCAGAGCCCATTTGGGAGCAATGGGAGCAACACCCACCCAAGAAACAGATTCAGGAGTGATGGCCAAGCAGCCTCAAAGCCCTTTGGCAACCTCTGCTGAGAGGAGCTTAAGTTACCAGCTCAGTTCTAATGTGCTGCCCTGCACAGTCTGACCCTGCTTGGAATGCCTGTGAGGGAATATAGGGGGCACAGGGGTGGGAAAAGCACTGCTCTGAGACTCCCCCAGCCCCAGTCCTGCCAGGAAGGGTGTCCTTGTACTCTAAAGGACCATTCCCTCAGCTAGTGATAGTCCCCAACCTACACAAGAACACACAAATGCTCTGTTTGTGTGTTTTGGCCTTGTGCCTTACCACACAGAGGCACTGGCCCCAGAAGAGCTTGGCAAGCCCAGCCCAGCTGGAAAGGAAGTCTTTCCTTACTACATCTGTGGGTCATTGCCCAAGGCACAGCACAACTGGCCCACCATGGATCAGAGCAGGCTGTATCAGTGACAAAGGCCCTGGGAGGCCACACTCTGAGGTGTTACATGACATGTTACTGTTCCCTGTGCCTGTTTACTCTCCTTTTGTCCAAGGAACAAGCTCAGCCCCTGTGCACTGTGAGACCAAGAGGCCAGCTTCTCCCTGGAGCTTCCCATTCCCAGGGCTGGATCCTTCCTTTCCACTCATCAGGACAGGAGGCTACCTGCTAGTTACATTGCTGCTCGTGGGGGAAACAGCTTCTGGTCCAAAGCTCCAAGACATTTACTCTACATCCATTGGCATCTTAACAGAGCCTTGTTTGAAGTGACAGAAAGCATCTATGTGCACACGACTGCCACTGAAGACTGCAGCCCTCAAACGTCACCTCCCAGAGCTGTGAGGTTAGTTGTTGAGGCCTTACCTTTGAATGAGGGTCCCAAAGAGCAGGTGAAAGACCTTCTGGATGTTCTCCGTGCACAGCCAACTCCAGTGATCCATCAGCAGCAGGCGAAGCACATCCAGGGCCAGGTCAGCCAAAGCTGTCTCTGAGTCTGCTAGGAGGGAAGAGGAAGGGCAGATGAAGCAAACCTGGTGCAAAACCTCATCCAAAACGTACTCTTCTCCCCAGCCTTGCACCCTGTGCCACACAGGTGACCTGCCCTGGTCACTCTTCCATTTCCAGGTCATCCAAACAGCCCCAACCTCCCTACCAAGGGGTGCACCACAGCAGCATTTGGCTGCTCCATATTCCTTCTCAGTTAAGACAAGGGATTGTCAAGCCCCAAACCACACACAGGGATGGCAACAGGCCCAAAGCAGGTGAGAAACAAGGCCAGGTTTGCTGAGGGCTCTCTTTCCCCCCCACTCCCCTTTGAACATGCTCTTTTCCAAGCTCAAGGCTGCGGTTGGTGTCCTCACGCTGCCATCGTGTGGCTGATCCAAGCCTCAGCAGGAAGATGGATGAACCCCATCTGGATAAACCAGATACACCAGGTAAAACCAAACCCACACATAGCCCTGGTGACACAGACCTGGGACAGCAAAAGCTCTTTGTGAATCCTCCCTTCAGGAGGGTGGCAGAGCCCACTGTGTAAGCACATCTGACACCCCAGAGAATGACTTTAATGTTGCTTGGTCCCAAAGCATCACAGGTGTTAACCTCAACATGTACCATAAACCTGCCTGAGACAAGCATCTCAATCTGAGGCTACTGCTTTGGCTCTGCCAGCTCCTGTGTAGCAGCTTCCTATACTCTAACCCTCCACTCTGCCTATAAAGCACCAATGAGACTGTTATCTACTGCTGCTAAAGGGAAGAAGGGATTCTAGACCCCAGCACCTCTGCTTCCCTCCTCTTCCTCTCCCTGCTGGGCTAACTCCAGGCCATTCCACTTGGAAAAGGCAGGGTGTGAGTACATTTAGCACCTCTTTGGGCCATGCCTTTACTCCTCGCTTGTTTCATCCTTGGAGACTTCACTGAGCAAGACCTGGAGCAGGCTGTTGAGCTCCACCAGAACCTCCAAGAGGATCAGCATGCTCTGTTTATTCCCACAGCATCCAAGTCCCCTCCTCAGATTGCTGCTGGCCAAGCTCTTCCCAGAAGTGCCCTAGGGAGCAGCTCCTCACGCTGGCTGTAGGCAGCTGCTCTGCAGACATCCATTCCCCCTCTCCCTGCCAGAGCAGCCTGCCCTGGCTCAGCTGGGAAGCATCTCAGACCTTCAGAGCTCAGCTAACTTGGCCTCCCTGGATCACTGTGGCACTCATCTCCCATTCCAGTCCTGCTCCCCAGCAGCCCCACAACAACCATGGGGTTGTGTTCGAAGACAAGCTGGTCTTTGAATACCAGACCCATCCTGTCACAAGCACATGTTTGCAGCTTGAGCTTGCCAAGCTTGAAGTTTTTGGGAAGTTCCAGCTGATACAGCTCAGCTATTCCAAGAAAGAGATTAGAGAACATTGTTTTGCTCATGGTCAGGATGATCTTATAACTACTCTGAGGGGCCGTAACACCTTTGTGCTTCAGGGAAGGGATCTATAAGCACAAAGGGAGCATCATGCCTTATACTGGGATTATGTACCAAACCTAGCCACACTGAACAGCATCTCAAAAGGCCTTTTTATACTTTATACATATCAAGGTTAACTTGGGACTAAGAAACCCTAATTTGGCCATTTTGCAGTTTCCAAGAGCTTGATTTAACATTGGCACTTTAAACAGCGTGTCCTTAAGTAACTTAGTTCTGCACTGCCTGTTCTGAGTACTCCTGAAGTGAAGCTCTACAGTGACACAACTGAGCCAACCGAATAACAAAGACCAGAGCAAGCATCACAGGGGATATGTAAAGCACTAACAGAGGGGCTGAGCTCACCAGAGCCTGGGTCAGGATGTTGCCCCTGTTCCAATGTGCCCATCCCATCCTTATCATCCTGCATGGATCTCTCCTTTGCTTTCCTGCCTCCCTCGCCTTCAGGGCCTTTCCTGGGGAGTGCTTCCAGAAGCTTCTCCTGTTTCTGGATGAAGGACTCCATAGCAGTCATTGACAAGGTGCCAGAGACCTGAAAAACACCAGTGTATGAATGCCACAGCCAGAGCTGAACAGATACACATGGTCTCCACTGCTCAAACAGCCTCCCACCACTTGGTTTACACCTTGTTGTAGCCAACAGCACACCCATGGCTGCTTAGTGCCTTTCTGCAACAGCCACAACCCCCCCACACATGGGTTATTCCAAGCCAGCACCCAACAAGGGCAATGATTATGATCATGGAAGGAGTTTAAGAGGGATCCCAACTTACAGAGCTGCTCTCCCTGATGGAGTACACGATCCTGTCCTGTGCTTCACTCACACCCAGCACTGGAGTAATTTTACTGGATGAGAACCTCAGCCTGGACCTGAAGAGGAGAAACACAGCACAGTTTGTCTCCACAAGCTGCAAGTGATGAGTTCCCCACCAAGACCTGGGATCAGCTCTCTTTGTCCCATGTCACATCCAAGCTTAACACATCCCATTAGATCCAAAACAGCATCTTCCCCCAGGATAACTTAAGAGCTGGCTATAAAACCATGAAACAAAAGCATTAAAATCCTTTTCCTCAGTTACACATGGGCCTGGCGAGGCTTTATAACATCCACCCTGTGTTATGTGTAAGTTTTCATGTTGTATTCCCCTTCAGCAAGGTGTGAGCACTGCAGCATCCACAGGACGGTGCTCACAAAAGCCTCGGAGATGAAACACCCTCAGCAGGGTTGTGCAATCCGGTGATAAACACACACATGAAGGATATGAAAGGGCATTTGGGATTGTAGTTTTAATTGGAAAACAGCCTCTTTTATCATTCAGGAATGCCTTTGTCAGCCAAGATGCTTCAAAACTTGTACTTTTTTGGTGTGTCTTTTTGCCCAAAGCAGCTTTTCCTAGTAAAACATCTATTTACCAGAACAAAGCCATGCTCATGGAGCAACCTTCCCTCCTTGTGCAAGGGAACAATGACTGATGAGCACAAGGGGGCTTGTCACTGCCAGCACCACCAAACACACCCTTTGTGAGCAGCACTGATGCTTAACCTTCAACTGAAGAAATACTCCAGTGGGCTGAGCAAGGCAGCAGGGCACTGCGTGAAGCACATGGGCAAGGCAGGAGTGAACCTTCAGTACCTTGTGCAGTGCCTCGACACATTCTACAGGATTCAGGTTAAAAAGCAATTCCCCACGCAGAAACCCACCTTGTGTGAAAGCCTCAGTGCTCCTGGAAACTCCTTTAGTCAAAGCAAGAGCTCAACTACCCTTATTCAACACATGAAAGCTGGGGTACAACAGCAGCATACTACCCACAACACATGAAGCACCAAGGCAGTGCTTCCCACAATGTATGTATGTATGTATGTATGTATGAAGTCCCTGCTCTGCACAAAAGCACACAGAAGCTGATGGAGCTCTTACTTATTGCCCTTCTTCCCATCTGCCTGAGGTTTTCCATCCACTTCAGACTCACTGAGATCCTCTGTGGGGCTCTGGGGCTCTGACCTGGGGAATGCTGTCTTCAAGGTGTCCACAATGGCATTGACAACAATCTGCAAGAGCCACAAGTGCTATCAGTTATTGCCTGTATTCTTATTTCTTGAGGAAGAAATAGGAGTTTTCAGGCTTGAGCTCTATTTTCTATTAAAACCCCCAGTTTCTTTGTAGCTTTATGGCTTTCCAGAAAAGCTGAGCCCAACTACACAGAGCATTCAAGCCTTTTTGGCTGCTCCTGCAACACCCACATATAGACACTGCAGGCTAAAAGATACATCTAGGTGCAGTTTTAAGTGGTCCAGTTCCCACTTGTCTACCTTGTCTATCCTGGAGACAACAAAAGGCTTCTTCACAAAGGCAATCCTCGCATCAGTGTTCAGGGCCAGGAACTCCTGCACCTCCTCACTGTTTGCAATCTCAGGCACTGCACACAATTGCTGCAAGGAAAGATGGAGCTTTAGGTCTTTTTGGAGTCAACTTCCACTCACGCTATACACAAGCAAGCTGGGAAGAGACCTGATGTGCTCCACTCATTCTAGAGCTGTCCCAGGCTCTGGCTTTCTAGTTCACAAAGGCCCACAACAAATATCTCACCTTCAAGAAAGATTCCAGCAGACTTTTCCTGGCTTCCACTTTATCACTGTCCATGTTTCCAAATGGGAGATCAGGGAACAATTTCTTTGGTCCTTTGATATCTACAAAGGGAACAAACCCAACAGCAACAGGTGTATTAAAACCTTAATGCCCTCATGGCTGAGGCTGTCACTACACACTGCTTGGCATGGGTGTATGGCCTGAGATGATCTCCATGCCCCTCAAATCAAGGTAGGCAAATGAGACCTCAGAGAACTCGTGTTCTGCTGGATTCTGCATCATTCACCTTTCAAATGGAAGGCAGCAAGAACACCACTTTAGCACAAGGACTCTATAGCACTCAGAGCCCAAAAAGTCCTCAGCAAAGCAATTTCCCAGCCAAACCCTCAGAGCTATCAGAAGCAGAGGGTTAGGTAGGAACCTGCTGAGCTCAGTGAAGCTTTATACGTAAGTAGCACAAGACAACATACTGTCCTTTGTTAAAAAGCTCATATTACTCTACTTTCTTGGACACAAAGAAGATCCCAGAGTTCCCACCCCCGTAGGTACCACAGAGCCCAGCATCCAGAGCTGCAAAGGACACGCTCAGAGCAGGGGCTGGGCTGAGAGGCAGGAGGAGCTGATGCAGACACTGACTTTTGAGGAGCTTGCGGAGCTCTGGCTTCTCCTCCAGCCTGGTCTGGAGGTTGAGGAACTCGCGGTAGCGCCGGTTCACTGTGTGGTAAGCCACTTGCTGCAGGCTGCCTGCGCTGCTCTCGCTCTCCAGGGCTGTCTCATACTGAGGAGAAAGCAACAGTGATCCTTACAGAGCCCTGCACAGCCCTCCCGTGGTCCCTGTAAGCCCCAGACCCCGCAGAGCTCCTCAGCAATGCTGCAGATTGAGCCCTCTGGGAAGCCCTCAGGATGGGCATCAAGGACCCAACCAGCCCCATGCAACTGGTGCCAGGAGCAGGACCCCATCCCACATCCAGACAACCACAAGCTACTGAAGCCAGTATTTCCCCACTGCCAATGTCTGTTGTAGAGCTACACACAAGGCAAATCCTCTTTCCCAAACATCAATCATCCCATGCTCCCCTGCCAGAATAGGGATCCTGGATAAAGGGTGAGTTCTGGGAGAGCCTTTACCTTAACAGTATAGAGAGTGTAGGGGTGGAAACCAGTCCCACTGTGCTCTCTGGCAGTGATGGTCCCAGTTATCCGCAGGTTCTGGATGACCACTGGTCCATCAGGGCTGCTGAGGGGCTCAAAGCTGAAAGTGCTGATGGAGGCCATTGGGGAAGAAGAGAGCAGGGACAGAGGCTGCGCAGGGTCTGGAGAGCTTTGTGATGGGCCTTCTGCTGCCCCCAGGTCTTTCCCCAAGCTGGAGGGCCTCTGTGAGGAGGACTTCTTAGGGACAACTGATGCTGCTTCTTCTTCCTTCTCAACAGCAGGGTCGATCTGGATGTCTGGGCAGGAGCTGAATGCAACAGCAGAGGTGGTGGCAATGCTCTCCTCCAGCTCCCCTACACCATCCCCTGAAACATCCAGGCCTTCAAGAACAGTGGAGGCAACTTGGAGGGGTTCCTCAAGGAACTCCCCTGCAGGGGATGGCACCAGCATGTCCACGTCCTGGCCTGCCTCAGGAGCAGGAGACTCCAGCTCCAAACCCTCGCAGGGAAAGAGGGAGCCCAGCGCTCGCGGACGGAGGAAGGTCTCCTCTGTGTGGCACAGCCTGCTCCCCCCATCCTCTGCCTCATCACCAGCAGCCCCTACCTCTCTCTTGGGCACCTCTGTGGCCCTTGGGGAGGGGGGCACCCCAACAGGGGTTGGGTCCGTGTGCTCCATGACAGGCAGGACCTCAGGCACTGTGGGTGCAGGAGGTGCCTGCTCACCCCGTGGCTTCTTCGAGAAGGCCCCGATGAGCAGCAGGTTGATCCAGTCGGGATCTGCCATCTTCCTGATGGCCGGCAGCAGCACATTGCAGGCCACCAGCTCCACCACCACGAAGCGTCCCGTCCGCGTCTCCAAGTGGGGCCGGGGCACCAGCGCCTGCAGCAAGGTCTCCACAGCAGCTCTGGCATAGGCCACCTCAGCCGCAGGGCTCTGCAGGGCAGGATGAGGCCCCGCCAGCCGGCTGTACTCCTGCCACAGAGCCTGGCCACCCTTTGGATCACAGCTCAAAGCCTCCCGAGCCTGCAGGTAGCTCTGCAAGTGGTGCCCACAGAGGAGAAGCAAGCGCCGGGCCAAAGCTTGCCGGTCTACCTGCGCCATGCGGCTCCGCAGCTCGGCCGTGAGCCCCAGCATGGCCTTCTCCACCTCAGCCTCAAAGGCAGGCTCGGTGCTGACAGTGCGGTACCAGGAGGAGACGAAGTCCCGCAGCACTTTGTGCACGGTGCTGGCAATCTCCCCTTCCAGCCTCCCCACGGCCGCCGGGCTCCGGGGCTGCGGCTGCAGGGAGCTCACAAAGCGCTCCAGCCGCAAGCGCCGGCCCGAAGGACTGAGGGCCTGGGGGCCCAGCCACCCCCCCAGTGCTGCCAGGAGCCCGCAGAGCAGCCCCAGGGCACGCAGGTCCAGCAGGAGCCCCAGGGCCAGCAGCCAGCACAGGGCAGCGCCCAGGGCCAGCAGCAGGTGACGATGGAGGCCTGATGGCCCCTGGCTTGGCATGGCTGGACAAGGGGACCACAGTGAGACTCACCTAAGGGATGCTTCAAGCTGTCAAGGTTCAAGCTTCCAGGCTCTTCATGGAGCCCTGGGGCTTCTCAATTGCCCTAAGGTGCCATAAGCCTCTATGGGCCCACTGACTGTGCACACTGGAGCTCAACACAACCACCTCTACCGAGCACAGGGCCCAAACAAGCAGGGCTCACAGGAGCCCCCCCCCCCCCCCACACCAGGCTCCTTTAACGAGCACTGGGGCTCAATGGGGCCCCATAGACCCGACCCCTCACCGGGCACTGGGGCTCCATAGACCCCAACAGAAAAGGCTCCTTTAGGAGGCCCAAGAGAGCCCCACAAACCCGGCTCCTTCTATAGAATAAGACCCTTAAAGAACCCAAACAACCGCGGCCATGCTCCGGGTCTCACTAAAGCGCAATCAAACACAGCTCTTTACCACACACCAAGCCCCTTATGGGAGCTTAACCAACCAAGCTCCAGCCCCGAACCCCGGGACCCAACCGCCCCAATACCTCATCAGATAAGCTCTAAAAGCACCGGAGACCACACTGCTATAAAACACGAGTCCATAGACGCCCATAGGACCCACAACAAGACACACCAAACCCCCTTCACCGCCCCTATAGCCGCCATTACCGCCTCCACTTCCGGTACCTCCCCCCTCCACCTGAGCGCCTCCCTCCCTTCTGCACAGCGCCCCCTGGCGGGCGGGAGGACTCGCGTTTTCCTTTGGGATTCGGGAAGAACCGGCTCTAAGTTTGGAGAAAAGGAGGGAAAACCCCTCCCCCATCCCTTGAGTTTGGGTGGGAAGTGGAAAATAGTCCCTTTTTTTCTTTATTTTATCCCTATTTTTATATGCATTTAAAAAACTCTTTTAAAATCCTTTTTATCCATAAAAAAGGAAAAAATTCCATCTTTTTGCTCTTCAAAACGATATAAAAGCCTCTAACAGATATAAGCTTATGTAACGCGGCCCTCAACAAGCAGCCGCAGTGCCCAGTGCCTCACCTTTGGCGCATTAGCATCACTAAAGGTCCCAATCACAGCAATCAAAACCACCCCAAAACAGGTGTTTTTGGCTCAAACAAGGCTCAGGTTGTGGCCGGGGGTTAATCAGGGGCAGAGCGGGTGGAGGCTGAGTACAAAAGAGCCTGCGGGAGGAATGGGCTCCCTTTGGTGTTCCAGGATTGGGGATGCGGATGGAGATGCGGATGGTCCATGTGGTTTCCCTCCTGCTGCGGCCGCGGATGGGTGAGCGCTCTGAAGACCCTCGTCTTATCCGGCAAGGAGATTCCCTATGGAGCTGCTAAGGATAAGGTAGGAAAGAAGGATTCTTTATGGCTGCTCCCATGTTCTGGAGTTTGAGGTGTCCTGGGAAGTTGTTGCTGGAATGGTTCTTTGTCCATGATGTTAAATGCTGATGGGGTGAGAAGCGTTTCTATGGCCGGAGCGTTTTAGGGTTTTTGGTTTTCCTTTGTGTCTAGTTCCCGTTCTTGAGCTCTTATGGGGAGTAAATGAAGTAAGAAACCCACCAAGTGGGAATTTAAGGATGTTCCTGTCTGTGGGAGCTGCTGTTGGGTGGGATTTGAGAGCAGAGCACCAGGAAAACTTGCTTTCATCAAAACCTTTGCTTAACAAAGCATCTTATTGGGGTAGACTCATAAAAGGGCTCTATGCAGCCAAATCCTATGGGAAGCAGAGGTGCAATCCTGCTCTCTGTAGTGGATTGGTGTATCCCTGGCACCAGTGCAGATCCAGGGCTGTTGGAGCTGCTTGTGCGCAGGGCTCTGGTCTTAGCCTTGTTGCCATCTCTGCTATGGTGTGAATAGATGGGTTAGGCCAGCATCAGTGCTATAGGGTTGAATGGGTGTTAATAAATGATGCAAGATGTGATTTTGAGGGCAAGCAAGCAAAACGCATGTTCTTCATCAAAGATACTTGGGGGAGAGGAGCTTCTTTCTGCAAACTGCTACCTTTAGGCTGCTCCTAAGCTATCTCAATACCTCTTACTCCTGGAGTTGGAAGATTCTGAGTTGTCTGAGTGATGCCAAGATGTTGGAAGCATGATGCTGATGGTGGCAAACATCCCTGCTCCCCCTTATAGCTGTTTTATTGGGTGGAAGGGGCTGCGAGGTCCTTGGGCAGGTACTGACTCTTCATTGCTATATAATACGTGGCATAAAGGACCCGTTGGGAGCTGGTATTCTGGAGTTTTCCGGGGAAGTGTGGTCAGTTAAAAGAGATTCATTCACAATGGGTACCATTCAGGAATCTGATAGTTCAATGTTAATGGAGAGATGCAGACCAGAGCAAGAAGCAAAGAGGTTTGTGCTCATGAGAGGTGAGATGCTGTGTGCAAACCGGCTCTGCTTGTCCTTGGAGAGCATGGTCCTTCCAAATGGCGTATGCTGGGGATTAAATCACCGGCCTGAGCTGCTGTTCTCAAGCACCTGATTTCATTTGGATCATGGATTTCCCTACTTGAAGCAAAGGGAGAGTTTCTAAGGTCCTTTAATGCTTACACCCCTATTACACAGTGCAATTGCACCCATTTACATAGTGCTTTGCTTAGCTAGATTGCTCTTGGGAAGGGCCATACCTCTGTGAAGATGCTCTAAGTTATAGTTATGGCTGTGTGGATGCTTTAAAGGGGGTGGATGTAAATGGTGCAAGAAACAATGACCTGGCTCGTGTGTGCTAGAACCTGCAATTCCCTGTTTTAACAAGGGAAATCACTTCAGGGGCAATTCCTCCTCTTGGAATGCAGATAGAAAAGAGGTGATGGTGTGGCAAGGCACTGCCAGAGCAGGCAGCTTCACCCTAGGGTTGTTATCCATCCTCTTCCCCCCCCAAGTAAAGCAGGAATGACTTGATTAAATGATTGGGGAAAGTGGGGGACACAAATCCCATGTGAATTTTCCATAATGAAGTGTTGCTGTGCTGTTTGGGGTGAGGATCCTGAGTGCAGCTGAGCATCAGCAGCCAGAACAGGTGCAAATGAATGGGCTTGGTGGTCAAATGAGGAATGTGGAAGCCTGAAACACTTGACTTACCTGCTGTGGGCTTGAAAGAAGGGAGGTGAAGTGATTTGTATGTCTTGAGGCCCAAAGCTTCTCCAGCACAGGCTTAAGAGGCTGGTTATAAGGTGTCTATGCCGAGTGCAGGTGTTCTGCCTACCCCTTGCTGCATCCCTCCTTGTCTTGGTATGAGATGCACCTTACATTGTGGGTGTTTTTCCTGCCTCCTTGGGAAGCAGGGTTATTAATATGGAGACAGCCTGTGCAGTGTCTGGAACCAAAAGACCACAGTGGGACCCCAGTTGCTATAGAAATGTTGTCATTTGGAAGGTTCTCTGCCTCCTACGTGAGCCTTGAAGTGAACAAACAAGTGCATTGTTGCTTTGCCACGATGCTCTGCCAGCTCTGAGCTTGGCTTTGTGCTTGCTGTCCTGTGATGTCTGTTTTGAAGGGGCTCTGGAAGCCATTCCTAGCATCAATATCCTGAAGCTGGGAGTCTTCCTGCTAGGGATGATGGCTCTGATCTACCTGGCTGATGTAGCAGTGCAGAGCTCTGCCTGTCAAGGAGCAGAAGGTGATAAAAGAGATGCTGTCATGTTGAGATGCTGGAGGCTTGGCCAGCACTTCCCAGTGCTGCTGCTGGGCTGGACAGGCACTGGAACAGGCTGCCAGGGAAGTGGTGGAGGCAGCATCTCTGGAGACATGTAACAGATGGTGGATGTGGTGCTTGAGGGCATGGTTTAGTGATGGACTTGATCTTAAGGTCTTTTCCAACCTAAATGGTACTGTGATGCTAGGAGTTTGCTATGGAAACCCATGGGGGCAATTGGGAAAGA